>NW_028318005.1:8445000-8796666 GCF_062004578.1 Staurois parvus
AAAAAAATTTTTTGGTCAAAAAAACATCCAAAAACGCAGTTTTTTTGCAGCATTTTACGGCAATTTACCGTGCTTTACCGCATTTTTCAGCGCTACAGCATTTTTACAGCTAAAAAACTTCTCTAGAAACCCACTAGTCCTGGGTGTTTTTTTCCAGACAAAAAACATCCCTGCCAAAAAAACGTTGATTACAGTCTATGTGTGCATGGACACATAGGATAACATACTGGGGGGTATACTAGCTGTAGAAAAAAAGGCAAAAGCCAAAAACAGAAGCTGTAAAAACGTCCAGTCTGCATGAGGACTAAACAGTCTGTGTACTGTCCCTAGCTCCTTAAGGCTATGTTCACACTAGCGTTGTGTGCAGGAGGCAGAGAGGCGTTTGGGAAGCGTTTTTACCGCTTCCCAAATGCCTCTGCCAATTCTGCACATTACAGCACATGGTGCTGTTCTAACGGGAGCGTTTGCGTCGCGTCGCGGCAAAACGGACACCTTTGGTCGAGTCAGGAGGCGTTGAAGCCTTCTATTCCAGTCTATGGTGCCACTCCGCAAATGCCCGGCCGGCATTTGCAATGCAGTTGCGACGCGGTTGCAGGGCGTTTACGGAGCGGTAACACCATTCAAACTGCATTATAGGCGTTTGTGGGGCGTTTTTAACGTGCGGCAAACACCTAGCAACCGCCGCTAAACCGCGCGAATGCGGCGTTTGCGGAGCGTTAAAAAACGCTCCGCAAACGCCGAACCAACGCGTGCCAAACGCTATAGGGGCGTTTGGCAAGCGTTGGTAAAACAGCCAAGTGTGAACGAGCCCTAAGGGCTAATTCACAGAGTGTGCAGTGACAGACATTTCACTGCATTGTAAAACATCTGTTATCGTAAAGAAACACAGGAAAGAATTGCTACCTATGTGTCCCATTCACAATGCAACTGTGTTGCAACATCCTGTGATAAAATGTAGACATTCTGCATTTTATTGCAGTGCACCACACAGAATCGCATGGCACTGTACAGCTCACCATGCTGCTGTAGAGTACTATGAAGTATATGCTTTGTGCTTCAATGTATGTGTTTTGTACGCTTCAAATAAAATTTGTACAAACAAAACAAAAAAGGAGCAGAGCAGGACATTGCCCTCTACTGCATCTGCCAACGGACAGCTGACAGAGCAGTAAAGCGCTTCCGGAGGCTGTCCGTTATAGCGTGAACTTACCCTGAAAAACTACACATGAACAGCTGCAGATAGCAGAAAACAGAATCAGCCTGTCATTCATATGTACAATCTTCTTGTCTGCAGCTGAATGTAAACACCTGGCCATTCCTGCTGCAGAAATAGCTTTATCTGGGCTGTATACAGCCGTAAACAAAGCACACAATATATATATTATATATATTCTACAGAAAAGATGACAGTGATCAAGGGTGCCATTTTCCATAGGGCCACCCAGTCAGCAGGGTTTCAGTTTTTCACCCTCCTACTATTCCTCCAATGTTTGCTCCCTCTCTGTGTCACAATAGTTTCAGCAGAACCTAAAGGGAATGTAACATTTTTCAGTGTTTCTTTTTTTCTTTTTTAGACAAGTGTAAAAAAAAAAAAGCTTGATGTAAAAGATCTTATGAATGTGTGGTATTGTTTTAAAAACCTTTAGGCTCCATGCACACTAGGTTTTTTTAAGCTCCTAGAAGCTGTTATTAGCATATTTGTTTCCATGAACACTACTTTGCCACTACACTAATGCCAGGGTGTATGGAGCTTAAAGTTTGTGAGTTGACCAATACATTAAGACAAAATCTCATCTACAGTTGCAAGAAAAAGTATGTGAACCCCTTGGGACAGCAGACTGTGTTCTTCTATTGTTGTGACTTAGTTGACGTTCAGAGCACATTTTATGCCCAATTCATGCAAAACTCCACGTAATCCCAAGGGGTTCACATACTTTTTCTTGCAACTGTAAATAATCTAATCCACCTCTACTTACATAGAACAAAAAACAAAGCTGGCCATATACGGTTACTTTTTTTTCCCATTTTGTCAGTGCGCTGAACAAAAGAAAAAATAATAGATTCCTCTATCCACACAAACAAGGTGGATGGAGGAACCCCCCTGCCATTTTTTTCGGACAGCAACACAGGCCACAGTCAGAATACACTGATCATTGTCTACATCCAACTGGCTGCAGCTTCTGTTCCAGAAATGTTTTCCAACAAGTCCCTTTGACGGAATTTGATTAAATGATCCGCTTCTGTCAAGCAAGGACAGCCAAACACTGATCAAAAATCAGCCAGTACCAGCTGAACTGGCCAAATTTCTTTCAGTCTACGGCCAACTTTAAAGTCATGGAAAAAATTAATTAAAAGCTCAGCTCTGGTTAAAACATGAATCCCTTCCCACCCCCTCTAAGCTATCCTGCATGTTTTTCTTTTTCTTATTTCATGAAGCAAGGTATAATTAGCTAAGTCAGCTGTCTGGGTCCCTTGCCTGCACAGCTTCCAGGTGTGGGTACCGCTAATCCTGTGATGTTCCCACATCGTCTGGTCCCCAACAGTCTCCTTGTGAGAAAGTGACATGGATACCTGAAGAAGGATCCCACCCCATGTAAACAGAAGAGAAGAAAAAAAACTTGGGATTGGAGCATTATGTGACCATGGCTTTGGGTAATTAACAAGGGCAATTAGATTTAGGCATTTTTTTTAAACCATCAGTCAGCTAGATAGTGATGTGAGGGTTTTTTGTTTTGTCCAGAGTTGGGTTTTAAGGTAAATATGTGCTCATTGGAAAAAAAAAACCAAAACAAAAAAAAAAACATACTTTTCCTTTAAATCTGATCTCTAAATGTCACATCCTCACCCACTCTAAAGCATATCAGCACCTCTTGATACCTGTATTGTGGGAACACCTTCTGTTTATCATTGACACCTGACACATCAGAAGCTGCATCAATTACACAATGCACCTACTTAGAAGGGGATTAAAGAGGATTTAAGGCGGTCACACACAGATCAAAATTTCAATCCATGTATGGGCACTGTGGTTGTACAGAAGTTGATCTACCAATCAACTTCTGTACAACCGACCTGTTGGATTTTTCCTGCTCAATCAGTTGATCAGTGTATTCTGATGGCGGGTAAGTCTCACCACCATCAGAATACAATAGCTCAGCAGGGAGGATTCCCCCATCTACATCACAACAGTGTTAATGGGGGAACTGAGAATGCTATTTGTTCAACCTGACTTATTTATGGGCTGCCTAAGGCACTGCTTTGTTCAGTGAAAAGGTGCATTAAGGACCAGAAACCTTGCTGAATAAACAGGTTACTGGGCAATATCCCAGCTAGCTCCCCCCAAGTGCTGGTGCTAAACAGCAAGAATAGAAAAGTGTAGGTGTTGCTGCTCATAGCAACTATTCAGGTGCTTATTAGAATTTTTTAACCCGCACTATTAAAATGTAGTATTTTGTTATATAGTAACAAATACTGCCCTATTCTATGATAGCATATATTGCTTCATAAATATGTGTTGCACTGTGGACCTAAAGCACGCAATCATTGTTAGGCATTTTCCCCTGGCAAGCCGTTAATGTTGTGTGGAATAGCATCTTTGTGCGTCTGTTTTGCAGCTTGCCTCAGACGGAGACATCATTAGTAAGTTATGTTGCAGCACTTTGCAGTAACGTATCTTCACAAATCCATTATAATTCACATTTATAGCAATCTCTTTCTAGGTCTTTGTTTGTTCACATTTTTACTCTAAATTTCAAACTCAGTTTGGACTGATGAAAAGCTTATAGTAAGTAAACTGTGCCATTAGGAAAATGACTGTGTAGCACTCTTGTTATGCAGTGCATCATTGCAGCTTGAATCTGCAGGATCATTTGGCATGGCTTATGGCACATTTTGCCAGCTGTTTTACTACTGACAGACTTGCTAACTAGTTTAGTTTTCTGCAGCACTGATACAATGGATGGAAATTTCAGAGAAGCAAATTAAAGGAGCAAAAAAGCATAGGAGGCAACACCATATTTTAGTGGAAAAATGTAACAGCTTCGGGTCGTTTTTCTTCTGTATTATGATTTAGTTAGTTCTTAAACTGATGTTTTAATATAATTTTATTACTATTTATATAAAATTGTCAGTTTGCCATTAAATAGTTAATACAGAGTACATCCATGATACAGGCATCAAGGAACATTATGTTTCTAATACTCTGTAAATATCCTTTTTCTAAATGAAACGCCATACTAAACCATACAGAGCAGAGAGGAGTTATAAGTTACTCTTCTTCTACTTGTTCAGTTGATTTTTCCAATCAGAGCTTCAGCTATTGAGCTCTGTAGTTAGGAGTTGTTTTTTTTGTAGAAACAGTTAAAATGTATGTCATGCCTAACCTTTTTTCCTTAGTTTGGATAGAGTGGAAAACCATTAGAACAACTCTCAAGTTTTTACTGCTACCCAGGGCTCGGTTAGGGGTATTTTCCCTCACTTAGTTTCTTGGTGTTATATATTACTTTTAGCAGACAGACAGTAGGGGAAAACTGCAATAGGGCTGCAAAACAAATCTGAAAAAGGAAATACTAAACAAAAAAACTACTCGAAATGTTGTATACCCATTGTCCTGCAAAGTTTTAAAAAAATCACAATTTACAGACCTTTTTGCAACTTCAAAAGTACTTCAGCTCCTTTTTGTAAATGTTAGGCTGGTGCAACTGGTGGGTGTGAACTCTCCCCACCACTAGCAACACCTAGATCTATAGACACCAGTGGGTATTGTACCTGATAAGTGATTCAGCATTGTTGGCCCTACAGATTTATACAGAAGTGTTGGAGCTTTGCTAAACTGTAATGGGGAACAATAGAGCTAAATTTTAAAGTTGGTTTAAACCTTTTTTTCTACTTTAAAGTTAGCCTGGTACACAAGTAAAATGAAGTCTTATCACCACCTCAGACTGATATAACCAATTCATATGCTACAATTCATATTCATCTGACTTATTCACACTGTTGTGTTAGAAAAATGGAAATGTATCTTTAATTCTAAAAAATATACTAAAAAAATAATGAAACCAATACATTGCCTTTAAAGGACACCTTTACAGGGAGACAGACTGTCATTTCTAAAAATGCTAGATACCCTGCTGTCATTGGCTTTAGTGCTTTCTGAGTCATAGACTTAGAACAACCATGCAGAAAGAAAAGTCAAGAGTCAGGACTGAATACCTGGTCTTTGTACCTGTCCCAGGTTAGTGACTCAACTCAAAGATCTGAAATAGTGGGATCATTATGAGAGCCAGGAAGGTAGCATTTTCAGGAGTATACAGCAAAGGTAACCAAAATATTTCGCTCAAGACATACTTAATTTAATGGTGGTAAATTTTCATATTGACTCCTTGCACATACCCCAAGGATCAATAACAACATAATACAGGGAAGGGGTTTACATAAATAGACTCCCAGTGGATTGGCCACTATGTCGCCATACCCCCTTCACCAGAGTGTTAAACATCATTATCAACCTTATATGAGAATGTTAGGATACATGTAATACCAAACATACACTGCTCAAAAATTAAAGGAACACATTTTAACCATTTGTCATCCTGAGGATTTATCCCCCTAATGACCAGGCCTCTTTTTACTATTCGGCTCTTTGCTATTTCTAATTTTGCGGTCATGTAATGCTGTACTTAAACAAAATTTCCGTCCTTTTTTAATACAAATAGAGCTTTCTTTTGGTGGTATTTGATCACCTGTGCGCTTTTTATTTTTGGCGCTATAAACAAAAAAATATTTGAAAAAAAACCTAATTTTTAAAAAAAAAAAAAAAACCAATATTTTCTCATTTTGGTCATAAAAAATACCAAAAAAAACTAATATGTCATAAATGTAGGCCAAAATGTATTCTGCTACATGTTTTTGGTTAAAAAAAAATCCCAATGCACCCGGTTCCAAATTACTATGCAAATTCTATTTAAGTTTCACAAAGATTAAATATTTTGTTCTTCAGTTTAACTCATGGATGGCATTGTGTGTCAGGGCTCTTTTGATCACTGAAAACAATCTCGGACACCTGTGATAATTACGGTGAGCCCAATTTAAGGAAAAACTACTAAAGGCGGGTGTTCCACATTATTAAGCAGAGCACCATTTTCAAGCAATATGGGGAAGAAAAAGGATCTCTCTGCTGCTGAAAAGAGTGAAATAGTTCAATGCCTTGCACAAGGTATGAAAACATTAGATATTTAACGAAAACTTAAGCGTGATCATCGCACTATTAATAGATTTGTGGCTGATTCAGAGCACAGACGGGTTCGTGCAGATAAAGGCACATTGAGGAAGATTTCTGCCAGATCCATGCATCGAATCAAGAGAGCAGCTGCTAAAATACCATTACATAGCAGCAAACAGATATTTGAAGCTGCTGGTGCCTCTGGAGTCCCACGGACATCAAGGTGTATAGTCCTCCAGAGTCTTGCAACTGTGCATAAACCTTCTATTTTGCCACCAATAACCAATGCTCACAAGCAGAAACGGCTGCATTGGGCAGAAAAATACATGAAGACTAATTTTCAAACAGTTCTGTTCACTGATGAGTGCCGTGCAACCCTGGATGGTCCAGATGGATGGAGTAGTGGATGGTTGGTGGACGGCCACCCTGTTCCAACAAGGCTGCAACGTCAGCAAGGCGGTGGTGGAAACATGTTCTGGGCCGGAATCATGGGAACAGAGCTGGTCGGCCCCTTTAGGGTCCCCGAAGGAGTAAAGATGACCTCTGCAAAGTATGTGGAGTTTATAACTGACCACTTTCTTCCCTGGTACAGAAGGAAGAACTATGCTTTCCGTAATAAAATCATCTTCATGCATGACAATGCACCATCTCATGCTGCAAAGAATACCTCTGCATCAATGGCTGCTATGGGGATAAAAGGAGAGAAAGTCATGGTGTGGCCTCCATCCTCCCCTGACCTCAATCCTATTGACAACCTTTGGAGCATCCTCAAGCAAAAGATCTATGAGGGTGGGAGGTAGTTCAATCACCAAAAGAAAGCTCTATTTGTGTGAAAAAAAGTACATAAATTTCAGTTATGTACCGTATTGCATAACCACGCAATTGTCAGTTAAACTAGTGCAGTGCTGTATAGCAAAAGAATGGCGTAAAATGCATACCATAGTTTGTAGACTCTTACTTACTTTCACACAAAGCAATCAATATACACTTATTCTGATTGATTTTTTTTTTTTACCAAAAACATGTAGCAGAATACATTTTGGCCTAAATTTATAACTAACTTTGAGTTTACTATATATGTTTTATAGCAGAAAGTAAAAAATATTGTTTTTCCCCAAATTTTTCGGTCTTTTTTTGTTTATAGCGTGAAAAATAAAAAGCGCACAGGTGATCAAATACCACCAAAACAAAGCTCTATTTGTGTGAATAAAAAGGACGTAATTTTCGTTTGGGTACAGCATTGCATGACCGCGCAATTATCAGATGAATTAGTGCAGCGCCGAGTAGCAAAAAGAGTCCTGGTCATTAAGGGGGGTAAATCCTCTGAAGGGCAAGTGGTTAAAGTTGAACTTCACTCTCTCAATCAACATTGACTGTTTTTTACATTTCTTTAGTTACTTCCTTGTTTCCATGCCTAGGGAAATGATGTCATGCATCCCAGGAGTCTTCAGGAAAGGAGGGGCTTTTTCAGCCTCCTGCCATGTATATCTGTAAGGGCAGATGGATTTCAGGAAGGTATTCCCAAATTAATCATCTGCCCTTACAAAAGATGGCCATGGCCAGAAATGCTGGCGGATGTTTTTGTAAGTGATTTCTCAACAAAATAAAGCATGGAGACATGGATGGGTGGGGGAGTTTGCTTTGAATATTAAAAATGAATTCAATAGTGCTTTTGGTTTGTGGTGGTCAGATACAGTATAGTTTAGCTTTAAAGTACATAAAACATAAACATCAGGTTCACATTACAGTTCGTCTCTTACAAGCTCATCTTCTTTCAGCTGTCAGTTTGTAAAAACAATTTAGTGCACCCTGTTTATGTGTAACGAACAGCAGAGATGGTCATCTTCATCTAGCGGCCAACATGCACACTACTTAGTTCAATGTGCGCACAAGAGAAACCTCCAGAAACCTGCGGGGGGGGGGGGGGGTTGACTGCCTAAGGGCCTCCACAGAGTTTAATCCAACAAAGAATGAAACCTAATTTAATTTTTTAAAAATCATCATCATCAGTCCTATTACATTACGGTATATATTTCAAAGATGTCTAAAGCTCGTATTTACTTTACATATGGATAGTGGATGGATGAAATAAAAATTCTGTCATTATATAAAAACAGCAAAATGGCAAAGACACAAACTAACCCAAACTAGTGAGATTTTGGCTGATAATTTCTGCAATTGATAGAATTAAGATACAGTTACTAACGGTGCATTCCATGTCATCCAGCACATCAAGTTGATTTCTTCACTTTGATTTTGGTTTCAGTGATGTAGAGAATCTTGTTTTTATTACGATTATTATTATTCAGAGGTGTAGCTACATACTCCCAATAATACATATATTTATTTTCCTGAATATACCTAAAGTAGTTTTTGGTGACTGGATCATAAGAGCTGCAGAAATAATGTTAGACATTGTGAATATAGGAGATAGCACAGAAAATGTAATACTTTATGTGCAGTAAATACTGGGGACACTGGGCTTTAGATTACATTAGGAAAGTTTAGAAAGGTTTTGAAGCATACAGTGAAGGAGATAAGTATTTGGTCCCCTGCTGATTTTGAATGTTTGCCCACTCACAAAGAAATGGTCTAAAAATCGAATGGTAGGTGTATTGCAACACCGAGAGACAGAATAGCAACAAAAAATTCAAAAGAAATGCATGTCTAACAAATTATGCACTGATTTGCATGTTCATGAGGGAAATAAGTATTTTATCCCCTATCATTCAGCAGGATTTCTGGCTACCAGGTGTCTTTCATACAGGTAACAAGCTGAGATTAGAACCAGTCTCTTAAAGGGAGTGCTGCTAATCTCATTTTGTTACCTGTATAATAGACACCTGTCCAGAGAAGCAATCAAACAATCAGATTCTAAACTCTCCACCATGGCAAAGACCAAAGAGCTGCCCAAGGATGTCAAGGATAAGATTGTAGACCTACATAAGGTTGGACTGGGCTACCAAACTATCACCAAGCAATTTGGTGAGAAGGTGACAACAGTTGGTGCAGTCATTCGCAAATGGAAGAAACAGAAAACAACTGTCAGTCTCCCTAGATCTGGTGCACCATGCAAGATCTCACCTCGTGGAGTGTCAGTGATAATGAGAATAGTGAGAAATCATCCCAGAACTACACGTGAGGATCTTGTCAATGATCTCCAGGCAGCTGGGACCACAGTCACCAAGAAAACAATTGGTAACACTCTACACCGACAAGGATTGAAATCCTGCAGTGCCTGCAAGGTCCCTCTGCTCAAGAAAGCACATGCCCAGGCCCGTATGAAGTTTGCCACTGAACATCTGAATGATGCAGAGGAGTACTGGTTGAAAGTGTTGTTGTCAGATGAGACCAAAATCAAACTCATTGGCATCAATTCAACTCGCAGTGTTTGGAGAAGGAGGAATGCTGCCTATGACCCCAAGAACACCATCCCAACTGTCAAACATGGTGGTGGAAACATTCTGCTTTGGGGGTGTTTTTCTGCTAAGGGGACAGGTGAGACTTGGGTGAGAACTATCTTCCCTCAGCCAGGGCATTGAAAATAGGTCGTGGAAGGGTGTTCCAGCATGACAATGACCCAAAACACACAGCCAAGGCAACAAAGGAGGGGCTCAAGAAGAAGCACATTAAGGTCCTGGAGTGGCCTAGCAAGTCTCCCGACCTTAATCCGATTGAAAATCTGTGGAGGGAGCTGAAAGTTCGAGTTGACAAACGTCTGCCACCAAACCTTAATAACTTGGAGAGGATCTGCCAAGAGGAGTGGGCCAAAATCCCTCCTGAGATGTGTGCAAACCTGGTGGCCAACTACAGGAAAAATCTGACCTCTGTGATTGCCAACAAGGGATTTGCCACCAAGTACTAAGTCATGTTTTGTGAAGGGAACCAAATACTTATTTCCCTCATGAACATGCAAATCAGTGCATAATTTGTTAGTCATGCATTTCTTTTGAATTTTTTGTTGCTATTCTGTCTCTCAGTGTTACAATACACCTACCAATCGATTTTTAGACTGATCATTTCTTTGTGAGTGGGAGTTCTCTTTAGATGGTAATAAGCACTTTCGTATTGTCAAAAACAAAAGTAGTGCTTATTTGCTAAAGGAAAAACAAAGGCAAGTACCAGTTTTCACCACTAATTTTTTTCTTGAAATTGCAAAAGACTAGGTAGAAGATTTTTACCTACAATTAGCTGAAAGTCTTTAAAATTGCTACAGGGTGGTGGCTAAGGGTTCCCAACATGACTAGATTATTATCTCCCAACTATCAGTGATAAGGGTAGGACCCTGACACAGGTCAGCTGTATTTTGGATTTCTAACTGGGCTCTTAAAGGATAAGTTCACCTTTTTGACCAAAAATAATGCAAGCACATTTAAAAAAAAAAAAAAAATGTGCATTTATTATTTTTGGTTGCAGCAGCCTGTAAACCATTGCACCAGCGATCAGCAGATCGCTGGTTCCATGCAGGTTTCCTGCAGATCTGTCAGTATATCTGCTTGCCTGTACAGGATGTATGGGCAAACAGATATACTGACAGGAAGATTCAATGAACTACCACAGCGCTAAACAGTGCCATAGTAGTTCATTAAGAACTACAAGCCGACAGCCACTGAGGCTATAGGGACTTGTAGTTCATAGCTTCACAGAACTCTGTGAATGAATGGCGTGTGAACGTGGGCAGAGCCCTATATGACCACACTCTATCCAAAAAGTCAGAGCTTGTATGGGGAACTTTTCCCTGTACTGCTATCACAGGGAGGGCGGAAATCAGGCAGTGGCTGCAGCATTTGGAACACGTTACATGTTCCACCCTAAATATAGGTGGAACATGTAACATGTTCCCAAAGATGGACTTATACTTTAACCACACACCAAAACAATATTACAGAGTGATAAAATTTCACATTGCTGCACAATATATGGAGAGCACAGCAGCTAAATGGTTAGCGCTTCCACCTGGCAGTACTAGGGTTCTTGGTTCGAATCCCAATCACGGCACCACCTGCCTGGAGTTTGCATGTTTTCCCTGTGCCTGCGAGGGCTTCCTCCGGGTAGTCTGGTTTCCTCCCACACTCCAAAGACATGCTGGTAGGTTAATTGGACCCTGTCTAAATTGGCTCTAGTATGAATGTGAATTAGGGACCTTAGATTGTACGCCCTTTGAGGGTTAGCAATTGATATGCATGTACCATACATATATATTTAAAGCGCTGCGAAAATTGACGGCGCTATATAAGTACCTGTAGTTAATAAATAAAATAAATATATCACTGTACAATATTCAGTTACAATGTACATAAACACGCCAACACATAAGATATCCAAATATTCTTAAACATATGAATTTGTTTAGAAATAAAATATATATTTTTTCTAATTTAAACAGTGTATGGCTAAACAAATAATACATGTTTAATTAAAAGCGACGTGCAACAGCAATGATAAAAGTACAATAACCGATAGCAACTAATCAGACACAATAATTTTTGTGATTACAAGCTTCATATCTGTAGTTGTTTTAGTAATGTAAGAAAATTGGATTTTTTTTCATGCTTACATGCAGAAAGGATCACATCAAAAAGAGGGTAGGCCATATGGAAGGCAAATGTAAACCCTTGATCTAGTATAGGGAACATATGAATATTCACACAAATGAGCATTGCATTCTGCAATAAAACATCTATCAAGATCATCCTTTTTGTAAGTGCTAGGCAACACTGTCAGCACTGCTCTAGAGGAGTTACTGCATTTAGCTCTGAAAGGTATCCAATAGGTACAAGCAGAGTACTTTTATCATACTGCTGTGTACACTTTGGGTTTTGGTTTTAATCATATTTCTAAAGGCTAAGTTCACACTTATGCAGTTTGTGTTTGAGCCGTTTCTGCATTGCGTTTTGCATTTTTGCACCTGCATTTTTTTACGCGTGTTTGCCTTTTTTTTTTTTTTCTTGTTCCTAGGCAGACTTAAAATGCAAAATGCATTAAAAATGTATCAAAGACACAGCAAAAATGCATCAAAAACACACTACATGCTTTTCTGCAGCATTTCCATTGAAGTCTATATAATCAAAAATGCAACTTTTTGTGTTTAAAAAAGTCCTTGACCCTTTCCAAAAAAGGCACCGGGTCAAAACACAGACGTGTGAACGTGTCTCATAGGACATCATGTTAAATGGACTGTACTGCATTTCTGCAGATTGCAAAGCGGTGCGGGAAAACGCTTAGGTGTGAATCTAGGGTAAGGCCTGTTCACACCACATGCATCCAAAATGCATAGAAAGTAGGTTACATGGTTTTCAATTGCATAGTTCAGACCAGTGCTTGCTGTTCCAGTGCGTTGCGGTTCCAGAAAAAAAAAAAGTAGAACATGCTGCATTTTTCCTGCACAGAACTGTACTGGAACATGATATGTAAAAAAAAAACACACCAGAACACTCCTATATGTATCAAAAACACACCAGACCCCAGTACAGTGAAAAAAAAGAAAAAAAAACTGGAATGCACCTAAAATTAATAAAAAATGCACCAAAACACATCAAACACATGCATGCAAAAATGCATCCAGAATGGCTCTGGAGTACGTTTTTGTGGTGTGAACTGGCCCAGGTAGGTTCCCACCAGAAATCACACAGGGGTGTTGTTAACATTGACACCTGCTGTAGAAAGGAACTGCAGTGCGTTTTGAACACTAAATGCGGATTTCCTGCACAACATTCTGGTGTAAACAGGCACTAAATATTTTAAAATGCCTCATCTCATTATTTAACAATTATGCTTGTTTTGACTTATGGTGACTGAGAAGCATTTATGACTGGCTTTTCCATGATTTCCTTTCTTTGAATGAGCTTTGTGAGTTGAAGACAGGCCTTTAATAAAGTATGCATTGTTCTATGGTGTTTGAGCACTCAGCAAATTGTCCATGAGTACTGACATCTGCTCCCATTAGAGAAAACATATTATAGTAGAAACACACTGGAGCTTGCCTAACGCAGGAGTACTATACACAGGCTAGTGTATTGAAAGAACTCTTTAGTAACAGCAATAAAGGTGGACTTCCCTCTTTTTGTAAATATAAAATCTAAAAAGATCTATACTCAGAAATGTAAATATTGCCATACGGCAATTAAAACTAAATTATAATTACATATTACCGTTTCCCATTGGTTAGCAATCACCTTAGATATTATCAGCCTCAGATAGAAAATAACAAGTCACTGAACCTGGCAATAAGGAAAATCCTGAACACTTTAAATTTATATGATATTTTTATTGCTGTAAACAAACTGTAGGTGAACTGTAACAGCTGACTATAGATGTCTGTATCATTATCTTTATAATGTGTCTTCAATTGTCGTATTAATCACATTACAAGCAATAAATCAATGGTCTCTGATGTTTAATTGATACCACACAGGGGATGGAATATCCAATAATCTAGTAAATGCACAGTGTTGATTATAATGGTATTATAGGATTCTAGAAGATGTTCCATATGCTCAAGTGATATTATAATTAGTTTAACCACTTCCTGGTTGGCCACTTTATATAAATGGGACAAGCTTTGTTCTGGGAGGACCCATACGCCCTCCTATAACGGGCGGCTATGAGCGGTCTTGGGGCTGCGCGATCTATGAGGAACACAGCAGATCCCAGTTCAAGGTACAGGGCCACTGTGATTGGCCCTGTACCACATGATCACTGTGGTCAGTCACAGCAAACACTGTAAAGAGTGGTAAGCTGTGCCTGTCATTCATTGTTTACTACTGTGATATCTGTGATTGTTCACAGTGATTACATGGTACAAGCAAATCACATTGACCCTGTACATGTAATAGCTGTGGCCAATCACAGCTATCATAGTAGTACTGAATGGCTGCACGAATACAACTGAACAGTACAGAAATGATTGCCTATACAGTCATTGTTGCTATATATGTCATCACAGTGTAAAAACAACCACAAAACAAGTGGTGACATTGTACTGCAGTGGCGATGATCATGTACAATGGCTGGCTGCTCTAATATCACAGTCCATGCCACCAGCTATTGTCTTTGATCACTGCCACATCTCTGCAATGTTACCAGACTAGTACTTCCAGTCAGTGCCCCTAATCACTACTGCACCAGTCACAGTGTCTCTGATCACCGCCATACCAGTCCCAGGGTCCCTGATCACCACCATAAGAGTCCCAGGGTCCCTGATCACCGCCATACCAGTCCTAGGGTCCCTGATCGCTGCCACACCAGTCCCAGGGTCCATGATCACTGCCACACCAGTCATGTTACTATAAGGATGTGTTAACATGAGCAATGCCCTCTGAAAAGCCATACATGTGTGGATGGCTCTTTATAGAGCATTTGACAGGCAGTGAAAATACACCAACTGAATAGGTGGTGATTGCCAGGTATACAGGTGGTATAATTCCTGCCACAGCTGCAAAGCATCACAGCCATGGCATGTGTACACCTTTAGTGTACGGTAAAACTGCAGCTCAACAACAAGTTTATACCCAACCCCAACCTCACATGTGAACAAGTCCTAATAGTGAAGCCAGTCACAGTTCTTTGATCACCACCACACCAGTCCCAGTGTCACCAGAACAGTGTAAGTCAGCATTAGTGCTCCTAACTGCTGCCACCTGCAGTGTCACCAGACCAGTTCAGCCAATAATAGTATTCCTGATCTCACTACACTAGTGCAGTGTTGCCTCTGTCTGCTGCCTGTATTAACCCCGGCCTGTTTATTGACCACATTTCTGCTTGCTGCCTGTACTGATGTTTTGCCTGTTTGCTTACCATGTCTCTGCCTGTCACCTGAACTGATCCATGTGCATGTCCGACCAAGTATATTTCTTTGAGACACAGCTCCCAGCCCTTCCCTGTGCACAATTGCACTCCTGGAGCCAGCAGAACTCTTTTGTTCTTTCTTTCTTTTGCTTCCTGTACTTCCTGGCCAGTGAATATGGCTTTCCTGGGTGCAGCTACGTACCAGTAGGCTAGGCTTGCTTGGCTTATGAGAATTGGGACTGCTTTATGACGCTACACTAAGCAATATTCCATGACCACTTATACAGAGGTGAAAAACGATACACTGGTTTTGACGCAATTGGTTCATTGGTATGATACACAAGTTACAATGCCCAGTACATAATCAGTCGATATAGTGAAAATGTATCACACATGTGGTATCACTAAACTTGGGAGGAGAAGGAGAATGTGTTTTGGGGTATAATTCTAAATATGCTTATGCTGTGTGTGAGAAATATGATATCTTATTAATCTGACAACTTTATGTAAAAAATCAATTCCCTCTTCCTCCCCTTTCTCTGTTTATTCTCATTCTCTTTCTATACTTTTTCCTTGGCATATGTGATAAAATTTGAATTATAGTTTCCCGAATACTGCATTTCCTTACTGTACTTTATACACAGTTAACACTCCTAGACATACACTTTTACAGGCAAATCAAGACCATTATTTGACCTACCTATGGTTGGAAACCGTACCATTTCAAAATTCTGTACATACATTTTCTTGTGTTCTCATAAAATTGTTGAATCATATCTGTGCTTGGAAGATTCTTTGGTAAACATATTGTTCTGAACTGGTAATAATTTGTGTTGTAATTGTGTACTGTACATCTCACGGTTCTTATTCAGAAGCTGAGAACTTTGCAAAAAGTATTTACAAAATATAATAATTTTCATTTTCTTTCCGCATTTTCCAAAAACTTGTGACAAAAGTCTTCAAAAGACTAACCATGTCTCTTAAAAATACCTTGGGATGTTTACTCTTCAAAATGTTGTAATTTTGTGTGTGTGTGTTTACTGTCCTGGTGCTCCAGAGTCTCAGAATGTATGCCCCTAGGAAGGCTGAAAATGCGCCTTAAATTTTGGGCCTATTTATGTGGTTAGGCTGTGAAAAAGTCTCGAAACCAGTGGGATAATTGGCGCAGAGAGGAAACTCTCGTGATAAGACAAAACTGAACAAATGTAGCAACAATAAACCATGTAAAATTGTATAAAATGTAAAAATATCACATGGAGTCCATATTGGAGACACTAGCAGTGGCAGCTCCCCATAGAGCGAAGCAATACTCTGTAGGAAATATAAAAGGACACAAGGGGGCGCCAGACTAAACACTCCAACTTCTCCAAGTTATTTTATGAAAGGTGTAATGAGTCTTTTGAAAATTTTATTTTTTGCCACAAGTTTTTGTAAAATGCTAGGAAGAAAATATATATATTTTTTTTAACCCAAAGCTGTCAATTAATAAGCTATTTCTAACGCACAGCATAGGCATACTTAGAACTACAACCCAAAACACATTCTGCTACTCATTCTGACTGTAGCAATACCACGTGAGACTTTTTCACAAAAGGACACAAGGGGGCGCCAACCTAAGTGCATTGGATTAAAATAATTTATTAAAATACAACAGCCTATAGCTACTCACAAAGGTAGGAGAATGATAAGCAAATATGTCAGTCCTTGGCTTGAGAGAGCGATGGTGTCAGTCAGAGCCCTGGTCCCTTGGGATGGAGAGGGATGGAAGCTGTCAGTGGTGGGGACGCTGGAGACCAGCACCATAACCAGCTTGGAGCGCACGGAAGTCCGGACCAATCAGAAGGCGAGGATGGGTCAGGTGACACATTTCAAAGCATCCGCTTTTTCAGAACTGAATGGATGTTGGGGATGTCACTCTCTTATAGGAGGAGGAACAGACAGAAAGGACTATGCGGCTAGATGGACAGTGGTAAGCTGGAGGAGGAATTAGCGGCGCAGTTCAGCAGACGTGGTTTGGAAATAGCAATGTATATGGTACACAGTAATGACAAATTTAAAAAACATAATTATGGTCACTGATCAAGAGACATGAACTGCGGCAGATATATATATAAAACATTGGGGAGTGGCAGATAATATACTTTGGCAGTCTCAAAGACCATAATAATATAAAATATATAGTACAATGTTTACTAAGATTGGCTATTCACAGAAGTATATATATATATATATATATATATATATATATATATATATATATATATAAAACATTGGAGAAAACATTATAGAATATAACCATGAATACAACAAAAAGTGCAAAAAATGCATAAGGTGAATGCAGCGCCAGTAAGTTGGAGTTATATACAGGTATATGAATAAATGAAGGTACAAGCGGGCAGAAATAAACAAAGAATCATAAACCGGTATGGACCTCAATTTCCTTATTTAACCCCCTGGGGTCCAGTGTATCCAGGGTATATATCCAAAAGGTTTCTTGCCTGCATAATCGCTGAAAACGTTCAGCTGTAGAATATATATTAGGTATGGAATCAATAGTCCATACTTGGAGATCATGGATGGATCTGTTGGAAAATTCAGAAAAGTGTCGTGGGACGCTATGTTTGGGGTTACCATCTTTCACTAGACGTCGGTATTCTCCAAACCTTTTTCTGAGAGTTCTGATGGTACGCTCGACATAGAGCAGACCGCAGGGACAGGAGAGGCAGTAAACCACATAAGTTGGTAAGCAATTGTGGAATGATTTGATGGAATAGGTTTAAAATCGCTAGGAATACTCTGTTCTCAGGTACAAAAATCTTCTTTGCATTATCATCCACTGAAGGACACCGAAATGTAGCAAATTCTTAGACATATGACATGCCCAAACAGTCCATTTAAGAGTTGACAGCAGTTATTGAGATATCCAACAGAAGTGTAAACATAACTGAGGAGTTTCTGAAGGGATAAACCCTTGAATCAAGGCTATACAAAGCAGAGATAATTAAATATGCACGTTTGCCACAACTCAAAGGGGACACCAAGGATCAATCTAGTGCTCCAAACCTAGCCAGAACTGACCAATTGACAGAAAGGGAAAACTGCTTCCTGAACAGTGAATAGCAATGTGGAGGACAACCAGTCATCCACCAAAAGGAAAACGGGTGGCATAACATAACTACCTGAACAGCAGAAAAATACTACAGCTTAGTTGATCCATGACAAAGAATGTTTACCAAGGTAAAGGATGAAGAGTTCAAAGAACACTAGAAATTTGGAATGAGGAAATATCTATCTTCCTGTAAGCAGGTCCTATAAAAGGACAGTAGTGGAGAATAAAAGGGTATGTTGTTAAATGACATTTTATAGCAGGACAAAAGAGTGTCCTGACTGCTGACCCTCAAGGGAAGTACATGACGTATTAGCAATGGATACTTCTATATGAGGAATACTTGAGGCATACTATTGTGCAGAAGCCCCAATATTTAAGGTGGGATACATCAGATGTGGTGTTTTAGAGACCAATAACTTGATCCTCGGAAGAATAAACCATGTACTCAAGAAAAAGAGCAGTGCTAAAATAGATCACATGGTTAGAAAAAGGAGGAGATCTCACATTTTTCCAGAAGTGAAGATCTATCAAAATCCAGATGAGGTCTAACAAATCTGAGGACTGGTAAGCAGCAAATACTAAGCATATTTTTCTTGGCTTTATACTCACTTTTAGGCTGAAATTATGATTACTGAATATTTCATCTCTATAGCTTTGGATGAGTGTTAAATGTAAGATAGCAAAGTATATCTACTACCCTCTGAAATTTTGCTACCCTAGTCCTCAGCCAATCTGGTCTGGGCCTGAAAGAAAACAATTCCTTCTGATTTACTTCACCTTAGTGTTGAGTCAACAATAGCCATGATTTTCCTTCTCAGTGTTCTTTCTAAGTATTTGAAGCCTAGTAATCAATTCTAATGCATTGTAATGAATTTTATTCAAGCAGCAAGACATTGATCATGGCTTAAATTGTGTATGCATTCAAGACATGATTAACATATTTGTAACACAAGTCTTAGAATCCAAAGCACCCAAAAGAACGTTCCCATTTCTCTCTCATTTTAATATTTATTATTCAACCTAGGATTTTAACTTTTCAACGACATTGACCATTGCATCTGAAATATATAACAATACTGGTTTAAAAATGTAAGACTGGGATTTTTCACATTCCTTAGGCTAACTTATTTATTATTACTTTGCTTTAAGGAAATGCAAATTAAAAATGTATGAGTTTCTTATATGACAGATGCTAACAACCACAGGAACATGTTACTCAATGCGACCTTGTGAAGGTTACTTCATGTCAGAACTGACCACCAAAACTATTATTACTCTGGAAAGCAAGAACATTCACAATAAGGCATGCTAGTAATCATAACTGCTTGAAAGCTATGACTTGAGTCCAGCTGTCTGTGAAATACACTGGCTGCACAATAACATTAATTAAGGTGATAAAATGACATTTGAACAAAGTATTTTATCTTAACTCAAACTGAAAAGAAAATGTTGTTAGATCTAATAAACTGACGGGATGGGAAATTCAAGATAGTCTTCATTAATAAGATCTTAGCATGCAATAGCTCTTTAAGAAAAACCACATTTTGTCAGTCATATTTGTAAGACTTGCTGGATTTAACCATTTTGACTGTAAGCAAAGAACTGCAGCAGAGAGATTCCCATTTAGCTTTTTCACTAAAATGTTCATGCAGACTATATAAAATACACACAAATACATGGGCAATATCACAACAACTAGTAAGAAGCTGCTTGTCAAAGACTAAACTGAAGAACAATGATGTGCATTCTGAAGATATAAGCATAATGGAGCCAGAGGCAGTTCGAGGATAAACAGAACAAGATTTTTTGACTTGGATATATTGACAAGTCACAACCTTTTTTGGGGGGGGATAAAGTAGAAAGTAGACTAAACCCCTATCAGGTTTATATTGCTGGCTGTGTCCTCTATGGGAAGGTTAATTCCTCAGTGAGGAACACTGGTAGAAAGTGGTGGAATGTACAAGATTTCATAATTGCAAGCAAAATAGGGGGGGAAATCTTATAGAAGTAACTATACCTACAAAGAAAACCGCCTTGTTACTTTGGCGAGATTTGCTCTTAATTTATGTCTCCCAGACAGGAAGTGAAAGGAATTATCCCTGATGGCAAAAAAATAAAACATTAAACCTGACAGGAGGGTTACTATACCCTACTCTATCCAGACTAGGAAAAAAGTTTGGCCTTCAGACAGATATTAAACATAGAGATAAATATTTCCCTTAGAAAAGCAATGTTCAGGAGCAGGTCTAGGGACATTGAAAGGGTGAGTCCACCAAAAACTCGTACGTCAATTAGTCAACTGCCTTGAAATAAATAACCAATTAGCCTTGAATACTGATGGCATTTTAAATAATATAAAACACCTAAAAAAAGAGAGGCCTTGTCTGGAAGAATTCAGCCAATGAAACATTCAGACAGACAGCAGCTACCCAAAAGTGATTATGTAGTTCAGGCAATCTGTCCATATTTGTATGTCTTTTTTTTTTTTTTTTTTACTTCAGAAAATGCAAATCAGTGTAACAAAAATTTTTCAAATCAGCTTATATTCATTGTAGAAAATCAATAAGCTTGTTACATTTTCTAGCATAATCATCTGCAGATAACAGTTTCCTCTTTGTTATTTGGGAGCCATTAGCTGACACTGTTTTTAAAACCCTGGGTTTTCCTTTTCTTGCTGATGTTGTGGCTGTAGACACTGTTTAACCATTTGCCCTCGAAAAGATTTACCCCCCTTCCTAACCAGGCCATTGTTTGCGATATGGCGCTGCGGTACTTTAACTGACAATTGCACGGTCATGCAACGCTGTACATATTTTTTTTTGTTATACTAGTAATGGAGTCGATCAGAAACTAATAGTGGGACTAAGGACACTGAGCAGAAAAGGGTTAACATCTGGGGCGATCAAAGGGTTAACTGTGTGTTAGGGAATGTTTTTTATGTGTACTATGTGCTGTTTTACTAAGGAGACCTGCTGCTTTCAATCTCTCTGCAGTGCAGAGATTGAAAGCAGCATGTCTTTGCTGACAGGAGAGAGATCTGTGTTGTTTACACACAGATCTCACCCCTCTCAGCTTTTCCGACGATCACAGAGTCCTGGTCGGGACCTGGTGATTGACATCATAAGGAGCCAATAGCAGCTCAGGTAGAGCGGCGTGCATGCCCCCTACCTGGAAATGCAAAATTGCATATATATACATGATTTTGCACAGTGCAGCCGCCCTGTAGCAGCACATATGCTACAGGGAGGCGGGCAAGCAGTTAAAGCTGAACTCCAGTCTTAACCTTAGTCTTCCACAGCTGTACAGGCTCCTGTTCTGTACTGAAATCGCTTTATCTGATTTCACAGTGTGAATTAGAAGTTGGAGTACATTAGATAGAGTCCACCTCATTTTCTGCCTCATGGATATTTAGCTTACTGTCCATGGCCCTCCACTGGATTTTAGGTCTTTTAATCGCAGAGGCTCAGGATTGCATGTGGCCATTACCTAGGGCAGTCTGTATGCAAATACAACCTTATTGCCCATAAATAGAAGCATAGGAACCAAGTGATGGTGTCAATCGTGTCTAAAATAAGGTAAAGGCAAGGCATTAAAAAGAGAAGTTTTCATTTAAACATTTCAGTAGTAGGTTGATGGGGGAAGGGGGTGAAATCACGGGGAAATCAGGGATGTTAAATGCAAGCAGACTAAACTATTAAACTTCATCCTTAATGGAAAAAATCATCAAAAAGCAATTGTGAAGATAAACATAAGCTGGTCAGTGATTAAATACAGCATGTAAAATAAGTGTTGAACACATCATCATTTTTCTCTGTAAATATATTTCTACAGGTGCTATTGACATGAAATTTTCACATGAAGGCAACAACCCATGCAATACATACATGCAGAGAAACCAAAACAAATAAGTTCAGAAACTAAGTTATGTCTAATAAAATGGAATGACATGGGCGAAAATTATTGAACACATGAAAAAAGGGCAAAAAATGCATGGAGTCAAGACACCAGATGTAATCTATCAGTAATTAGAAAGCAATCCTGCCCCTTGTCAGTGCAAATTAATATCAGCTGGTTCAGTCTTAACTGATGGTCTATAAAAAGGTGTCTTATTACCAAGGTGTCACACATGAACGAGAAAAGCAAAGATCTCTCCCAAGACCTTTGCAACTTTATTGACCATAAATCGGTCACGAGGAGGTGCTCCTCCCAAGATTTCTGACAGAGGAGTGAAAAGAATTATCAGAAGAGTTGTCCAAGAGCCAAGGCCAACTTGTGAAGAGCTTCAGAAAGACCTGGAATTAGCAGGTACAATTGTTTCAAAGAAAACAATTAGTAATGGACTCAACTGCCATGGCCTATATGCACGCTCACCAATCAAGACTCCGTTGCTGAAGAAAAAACACGTTGAAGCTCGTTTAAAGTTTGCTGCACAACATTTAGACAAGACTGTGAAATACTGGGAGAATATAGTCTGGTCAGATGAGACCAAAATTTAACTCTTTGGATGCCATAATACACAACATGCTTGGAGATAAAATGGCACTGCACATCACCCCAAAAACACCATAACAACGGTGAAATTTGGAGGTGGGAAAATCATGGTGTGGGGCTTTTTTTCAGCATACGGTACTGGCAAACTTCATGTCATTGAAGGAAGGATGAATGGAAAAATGTACCAAGACATTCTTGATAAAAATCTGCTGCCATCTACCAACATGATGAAGATGAAATAAGAGTGGACATTTCAGCAATGATTGCAAACACAAAGCCAAGGAAACTCTCAATTGGTTTCAAAGAAAGAAAATAAAGCTGCTAAAATGGCCCAGCCAATCACCTGACTTGAATCCAAGAGAAAATCTATGGAAAGAACTAAAGATCAGAGTTCATAGAAGAGGCCCACGGAACCTTCAAGATATGAAGACTGTGTGGAAGAATGGGCCAAAATCACACCTGAGTGATGCATGCGACTAGTTTCTCTATATAGGAAGTGATGCATGCGACTAGTTTCTCTATACAGAAAGCATCTTGAAGCTGTCATTACCAACAAAGAATTTTGTGTGAAGTATTAATTAAATTTCAGTTAGCGTGTTCGATACTTTTTCCCTGTACCATTCCATTTTATTACACATTATTAACTTAATTTCTGACCATATTAGTTTTGGTATCTTTGTATGTATGGATTGCATGGGTTGTTACCAACATGTGGTGAAAAACTAATGTCAATAGCACTTTTAGAAATATGTGTTCAATACTTATTTTACCCGCTGTATAAATAAAACAAGCGGGCAGTGATTAACCATTTGCCTACCGGACACTTTTACCCCCTTCCTGCCCAGGCCAATTTTCAGCTTTCACTGCACTTAAATGACAGTTGCATGGTCATACAACACTATACCCATATGAAATTTTCTATAATTTTTTTCACGCCAACAGAAATTTCTTTTTGTGGTATTTAATCACCATTGGGGTTTTTAGTTTTTGCTAAACAAACCAAAAAAAGACCAAAATTTTGGGGGCAAAAATACTTTTCTTAGTTTCTATTATGATATTTTGCAAATACAGTAGGTCATTTTTATCCTTCACTGATGTGCGCTGATGAGGCTGCACTGATGGGCACGGATAGGCAGCACTGATGAGGCAGCACTGGTGGGCATTGAGGAGGCACTGATGATGCTGCACTGATAGGCAGCACTGGTGGGCATTGATGAGGAGGCACTGATGATGCTGCACTGATATGTGACAATGATGGGAACTAATAGGCAGCACTGATGGGCACTAATAGGCAGCACTGAAGGGCACTGATAGGTGGCACTGACTGGCAGCACTGATGGGCATTAATTGGCAGTACTGATGGGCACAGATTGGCAGCACTGATGGACACTGTTGGAGCTGCAATGATATTCAGGAAAATTTGGTAAAATGTCTCACTATTAATGATCTTTTTGCCACATCCCATGTATGAACACAAATAAAAAATAGACAGATATCCCCCTGGGACTTTGTATGGCAAAAAATGCAAAGTATACGAAAATATAAAACAACAAATGTTTATTACAAAATATGTTTAGATAAAAATGAATCAAAAGATTCAATAGAGTGAACAATGACCAAGGGTATGGAGTGATGGTATCATCTTGTCCTTCAATACAGAGCAGTACATCAGTGAATTCATGATACTATCAATAAAATACAGCTCCTCAACACCATCAGCACTCATGCAGCCCCCACAGAAGGACACTGCCATCACGTTTCACTGCAGGCACCATGCCTTTTTCTGTGTACTCAGCTTTGCGACGTCATACAATTTTGAAGACATCAGTTCCATAAACATTTATCTTGGTCTCATCACTCCAGAGCACACAATCCCAGTAGTCTTCTTCTTTTTCAGCATGGGCCCTGGCAAATTCTAGGCGCCCTTTTTTGGACAGGCTTCCTCCTGTTGAGGTGTTTACTTCTGTGGAAGACCTGGACGTCTCTGTGAGATGGTTGCAGTTCCATCTTTGATAAATTTTTGTATCACTTTTGATACAGTTGTGAGGGACCGCCGAGCGGCACCACTAGCACTCCACTGGTCAGGCGTGCCCAGAGCGCGGAGTCTAAGCCCCAGGGTACTTGTTCACCAGGGCCCCTGATGGTGGGGATGGACTTGTAGTACCCCGAGACCAGGTCGCCACTACTGAGCACACCTGTCAGTGGTAGGGGTGTTCGCCAGGGGCTCCAACCAGGGAGAGCCAGATGTGAGGAGGTCGGGTGACCCCGATGGGATGGATGGATGGCTGAGCAAGTGCGAAGTCAGACAGGCCGAGTTGGTAACGTAGAGGACGGTAAGGTACAAGGGAGCAGGCAGAGAATCGTCGGGTCACACGCCAGGTCAGCAACAGGAGGTCAGATCTAATGAGGGGCTGCCAGGGAGAGAGGTCAGGCAAGCAAGGGTCTGGGCAGGAGAAATCAGCAGGTCAAGAACAATCCGGGTCAATAAACTTACAAGGCACAGGTACAGAATCACAGGAAGCAGGTAAGACCAGAAGGCAACGAAATGACAGCTCAGGGACCTTTAAATATCCCGCCCTGCGCTGCCATTGGTGCCCAGCGGGTGGCTGCGGTTTCTACTGCGCATGAGCGAGTTCGAACGCCGCGGCCGGCCCGGACCTAGTGCCCGTGTACAGGGCGGAGCAGTGCGCCTGCACCGGGACCATCGCGGCAGGGATCGAGGGGATCCCTGACAACAGTATTCTGACTGGTAAGTAAAGTTTTTCTAATTTTCTTGTAGCCTTCACCTTTCTTGTGTAAAGAAACTATGTTCTTTCTCAGGCCTTGTGACATTTCTCTTCCATGTGGTACCATTGCTGACAGCATGAAATGGGAAGGGATTTTCTTTTTTAACTGCTTCCCGACCACCCTATAGCAGAAATACTGCTACAGGAGAGCACGGGTATGCAAAATCAAGTATATATACGTGATTTTGCATTTCCGGGTAGGGGTCTGCATGCCCTACCCGCACCGCTACTGTTGATCACCGGGCCCTGGAGAGTAATTTCCTGCAGGAGCCCAGTGTTTACTAAGCATCTCCAATGGGGAGGAAGACTTGTTTTGTTTACAAACAGTCTTCCTCCCTTATCAGCTTGGGCACACTGCACTGGATGGCTGTGCTCGATCAATGTGCATTCAGTGAAGCACACATCCCCCACCCCCTAGTAAAACACTCCCTACATATACTTAACCTTTTGATTGCCCCTCATGTTAACCACTTCCTGCCCAGTGCCATTAGTACAGTGTCAGTGCTTTTCTTTAGCACTGATCACTGTATTGGTGTCACCGGGGATGTAATTGACACCAATTTAGTTCCCCTCCAGTGTCAGAATATCCACCGTAGTCCCGCTAAAAGTCGCTGATCGCCGCCATTACTAGTAGAAAAAAAAAAGTATCCCAGTATCTATACCGCTATTTGTAAACACTATAACTTTCACGTAAACCAATTAATTTACACGTATTGGGATTTTTTTAGCAAAGACATACAGAATACATTTTGGCCTAAATTTATGAAGAAATTTGATTTTAAATTTTTTTTTACTGGACTTGTTTAATAGCAAAAAGTCCAAAATATTGTTTTTTTTACCACCGAAAGAAAGCTCAATTAGTGGGAACAAAGGACGTAAATTTAATTTGGGTGCAGCGTTGCATGACCGAGCAATTGTTAAAGTAACGCAGCACCATAACGCGAAAAATGGCCTGGGCAGGAAGGGGGGTAAATCCTCAACAGGACAAGTGTTGAAATAACTCCCATTTATAATCAACTGTCTGCTGGACACCTGTTTAATGAATAATTAGACACACCTGTAGTTGAATTCTTGTTAATTAGGATTTGTTGTCTAAAATTTAGCTTTGCTCCTAAGACTTTCACTGGGGTGTATTCATTTTTGCAACATGGTCTTGAATTTGTTAGGAAAAATACTTTTTTGTGAGTGCAAATTAAAAAATCTTGCTTGCAAACAATTTCCCGCATTTGTGGGAGTATTTTGTAGTATAATGTCCCATAGAAAATGTTGATTCTGAAAGGAATATAAAGGTTTTCTGACAAATCTGTTGGGGTGTATACACACACCGGCCACTTTATTAGGTACACCTGTCAATTGCTTGGTAACACAAATTGCTAATCAGCCAATCACATGGAAGCAACTCAATGCATTTAGGCATATAGACATGAAGAAAATTTGCTAAAGTTCAAACTTAGCATTAGAATGGGAAAGAAAGGGGATTTAAGTGACTTTGAACATGGCATGGTTGTTGGTGCCAGACAGGCTGATCTGAGTACTTCAAAAACTGCTGATCTACTGAGATTTTCATGCACAGCCATCTCTAGAGTTTACAGAGAATGGTCCTAAAAAGAGAAAATATCCAGTGAGCGGCAGTTGTGTGGATGAAAATGCCTTGTTGATGCCAGAGCTCACAGGTGAATGGGCATTCTTTTTCAGCTGTGACATTCGGATGGTAGGGTCAGAATTTGGCGTAAACAACATGAAAGCATGGATCCATGCTGCCTTGTATAAATGGTTCAGGCTGGTGGTGGTGGTGGTGTATTGGTGTGGGAGATATTTTCTTGGCACTAGCAAAGTGTACCTAATAAAGTGGCCAGTGAGTATCTATATATGCTCTGTAACTGGTGTGATGAGGTTATGGATAAGCGCTACTGGGTAAAACGTGTCATCCTTGCTCTTCTTTTCCCCCCACTCTATAGTGCACTGCTTTTGGATTTTCATGCATTAATAAAGAGAGTCTTTTTTGAAGTGCAACCATCTGGGATGTCTCTCTTGCCTGTGTGCAGCATGCGAGCTGGGTAAGCAGCCTTCCAAGGCAGGTGTGTAGCATGGATTGACCTGGAGAAGCAGCTATCTTCTAATGAAAATATAGTTAGACTGAGGAAAAGGTTTTAAACCCTATTAGGACACTAGCAAACAACTGAACCAAGATTGTTGAAGGAGGCGTAATATGAGGACTGGCTAAATGTACTTTGCTTGTCAGTGTCCCAACCTCCTGTAGGCAGCAGTATAACCCAACTGTTTAAACATTTCCATCTCTGTGTCCCTTTTACAGCTATCAAAAAAAAATATATTTTATTGTTGTATAAGTCGGAGGGTCGTTAAGAATGCTCAACTGTGCAAATCTGCTGCTACTTAGAGGAGTCCAGAGGCATCATGAATGTTACCCAGTCCTGACAAACTAATGTCTACAGGCACCATTAGGTTCACAGCTAAATATTAATGCTAGCATATCTGGTTTGATCATCACAGAAATACATACAAAAGTGAACTAAATTAGATATAGGGTCATTCTATAATATACTATAAATACTGTATACCTTTTTACTGCATTACTGTTTTTATGTTGTATAGTGAAAGGATAAGCACATCTGAAAGATAATAACTGCTACTGGCATCCCCACTGGGAAGGTTCACCTCTGTGTTTCTCCCATGACCACTGGGAGGAAATCTTTCAACAGGAACACTTGTTCTTGTGACAACTGTCTACTTTGGAAAGATTTCTTCATGTTTCCTGCTATTCTCCAGGATCCGAGTTGAAGACAAATCTCACCAATGGTATACATACAACAAACAAAACTGACAGGGGGTTTAACCATTTCTTCCTCTACATAAACAAAAAAAAAGTGAGAATGTTTTGGCTATAGATGGCTATAGATGCTTGTCAAGTATGCAAAAACTATTTTTTTATATACTGTACATAACAAAATCAAGGGACTTTCCCTTTTTATATACTTTATGTTTATAAATTCACAGGAATGTTTTCAGTTACACTAGTCTATTTATAAATGTTTTCACCCAAGAGCTATGCAACTTTCACCCAAGGATCAGACATTTTTGTAAATGGATTCCACTGAGAAAATTTGTGAATCCTGTCCTAAAGTTGAGTGACTCCTGCATGAAAACATTTATAAATAGACCCCTTACAAAACATGTTTTATTTATTTTTGCAAATTCTATTTATTCAGATTTTAAAGGTGTAAGTGGTATTACAAAACAAAGCCTATTGGGCATACCCAGGCTTAAAAATAAAACCAACAACAAAAGTGAAGAAAACAAGAAAAAAAACAAAAAAAGGCAACCTGCACCTTTTGGCACGTTAAAGCTTAGTCACGGCTGAGGCAACCACACTTAGAGGAAAGGAGGGGACGTTCAGCAGTACTTTTGTAATTCTAGCAGCCTCTGGACTCATGTGTATTTGTAAAGTGAAAGGATTGTATTAATTAGGTGTTTCAAAAATTAGATGTGGGAGCTTGGGGACAGTTCCATTTAAGTAGTATAGCATTGCATGAATAAAAAATATGCAATCCAATCACAGTTCTCATGGCTTGAGACAAAGTCAAGAGATGGAAAAACCCTAAAAGTCGAACATCTATTGTCAAGGGTACCGAGATAGCAGTGATGGAGCGTATACATCTGGTAACCTCTTCCTAAAAGGATTGAATGACAAGACAACTCCAGAAATCATGCAGAAATGTAGCCGGATCCAATCAACAGAGTCAAACGCTTTTTCCAACATTGCCATGATTTGTGAGGTTGACTCTGTTGGAGGGAGTTGAAAGTGTTAAAACGCTGTGCAAATTAATATCAGTTGACTTCCCGGGATGAAAATGGTCTGGTCAATACTGATTAGCAAAGGGAGGAGTTTCTTTAAAATCCTGACCCAAGATTCTTGCGATGAGATTAAAGTCTGAATTTAAGAGTGATATGGGCCTGTAAGAGGCACAAAGCAGGGGGTCCTTGCCCAGCATGGGTATCAGCACAAAGTGTGCTTGGTACACTGAGGGTGGTAGGGTTTGCTTCACATAACTTTCCCTGAAAACTCAGCAGAACTGCGGGCTAGATCTTTAATGTTTAAACTTATACTAATTCCCAGGCAGCCCATCAAGCCCCAGTGTTTTATTAGGGGGAAAAGTTTAAATGGCAGATTCTATTTCAGAAACCAAAATTTCTTTATCACGTGCTCCAGCTTCCTCCTCTTCTAAAGTCATTAGAGAAAGGTCCTGCAGAGTATCCAGTAAAGTTGAAGTTGGTCAAGAGGGGATAGGATGATAGAGAGATTGGAAATAGAGCTGAGACTCTTGCAAGATACGGGAGGGGTCTGAGAGTAGTTCCCCAGTGTTGGACCTTAGCTGGGAGATAACAGTTTGCTGGTAAGACTCCACTACCAAATTTGCCAGTAATCTATTTTTATCACCTGACTCAAACAATCTCCCCAGTTAAGTAGCAGCATCAGAATGAGTGAAAGATATAAAGTGGAGTTCTAAGTTCCTACAAAACATTTATTAGAAGAAAGTTAAACAAAATGAATAGCCAGTTTTTTGTCATCCTTCTTGATCCATATCTTACTATCAGTTTCTATATACCCATATGAACTTGTGTCAGAAACACTGTTTTCCCTTTGTGATAACATATGCTGTAACTATAATTAACTAGACATAAAAAAAATCTGCTTCTTTGGTATTTACATTCTATGTCATAATGTAAAAGAGTTATTCAGTCTGTATATTTTCTTTTTTGGCTATTTTATGTATGTATATATTATACAGTATATATTTGGTGTTATCTCCCATAACCATTTTCGATAAAATGTGAATCCAAATAGTAGATTAGAATTAATTAATATAAAGCTAGCCAAACAAAGCCAGGATCAACCATTACTGGCAATGATCAACAAAAATCAATCTGCATAGGGCTTCCCCAGGGGGGATAATGAGCCATTCCAAATCAAAGAAGAGTTCATTATCACACACAGCAATCTTACAGCTTACTGGAGGAGTGCCAACTTTCAATTTGTTGCAAAGCACCTAAGCTCTACCTGCTCTATCAGTTTGAAGTACATGGAGTCGAGCCATCTGATGCTGTTCCTAAGGCTCACAGGACCCTACGACACTGCTACCATCCTAAACCCCAGCGCATCAGAAGACAGGCTGATGCAAGTAGACAGGAGAGGTCTTTAAATGACACATGTATCCTTATCTTAACCTTCCCCAAATCTATCCTCCCACCTTCCCTAAGCATCAGTATGCCAACCTCCCCACTGCCAACTTTTTACTTACCTCCAGCCTGTGAACATTCCTTCTGAATAAATCTGTCCAGCGCTGGCCATGCCTACAAACTGTGTTCTCATAATCTTGAATAAAGCCATATAGTGAGTTTTGATAAACAGGCTCATTCAAGCTTAGACACATATCAGAAAACAATGAAAACACTAGAGTGGACTATTGAAGAGAGATACATAGGTTGCTAAGGGTTGGAGGATAGTACAGCTTAGGGAAGGTGAGAGTGTGGATTTAAATAAAGTTAGTAGAAATACACAGTGGGTATAGAAAATACCGTATTTTTCGCTCCATAAGACGCACCTGACCATAAGACGCACCTAGGTTTTAGAGGTGAAAAAGAAGAAAAAAAAATATTCTGAACCAATGGACTGCAAACACAGCACAGGAGATGACCAGAGACTGCGGACATAGTACAGGAGATGACCAGAGACTGCGGACATAGTACAGGAGATGACCAGAGACTGCGGACATAGTACAGGGGATGACCAGAGACTGCGGACACAGTGCAGGAGATGACCAGAGACTGCGGACACAGTACAGGAGATGACCAGAGACTGCGGACACAGTACAGGAGATGACCAGAGACTGCGGACACAGTGCAGGTGATGACCAGAGACTGCGGACACAGTGCAGGAGATGACCAGAGACTGCGGACACAGTACAGGAGATGACCAGAGACTGCAGACACAGTGCAGGAGATGACCAGAGACTGCGGACACAGTGCAGGAGATGACCAGAGACTGCGGACACAGTGCAGGAGATGACCAGAGACTGCGGACACAGTGCAGGAGATGACCAGAGACTGCGGACACAGTGCAGGAGATGACCAGAGACTGCGGACAGTGCAGGGAATGACCAGAGACTGCGGACAGTGCAGGGGATGACCAGAGACTGCGGACAGTGCAGGGGATGACCAGAGACTGCGGACACAGTACAGGAGATGACCAGAGACTGCGGACACAGTGCAGGAGATGACCAGAGACTGCGGACACAGTGCAGGAGATGACCAGAGACTGCGGACACAGTGCAGGAGATGACCAGAGACTGCGGACACAGTGCAGGAGATGACCAGAGACTGCGGACACAGTGCAGGAGATGACCAGAGACTGCGGACAGTGCAGGGAATGACCAGAGACTGCGGACAGTGCAGGGGATGACCAGAGACTGCAGACAAAGTACAGAGAATGACCAGAGACTGCAGACAGTGCAGGGAATGACCAGAGACTGCAGACAGTGCAGGGAATGACCAGAGACTGCCGAGAGTGCAGGGAATGACCAGAGACTGCTGACCTTTGGGGAGGGAGGGGGAGCGGGTACCTGAATTTGACAGGTACCCGCTCCCACTTCCGCGGAGTTGCCTTCCCTCTTCTTCCCGGGCCGGCTTCTGTGACAGCTGGGTGCCCACTGCGCATGTGCGAGAAGCGCTGCGCTTTGTGAATGGACCTTTCATGTGTCCCAGAAGACACCGGATCATTCACAAAGCGCAGCACATGCGCAGTGGGCACCCGGCTGTCACAGAAGCCAGCGCGGGAAGACTGTGCAGCGCTGGAGCGAGGAACAGGTAAGGCCCTGCAGGAGACAACAGCTGAGCGGCCGGCCCGGTATTCTGACATGGTGGCCGCAAAAATACCGGACCGGCCGCTTTATATTCGCTCCATAAGACGCACTGACATTTTCCCCCCTTTTTTGGGGGGAAAAAAGTGCGTCTTATGGAGCGAAAAATACGGTAATTATCCCCTTTAAAATAATCACATTTTGTTGCTTTGCTGCCTGAAATTAAGACACAAGACAGTTTTTGTTTTATCCAGCTGTATTTACTCAGTGCAACCTTTAACATGTAAGTGAAAGATATAACACTAACATGTCAGAATTTTTCTTTTTTTTAAATTCAAAAACAGAATCACTGAGTTTGAAAATATATATCACTCCCTTGTGTCAGTATTTTGCTCAACCACCTTTTGCTTTAAATACAGACTTTAGTCTGTTGGGATATGTCTCTACTAACTTTGAACATCTAGTTTTTGCAACATTTGCCCACTCTTCTTAGCAGAACTGCTCAAGTTCAGTTAAATTTATTGGTGACCATTTGTGGACTGCAGTCTTCAAGCCAACCAACAGATTTTCACTGGGTTTTAAGTCTGGGTTCTGACTAGGCCATGCAAGGACATTCACCTTTTTCTCCTTCAACCACTGAGTTGTCATTTTTGCTGTGTGCTTTTGGGTTATTGTTACTGTATGTTGGAAAGTAGACCTTCTTCCCATTAACAATTTGCTGGCAGAAGGCAGTAGATTTTTCTCAAGAACTTGATGGTATTTTGCCCCATCCATTTTCCTTCTATCCTGAGTGTTCCAGTCCCTGTTGCAGAGAAACACCCCCATAAAAGGATATTACCACCTCCGTGCATTACTGTAGGAATGGTGTTATTTGGACTTCCGCCACACATATCGTTTAGTGTTGAGGCCACTTCATTTAATTTTAGTCTCATCTGACCATAACACCTTTTTCCATATGGCCTGTGACAAACGTGGTGCTCAACCCCTGCCATTTTCATCAACTTGTGACAAAGGACAGGCCAATCTCACACACTGCTGTCTCTTGCATAACATTGGCATTCTCAGCTGCACCCTGCATATAGATTTTCCAGCTCACAGGACAATAATCTAGGTGCCGCAGCCTGAGAGCGATTGTCACTGGGTTAACAAAGCAATTAACTTTTTAAGATACTATCGCCTTTTGACTGAGAAAGAGGAAACTCAGAATCTTAGCAATAATACATTTGAAAAATACATGCCTGTACAAACACTGTCACCACAGACAGGTGTATTCAGAGATTTGTCATATACAGTAGCACTCTTCAAGAGATAAGTATTCTTTGGTTTGTATGAAAAACTTTAGAGACAATTTCAACACTGTTGCAAATAGGGTTTGTTAATGAAAAGGTCAAAAATGGTGCAAATAAAAAAATACAGAAATAAAGAAACCATAAAGCAACAGAGAATCAAAAAGGATTTGAAAATGAAGAATACTTGCAAAGTTCTAGTTTTTAGCAGAGTCCAATTTTTCCAGTAAATACGGTGCAGTGGCTCTCTCAATTCCAGTTAGGTGTTCCTTGATTGATGTTAAGGGGAGAGCTTGTCAGAGGGTCCTGACATTTCCCTTTTCTGTCGTATGAAAGGGGTGTTGACAGAGACCATCTAACCAATTACCTAGTTCAAGGGGTGGTGGCTGGGAGGTCACCATGTTTATGACTGTATCATAGCCCTCCCTTACGCACAGTTTTATGCTAATATTAATATCTTCCACTATGTACAGGTTGCATTCTGGAAGCTGGTAGATTATTGTTCAGCATTATATTTTGTGTCCAGGGATACCAAACACAGAGTATTTTGGATAGGTCTGTCACCCAGGAGGAAGTCTGCTTTCTCCCCTTTTGTATGTGCCAACTTATTCATGTACGGCCTTGATTTGTTCAGTATGATATTCCCCATTCAAATATATATTTAATATTAATGTGTCTTGATCCTGTTGGATTTTATGAATTGTGTTTGGATTTTGTTAAGTTGTGAATTGGGCAAAGGCCTCAGAGAGGTTGCCCACGCCTGCCTGCTTTCTGCATAGACTTTTAATGGAACGCTATGTGTTTCTAGTTCTTTAATTGCTCTACACATCATGTGTGACAGAATGGATAGATTTTGTCATTGTTTTATGATAGGTCAGATGGAAGTGTTCATCTGTAGAGTTTTGTATGGTCCATGGTAGAAACAGGCATCCTGGCAGTATTCAATTAGCTGTTTACAGCTCTGACCAAGGCCTGTGTGCTAGTGTCTGCTGTCCGTAAGTTGAGATAACTGGCTCTTTTCAAGTGCTGCAGAAAAAGGGAGGGAGTAAGATCACTTGGCTCATGAAAAAAAATGGCTAAGACCTGACAAGATAGCTGTCACCTACAGCTTCCATGTTCTTAATGTGCATAACCATTACAGCCTCAGAATCTTAAAAGGTGCATTTTGGCAACGCTCAGTTTTGACTGCATGTGGACTCTCTTGAGGAGTGGCTTTTTTCCCTCTCATACAAGCCACATTTGTGCAGAATTTGTGATGTTGTTGTCATGTGCACACAATGATCACTCTTTGTCATAAATTCCTGCAACTGCTTCAGAGTTGAAGTAATCCTCTTGGTAGCCTCTCTTACCAGTTTCCTCCTGGCTCTCTCATCCAGTTTGAAGTGACGTCCTAATCCAGGGAGAGTCTGTGTTGTATCAAATACCTTCCACTTCTTAATAATAGACTTCACTGTGCTTCTAGGCATTGATAAAGCCTTTAGAATTTTTTGTATCCATCTCCTGATTTGTGCCTGTCCTCAACTTTATCCTGGAGATTTTTTGACAGTACCTTGCCACCCATAGTTGATTGTTTGCTTCGGTTGCACTACCAGGGACTGAAATGCTCCACGAAAGGTCTTTTTATGCTGACCACATCAAAATGACCACAGATGATCACAGTTGAACATCAAATGGCTTTGTATGCCATTGAGAAGGTGATTAACTACACCTGATTGACTTATTAGCTGCACTAAGTAAATATGTCTGGATAAAACAAAAACTATCTCTATCTTTATTTAAGGCTGCAAAGCAACAAAATATTATTTTAAACGGGAGTGATTCTTTTCTATACCCACTGTACATTTGTCCTTTAATGAACCCCAAGGTGTTCCCATGCTCTTTCTTCGAGCACAGACCACAGGACAAATCATTTGGTGTACTGTTAGTACTCATGGATGTGAACATTTACTGAGTAGAAAACAACCACTGCTAGAGTCAATTTAAAAAAATGGATTTTTTACTTACCTGTAAAATCCATTTCTCAAAGTACATCACGGAGCAGCCATATTAATCCTCACTTGATAGTTTATGTGTCACTTGACACTGGCCAAAAAAGATAGAAAGTCCTCCCCTATATAACTCCTTCCATACAGGGAGTACCTCAGTTTGGAACAGATACAGATGGATGGATCTCTGTATCCCATGATGTTCTCCAAGAAAAGGATTTTACAGATAAGTACAAAGACTTTCTTTATCATACATCACAGGACACAGAGCAACCATATCCTCACTTCATTGGATGTCCTACAGCAATCCTCACCAGGGGAGGACAACACAACCAAGACAGCCTCCTCAGTGGCTTTTACATGTACGTGGTAAAACCCTGCAAAAGGTGTGAACCGACCCACATCTAATGTGTGCAGGGCCTTGTCTCCCAGCAGCTTGGGAGAGGTCTGGGATAAGAAGGCAACCACATCCTGGATCAGATAGAAAATGAACCCCCCTTTGGCAAGAAGAATGGCTAAGGTTCCTCTTGCTAAAGTAATAACATCCAGGAACCTAATCTTCGGAGCCCCAAGAACTAATGAAATGTCCCAAATTGTCTCAAAAGGTGGTCTCTGTAAAACTGACAACACCAAATTGAGTTCCTATGGGAACAGAAGGTGATCTGACCAAAAGGACCATACACGACAACCTTAAAAAAAACAGAAGGGCACTGGCATTTGGAAGTGGACTGCCAAGGCGAAAACCGCTCTCTTGGTCATGCTCAAAGCCAGACTTATCTCCACTTCAGCCTGAAGGAAGGAAAAAAAAATCCAATCCACAACATTTTTGCAAGGATAACTTATTAGGTTCATTCCACGCTATACAGAATATCCAGGTCCTGTAGTAAACCTTCCCTGAGGCAGCCTTCTGACCTCTCAATAGCGTTGGAGTGACAGCTTCAGACTCCCCCTTATCCTTCAAAACACTTGCTTCAATAGCCAAGCCATTAAAGCTAGTGACCGTACAGAGGATGCAGGGTAATGCAGGAGATCAGCATTTTAGTCAAAAAAGAGAAAAATAATCCTTTGCATGCATACAAAGTCCTACACACATTTGCTGAATGGAATCTTAAAATCATCCACCATTTGTCTCATATTTTAAAATTTGTGAAAAGGTCTAAAAGTGATTTTTTTAGTTTAGGTGAGGCCCAGTCAGTACCTGGCTTCCAACAGCAAGATCACTCTGACACAATTCACAACAGTTCCTAGTGTTTCTGCTGTCTTCTGCATATTTCAGCTCCATAGGTTGTGTTCTCCATGGCATAAAATGAATAGAATACAACAAGTTAGGTGAGAACCCCCTCACAATGACCCCAGAAGGTGTGCAACCCCGAAATTCAAGCACATATGTATAGCTTCCCTTTTCTACTGTTTTATTGGCAAATATGTATATTGTTTAAACTGCATGTAAAGTTATATTTTCCTGCACATCTACAAATTGATGTACAATGTTACTGAACAGTAACAGCAATGATTGTACTTTCTTGCAAATTTTATTAAAACATTGAAACAGGAATTTTTTTTTTTTTTTACATATGACCACAGTTCACACAAATAGAGAAATATTACGCTTTCAGGGCAGCATATAAAAAATAAACAGATGCTTTGTTAGTAATGAATAATGGCAAACTTTTAAGAAAAAGAGAATATATCTAAAAAGAGAATATATCGATGATTAGCTGCAAAAAAACATAAATTCATTGCTCATCAATCAATCTTCAGAGATTGCACTGCTGCATTGTGTAATATTTCCCCTCCATTTTTAAGATAAAGTAGTGTACTTTACCAAAGTGTCTGGTCTTGCAATGCCTATGCAGAGAGCTGCAAATGCATCTTAATTTAGTGGTCCTCTCTAAAACAAACTCTTAAACATTGACTGCAAGGCATTTGCAGTGCATACATTTACTGTATTTACTGTATGGTTGAGACAAACCATTTACTAATGACAGGGGTGCTTACAATAATCAGCTTTTATTTATGTAACAACCTTTATTCCAAAAGGAAAGGGAAGGAAAACATGTTTGCTGTAACTGCTTATAAAGTAAAGAAAACTAATGCAGCCACCACATTTGATGACTGGTAAGCTGTGATATAGTACATTTATGGTTTTGGTTTTAATACAGATTTCAGCCCAAAGCCATAATGTAAGGGATACCAAATGCAGGTATCAAGCAGCACGGATGACCAGATCAGTGTAGATGTACTTAGGAAACTGGAATCAGACTGAGTATGGTTAGAATGAAGTTTATTAATGCACACAACACTAATCCCACAACAACAGACCATAAGCAAAGCAAAAGTGAAAAATAAATGTAACAGTGAAACACAACCAAACCAACAACCTAACTATATACACTATATACAAACAGAGGAGCTGACACAAAACGGGCATGAGTAAGACTGGGAATATGGGGAGCAGAGATGGGGATAAAAGGATACAGAGTACTGGATACAAGGAACAGGATAAGGCAGGGATCAACAAGCAGGAATATGGCTTGCAGGCAAAACACTGTAGCACAGATAAGAACTAAGGGAGGGATTACTGTATATACCTTCTCAGCAACCAGTATCAGGAGGAGCCTATTTACTGAGATCAGCTGGCTACTGAGAGACACTCACTGTAGCCTTCAAAACTGTGCCCTTCAGTTCTAGGAGCAATAGTGCCACCAACAGGTTCTGACAGGAGTCCTGACACCTAACCTTAGGTGTGATGGTCAGGTGCTTTACAAACCTTTAGCCATATAGTGTGTATATATAAAGTTGGGTCTGTTTTAACCATTTATCCATATCAAGACAAGGCAAACTAAATTCAAAAGATACACAAATTATCCACCCAAGAGGTTTTGAGGTTTTCTTTGCTATCAGGAAAATAAAAAGGTATACAAGCACATCTTCTATGATCATACCCTCAAGCACTTCCTTCAATCTCTTGGTAAATGTGATTAATAATTTTACAAAGGGGGCACTGGCAAGAATGCTAGGAAAAACATTGTGATAAATCATAGAAAGTTGTTGAGAGAATATGGAGACAAGAATTAGCTATTCCTTTTGAAAAGTCTTGTAAGTGTCGGAGACATGATTAAATACTCAGCTGGGCTTTTATCCCTGCACCTCCCATTCCTGCCACTCTTCAACTGCCCTCTTTTTCCATCCCAGTTAGAGAATCCCCAAGCTTATCAATGGTGGCGACAAAGACACCTTTTAACGGTGTGATCTCTGTTGACCCCATGGGGTATACGCTCTTTTCAGCAACTTGGAGACTCTTTTGATATACCAGATTCTGAACACTTATTATCATTATCTTCAAATCCTTTTTTGAATCCATGACTAAGAACTGCGACTGTTCCACCCTTACCATGGCTTTTGAGTCTAAATGTCATACAAACCCCACTACCCAGGGTCTAATTTTTTTTAATGGCATTCTTCTATCCAGAATAACATAAATGCGCAAGCCCGGTATATTGGTCAAAATGGTAGTAAGATTTTAATACTGCTTTGGTTCCGGAAGACTTGAATAAAATATGGGCAATTCATTCAAGGTTATGTCAAGCTGGTACTTAATCCCAGCCTGGATAGCGAAATGCTTACCCACTTACCCCCTGAAATGTTTTCTGGGTTTCTTGGATCAGGGTGATATGAAGCATATTTGGTGGGCTTGTCCCATGGTCAGAAAACTATGGATATGGGTGTATCATATGGTCAATACGATTCTCCACACTATTCTGCGGAAAAATTCCCTGGGAAGTGCTTTTAACATAAGCCAATAGAAAATGTGTCCCAAGGTGAATGTACTCTTATCACCCACATTTTTATGGCAACAAAACAAACGATCATGAGGGCATGGAAACCGCTAACACTTAAATTTGAGGAAGTTAAGAGATGAGTGCATGGCACCATTATCAACAAGAAATTGACAGCGATACTCACTGACTCACAGTATACATTTTTACGCATTTGGCAGCCCTGGCTTGACCAATTCCCATTTTCACAGTCAACACATTTCTGGAAATGTAACTGCATAACAGAGATTTGCAGTCTCGCCCATGTGAGCTCCCCCCACCCCCCTTTTATCTCCCTTTTCTTACTTGACCTGCCCCTTTCCCCCCTTTTTAATGCTTTTTGGATCATAAGGATGGTGGTTGGGGGGAGTGTTTTTTTCTCCTCTCCATTTTTCTCTTTTCAGCAACAATCACATTATACCTAAGCCTAATAGATACCTCCCTGTCTGCAGTTTGGCTACCAGTTTATAATTTGTTCAGTGACAATGCTCTGATTGCTTTCTAGAAACATTCTCTCGCTACCTGATAAATGCTGCCATGTGGTCTTCTAAGGGACCCCATCTCCTGTTAATCAATGCTCTGTTTGCAATATGTTAAAAAATATACTTGCATTTTTGAGGTTTATGTATTTTTTCTCTTACAACGGAAAGCTGACCCTCTGCATAGGCTTCTTTATACTTAGCGCCAATGCATTTGCAGACAGATACGTTCACCTTTCATAACATGTTACACCCTACTTCAGGGTGTAACATATTATGAAAAGACTGCTCCCCGATCCACCATTCTGAAAGCTAGTGGGGGATCTTCTCCCATGCTAGCTGTCACAATTTTAAAACAGTGGCCGTGCGGAGCTCCACCTGGCCAGCTGCACCATTCATTTACACTACTCTGTGAATTAAAAATACTACATGTTCCACCAGCCTTTGTGGCTGTCGGCTTGTAGTTCTCAATGAACTACCATGGTGCTGTTGAGTGCTGTGGTAGTTCATTGATTCTTCCTGTTAGTGTGAATCTGCTTGCCTGTATGAGTTACGAGCACGCAAACAAATGGACAAATCTGTCCTGCATGACATCCGCAATCTGCTCCCAAAACAAAAAATAGTAAATGTACATTTTTTACCTGCAAAAAAAATGTGCATTTATTATTTTTTGTTAAAAGGTGAACTTATCCTTTAAGAGAAGGTCAATGATGGCCAACCCATATTTCTCTCATTAAAGGATTCCTTTAAATCTGACTTATCTGTGCAGCCTGGAAGATATCAATGACATCTGAAAATAGTATTTTAAATATTCTTTGCCTGTTAAATATGGTAAAAGTGGAATACATTGTAGCAAACCAAAAGGATAGCATAAAACTTTTTTAAAAACTAACATGTACAGTTCCTTGAAAAAGTATTCACACTCCTTGAAATTTTTCACATTTTGTCATGTTACAACTAAAAACGTAAATGTATTTTATTGGGATTTTATGTGATAGATCAGCACAAAGTGGCACATAATTGTGAAGTGGAAGGAAAATCATAAATGATTTTCAAAATGTTTTACAAATAAATAACTGAAAAGTGTGGCATGCATTTGTATTCAGCCCCCTTTACTTTGATACCCTAACTAAAATCTAGTGGAACCAATTGCCTTTAGAAGTCACCTATATAAGTATATAAGTACCTATAATAAATAAAATAATTAGCAAACAGAGTCCACCTGTGTGTAATTTAATCTCAGTATAAATACAGCTGTTCTGTGAAGCCCTGAGAGGTTTGTTAGAGAACATTAGTGAACAAACAGCCTCATGAAGGCCAAGGAAAACACCAGACAGGTCAAGGATAAAATTGTGGAGAAGTTTAAAGGAGGGTTAGGTTATAAAAAAAATCCCAAGTTTGAACATCTCACAGAGCACTGTTCAGTCCATCAACCAAAAGTGAAAAGAGTATGGCACAACTGCAAACCTACCAAGACATGGCTGTCCACCTAAACTGACAGGCCAGGCAAGGACAGTATTAATCAGAGAAGTAGCCAAGAGGCCCATGGTGACTCTTGAGGAGTTACAGAGATCCACAGCTCAGGTGGGAGAATCTGTCTACAGGACAACTATTAGTCATGCACTCCCCAAATCTGGACTTTATGGAAGAGTGGCAAGAAGAAAGCCATTGGTGAAAGAAAGCCATAAGAAGTCCCGTTTGCAATTTGCAAGAAGCCATGTGGAGGACACAGCAAACATGTGGAAGAAGGTGCTCTGGTCAGATGAGACCAAAATTTAACTTTTTGGCCTAAAAGCAAAGCATTATGTGTGGTGGAAAACTAACACTGCACATCACCCTGGACACACCATCCACACCATGAAACATGGTGGTGGCAACATCATGTTGTGGGGATGCTTTACTTTAGCAGGGACAGGGAAGCTGGTCAGAGTTGATGGGAAGATGGATGGAGCCAAATAAAGGGCAATCTTAAAAGAAAACCTGTTAGGCTCTGCAAAAGACTTGAGTCTGGGGCGGACGTTCACCTTCCAGCAGGCCAACAACCCTAAACATAAAGCCAGAGCTACAATTTTATGGTTTAGACCAAAGCATATTCATGTGTTAGAATGGCCCAGTCAAAGTCCAGACCTAAATCCAATTGAGAATCTGTGGCAAGACTTGAACACTGCTGTTCACAGACGCTCTTTATCCAATCTGACAGAGCTTGAGCTATTTAGTAAAGAAGAATTTCCACAAATGTCACTCTCTAGATGTGCAAAGCTGGTAGAGACATACCCAAAAAGACTTGCACCTGTAATTGCAGCGAAAGGTGGTTCTACAAAGTATTGACTCAAGGGACTGAATACAAATGCACGCCACACTTTTCACATATTTGTAAACAATTTGGAAAACCATTTATCATTTTCTTTTCACAATTACGTGCAACTTTGTGTTGGTCTATCAAATAAAATCTCAATACAATACATTTATGTTTTTGATTGTAACATGACAAAATGTGGAAAATTTGAAGGGGTATGAATACTTTTTCAAGGCACTGTATATTCAAAAACCTTATCCAGAATTCTTAGCTAATTCATTAAAGTGTTATTAAACCCACAACAGTAAAAAGGAGATTTTGGAATTTCCACGATATTTAAAACATCTACTGCACATAGAGATAATGTAATAAGGTAAATCACTATCCGATGGAATGTCCATTAGTAAATCAAATAAGGAAATTCAACTCTTGGCAAATTTTTTAAAAGTACAAAATGTACTAGTATTATCATAAATAACTATTAGGCAATATTTAATAGAAACATCTATCCAAAATTACACAGTGGTTCTTCAACAAAATCATGCAAAAAAATAATTAAATAAATAACGTGCTACAACCCATTTCAGGTCAGTTTTTAAATATTTTTACTGGATTTGTTAGATTTATAATTCACATTCATGAACCATAAACAAATACACCTATACAAACATCATCAGTAAATACCCCGAAAAAACAAAAGTCACAACATACCTAGATATCCTAAGTGGGAAGAAGGCAGAGAAGAAAAAATATATAAATATATATGGACACACATATGTATCTACTATATACTGTATATCACATCAATTGAAAAAAAACTTAAAGTGACTCTAAACAACATTCCTATTCTTCAAAAATAAACCATATACATCAACTACTTAATGGTAATCTATGTCATATAATCTATTTTTTTGTGAAATTGTTGCTTATTGTGTTCTTCTGCCTCCCTGTAAGATACGCTGAGAGCTCCTAAACCTCTAGTTTTTTCCCCTCATGTTAGTTTGTTTAAAATGAGCAGTGCACTCTAGTTGTGGTCAAGTGCACCGCTCTGTACATGCTACAAACCCCATAGTCCATCTTGGACGTGGGCAGGAAAGAATGGTTATGTTTCTACATAATGTAGTGAGATCATGGAGAAGCAATGTAGCCACCCCCAGACAGGAAGTCATATCACAGCAGTGAAAAAAAAAAGGAATTTGGAGGAATGAGGCTGCGAACAATAGAAGGTACTTTTTGAGTTAAGAATACATACATACCTAAATAGAATTTTCTTTTTTTCAAACCAGAGTTTAGTGTAGGTTTAGTATAAGCTATGTTAATAGTCTGATATAGATAAAAAGCAATAGAAGGGCTGGAAATTCATTCCTGAAAATATGTACGTCTAGGCACTTGGTCATATAATCTCTGCATCAAAGTTTAACCTCATTTGATATTTACTTTCAGAAGAGATTACATAACTAAATGTTTAGATCTTCTAACAGTTGGCCAGAAGGGAACATGGAGCTGCGTGGACATTTGGTATTCCAACCCTGCTAGGTCCATTTTAAAATGCAAGCTTCAGGTCTGTCATCTGTGTCCTTGCTTCAATAATTAGTTGCTGACCTGAAACAAGCGCATAGGTTTGGCATCCACGCTATACTGGCTGCATACATATTCTACTTAGTGACTTGCTGATTGTTTACTATGAATCATTACACTTGTAAAACATTTATTTTCTATTTCTTTCCACTGCTACAGTGAATAACCCTGATGTTGTAAAATCAACTCAACACAACAAAAACAAATTTATGTAATAAAAAAATAACTCCAGGCAAATGCTTAAAAAATAATCTTAGTTCAATTTTATTTTAATAAAAGTGTGTTTTAAAATGCCACCACTTTGACTGCCTGAAATGTTTATTATCACCCCTCAATGTCCTACATAGCAGAAATCAGAACGAGAGGTTCTGAACTCTAAACTAATCAGGTTTTGCCGCCCTGCACAAGATTGTTAATTTCAAGGCAATGGAGGCGGCAGGAGAAAAGCAAATGGAGGACATCAGCAGTAGAGGATGATGCTCATTCTTAGGCCTGGTTCCAATTAGTGCAATTTCTCATGTAATTTCCATTTCTCATGACAACGGATATTACATTGTTTTCAATGATGCCCATTCACATCAATGCAACTCAGTACAGAGCAATTTTGTTAAAGGTTCCTGAGCTATTTTGGTGTGATTCCAGCACATTTCTGGCACCATAGACTAAAACAGAGGCACACAGAGACACACAGAAATCGCATGTACATGCAATTCTGATGTGATCTGGAAGTTTAATTTTTTGTTAACCCCCAACTCTCCTCAAAAGGCAAATCCTTGGTCCCTCAAAAGTAGTAGTATTAGTAGTAACAGATTTAAAATCGCAAAGGAGTTACACTACACTATTGCACCTGAAATTGAATCAATATCGCATTGCACTAATGTGAACCAGGCCTTAGTCAACTGAACGAGTAGGTGACACAGGAGGCTACAAATCTGCAACCCTGAAGAGCTGTGTGCCACAACTTGCTATACAGGGTATGTGAAGTGGCTGAGAAATAATTACAGATATTTTGTCAGTTAAACAGATCACTTATATGTATTTGAGCTTTACATTTTGGACTTTGCCTGGAGTTCCGCTTAAAGAGAATCTGGTCATTACCTTGCATTTCTTTTCACTTCTTCTTTATACCTGAAAAAAAAGGATAAAGATATTTTACTAAAATATACTGATGACTAACATTATTCAAGAACACCAAGAAAACAAATAGAGACACAGTAAGACCAGGTTCACACTTTCTGGCTGCAGTACGGGTGTATGCATGGTTTACGTGTTACATGTGTTTTTAGTGGCAGTCCACTAAGGAAACACATTTGGCCTAAGGCTGGGATCACACTTGTGCAGTGCGTTTTTGCCACAGCCCGGGTGTATGCACAGTTTATGTTCATTTTACATTTAGCATTTCCAAAGTCCTGCATGCTGCATCTTTGGTGCGCTTTCAGAAAACACAGCAAAAATGGTTGAACGTATAGAAATCAAAAGGACCACAACAAAAAATGAGTGTAAAATGAACATAAACTGTGCATACACCTGGGCTGCAGCCAAAACGCAGTGCACCAGTGTGGTCACAGCCTTAGGCCAGATGTGTTTCCCCAGTGTACATTACAAAATATCTTTCTGACACATCCACATGCTAAAAGCCAACTGTATCTATATACCAAACCAAGAAACCTGCCTAAATGCTCTCTAGGAAGCGGAAACTGGCTGGGATTTACAGTTAGTCCCCTACATATGAACTTTAAAGTTGTGAACTTTCAAAGATACAAATATGCATTTACATATCAAATAGTGTCAGTTAGTTCACATTTCTGATGAACATTCTTATGCATGCAACCTCTACAAGTGGTTGTCCTTTTATGTATTTTACTGTATACAGTACTGTATATTTATTTCCTTATTTTTGATGTATTTGTGTGAAATGTGTTATAAACCTATTACAGTAGACCAATTGTGTTGGATGGGTACCTAGGCTAACTTTGTTGGACTTACAAACAAATTGGACTTACGAACATTCTCTCAGAATGGAACTCATTCATATGTAGGGGACATACAGTATTCACATCTTGTTTCAATATAGTCTTGTCTATTTCACCTCTGTCAGCTACAGAACCCCTCCCTTATGGTATGGGGATAAAGAGAGAGTAAGATGTTCCTGAAGTGTGTTTCCACTTTTGCAGCAAAAGTGGGAAAACTATTAATTTATGTTGGTTACACGTTCTCATTCATATAGCAAACTTAAAGTTAAACTAAAGACTCAAAATTTTTTTTATTCTAAAATAAAAAAAGATATTACTTCTCTTCTGGGGTCCCCTTGGCACTCTCCTTGCTCCTCTTCTTCTCTGTGTGCCCCCATAGCAAGCCACTTGCGGGCATACTAATAAATCAGGCTGTGTGCATCCATAGACATACACAGCGCAGCTCAGCCCTGCCCCCCATTCCTTCCTCACAGGATTTGATTGACAGCACTAGGAGGAGCCAAAGGCTCCTGCTGCTGCCTCTGTGCCTGTGAGAGCAGGGAGAGAGACCAGCGCTGCTGCAGACAGGCACAGTGCTGGATCAATACAGGTCTCAAGTAAGTATCTGGGGGTGGGGGGTGAATATCCACTTCTGTGAAGAAACTCTGGCAGGAAACTGGTAGATTGAAGGAATTCTGTCATGACTGCCCCCTTCTGACCATTTTAGTACCCATACTATCTCTGGATTTAAATCAATAGTGAACTGCCAAAAAAAATAAAAATTTGCAAAAAAATGTCCTCTGCAAAATAACAGCACAATCTGCGAGTATGCATCACATACTCACACATTATGAAAGACATCTTAGAATGAAGCCCTCCAGCTGCGCACTGATAGGGCTTCCATCTTCATCTGGTCTTCTTTCCGAGTTCACGGGCTTCGACTTTTTGAATGACCGAGCCAGGATGACGCCACTCCTGTGCATGTGATCGGAAGTCATGGCCGCACCATGGCTCTCTCAATGGACGGCACAGAGTCTATTGAGAGAGCAGTGCACATGCGCTGGTGATGTCATTAGCTGCTTCACATGTATATATCTCTTAAACGGTGCATGTTTAGGAGATATATGCTGTACCTATAGGTAAGCCTTATTTTACACTTCCCTGTAGGTATAAGCACAGAAGGTAGGTTTACTACCACTTTAAGTTTACAAATAATTAACAAGAAACAAACATGCTGTCAGTGGCCTTCATGCCTGGCTTGTTACAGCTTTCCTTTCTATGGCTATATAAGATTGTGTAAGATACCTTTTTTTAATTTGATTCTGATCTTCTATTTACCATCAACTCAATGTCAACACAATCAATTAGGAATAAAGATTTTGCACATAGTAGATGTTTCCATTGCTAAAAAGGCAATAAAACCTGATTTACAGAAGAATTGGTATAAACATGCCCAAGAGAATCTGCCACAGCGGATCGAAGTTTTCTTTAACCCGCCAGAAAGACTTATGTACCTGTACTACAAAACACAAACTATAGTTCAGTGGTTACATAACAGTGTAAACATTGCCAGCTGTTACATCTTCACCTGCTGTAAGTGATCTACACCCAAAGTAATTCATATTGTTAACAAGACCGTGTAAACATTCTGACCTTGCCTCAGTCTACTAATCCCTGGACATAAACCATATCTAATAATAAACCGAACATAACAAAAGTATCCTTTCCATTAAGAGTCAAAACATGACTTCAGCACAATACTATAGCATAAAAAATTTAATTGCTATATATGAACCATATATTTCAAGATGTGAGCATACATATATAAATTGAATAATCATTAAAATGACACTAAACCTAAAACGTTTTTTGGCTGTACTTCTGTGGATCACAGGAGTGCAGTTCGTTCTGCACTCCTGTCACCTGCTGTCGGCTGACGTTACTCAGCTGGTCCAGGCTGCAGAAAAATCCCGACTTCAAAGTTGGGATCCACCCGAGTCTGGAGCAGCACCTGGCTGCTTTGGAAGACTATGGCAACCCATCCAACTACAAAATAAATCTTTCCAAGCCAGAGACCCTCAATATTAATGGTTCATTCAAGTTTAAGCTTTCACTTACATATTTAGTCAAAACTGCCCCCTCCTTAGAGGCTTTATTTACTTTGAAATTCCATTTCTCCACACAATCTGAACAGACATGAAGAGTTGGGATAGCGTCTCTTTCTCTTGGCTCAGGAGAAATGGAATCTAAAAATGAATATTCTTCTGCAATGTTCTCTATTTGTTACAGACCCTCCTAATCAAGCCCATTACTTAACTTCTTTGGTCAGAGTTTCGCAAATTTCTCTGGGCCAACAAGCAACAGCAGGTGAATGCTAGCAATCTGGCCATGCATACACTGCAAAATGCATCAGTTTCCCTGATCCAATTCTCTATCATAGGACAGTCCACATAGCTAGAGACAAAGATTGGCAGAAAACACACAGCTACTAGGCTATGGGTGCCACTTCAACAAGATCAAGTCAGTGTGGATGCCACATTTGTGTGATCTCTAGCTGTCAGGCTCCGCCCAACGGGATCTCTAGTGGTCTACGGCACGGGGTCTCCCAGGACGCGGAGTCTAAGTCCCAGTCTGCCTTTTCACCAGGGCCCCTGATGGTGGGGATGGACTTGGTGCAAGACTGGAACCAGGTCGCGCCCCTGGGCACCCCCGGCGGCGGCAGAGGGGTCCCGCTGAGGGTATGTGCCCGGGATGAGCCTGCTGTGAAGGGGATGACAGGTCCAATCCGAGCGGATGGATGGGATGACAGATCCCGATCCGAGCGGGATGGACAGATGACAGATCCCGATCCGAGCGGGATGGATGGGTGACAGCTAGGAGTGAGCGAGGTCAGACTAGCCGGGTCGGTATCGTGTGGGCAGCGTGGTACAGGGGGAGTAAGCGGAGAATGGTCGGGGTCACAAGCCAGGTTCAGCAGGTAGCGGGCAGCGTGGTACCGAGGGTCAGGCAGAAGGATGGTCAGGGACGAGCCGGGGTCAGAGCAGGAGAGGGTCAGCATAAGTCAGAACAGGCAGAGTTTGGCAACCAGGAAGCGTACTTACAGGATCAGGAACAAGACCTTGCGGCAACCTGGAGATGCACAGGGCAGCTTTAAATAGAGCGCCCTGTTCTCCCATTGGTGCGGCCGCGATCACTACTGCGCATGCGCGGCCGCCGCCGCGATCGCCGAGGACTCTGGCACCGCCGAGGACCCGGGATCCCTGACATTGCCCCCCCCTACGGGCAACCTCCGGATGCCCAACCGACCCCTACTGAACGGCTGGTTCTGAAAAAATTCCCGCACAAGTCTTGGGGCGTGCACATTTTGGGCCGGCTCCCACGAATTTTCCTCCGCTCCATATCCTTTCCATTTAACCCGAAACTGAGTTTGGCCACCCCTCTTCCTACAATCTAAGATAGCTTCAACTTCAAATTCCTCCTCCCCATCCACGTCTACTGCCTCCGGTGGTTTAGACCTTCGATCCGGGAAGGGGTCTGGAGCCGCTGGCTTCAACAGGGACACGTGGAAGACCGGATGAACCTTCATAGACTCGGGCAGTGCAAGCTCGTATGCCACCTCGTTGATCTTACGTTTTACCCGAAAAGGACCCAAGAATTTGGGAGCCAATTTCTTTGAAGGGCAGGGCATTTTTAAATTTGCGGTGGACAACCAAACCTGGTCTTCTGGCTGCAAACTCAATTCCCCCCTTATTTTCTTATCAAATGCCCTCTTATTGTCACCCTGGGCCTTTGCCATTGCTTCCTGCAATACCTTGCTATTGGTTGACAAAAAGTTCAACATATCCTGCGTGGCCGGGACTGCGACCTCCGGGATCAGATCTGGCAGGAATACAGGGTGGAACCCGTAGTTTGCGAAAAACGGGGACTGTCTAGTAGCCGAGTGACTCGCATTGTTATATGCGAATTCTGCAAGTGGCAGGAGAGTAGACCAGTCATCTTGGAGGAAAGTGGTATAGCACCTGAGGTACTGCTCTAGGGTCTGGTTTGTACGCTCCGTCTGGCCATTGGTCTGTGGGTGGTAAGCGGAGGAGAATGATAGCTTAATTCCCAGGGTATCACATAGAGCTTTCCAGAACCTGGATGTAAACTGAACCCCTCTGTCAGATACAATATCCCTGGGAATTCCGTGGAGTCTTACCACTTCCCTAATAAACACACGTGCTGTCTCAAGGGCCGTAGGTGTGTCCTTTAGAGGTACAAAATGGGCCATCTTGGACAGGCGGTCTACAATAACGAAGATTGCTGTGTGGTCCTGAGAGGGTGGAAGTTCCACAATAAAGTCAATGGAAATCATTGTCCATGGTCTGTCGGGTATTGGTAATGGACACAAGAGACCCCAAGCCTTATTCCTAGTAGGCTTGTTCCTCTGGCAAACGGGACAGGTTTTTACGTAAGTTTCGCACTCTCTGGCCATATTAGGCCACCAGAAAGTACGCTGCAACAGCTCCAAGGTCTTACGTACCCCAAAGTGCCCGGCCAGCGGGTGATCATGGCAGTATCCTAATACCAATGTACGGGCTTCCTCAGGGACCACAATCTGATCCTCCTTCCAGAGGAGTCCCTCCCTATTTAGTAAGGGGACACCGGGTGGACCTTGCATACCTACGGACGCGGTCTGCAATTGAGAATGGAGCTCCGATTGGAGGGCTAGGAAATTCCCTGGGGACAGGATAGTGTCTGGCTTGGGACTCTCTTCGGGATCCCCAAACATGCGGGAGAGCGCGTCAGGTGTCGTGTTCTTAGACCCTGGCCTATAGGTTATATGGAAAAAGAACCGTGAAAAGAACAGTGCCCACCTGGCCTGACGTGGCCTCAGACGTTTAGCTGTTCTCAAATACTCTAGGTTCTTGTGATCCGTGAAAATCAATATCGGGTGTACCGCCCCCTCTAACAAGTATCTCCATTCCTCTAGTGCCACCTTGATCGCCAAGAGTTCCCGATCCCCGATATCATAATTCCTTTCAGCAGGAGTTAGTTTCCTGGAGAAGAAAGCCACCGGGTGCACAAGCTCCTTGATGCCCTTCCTCTGGGACAGGATCGCCCCAACCGCATTCTCGGATGCGTCTACCTCCAAGATATATGGCAAGGACGAATCGGGGTGGCTCAAAATAGGAGCTGCCGTAAACAACTCTTTTAAGGCTTCGAATGCCCTCTGTGCCTCAGGTGTCCACTGGAAGCGGACCCCCTGCCTGGTCAGCTGGGTGATAGGGGATACTAGGCCCGAAACGTTCTTAATGAACTTCCTATAAAAGTTTGCAAAGCCGATAAAGCGTTGGACCGCTTTCTTATCGGTGGGTGCTGGCCAATCTAAGATGGCCGAAACCTTTTGGGGATCCATGGCTATTCCCGTGGGAGAGATGGTTAGACCCAGAAATGAAATACTACTCTGTTCAAAGCAGCACTTGTCTGCCTTGGCATACAAGCTGTGTTGGCGGAGCCGTTCTAACACGCGCCTCACGTGACCTCTATGGTCCTCCAAGGTTGGGGAAAAGATAAGGATATCGTCTAGGTATACAATGACGAAGATATCCAGATAGTCCCTGAACACATCGTTTATGAAATGCTGGAAGGTGGCTGGAGCGTTGCATAGGCCGAAGGGCATAACCAAATATTCAAAGTGTCTGAATCTGGTACGGAATGCTGTCTTCCACTCGTCCCCCTCTCTGATACGGACTAAATTATAGACACCTCTCAAGTCTAGTTTAGTGAAGACAGATGCTGATTTTAGCCTCTGAAAAAGTTCGGGGACTAGTGGTAGCGGGTAACGGTTCTTCACCGTGACTTTATTCAAGTCCAGGTAATCTACGCAGGGCCGGAGGGACTTGTCCTTTTTTTCCACAAAGAAAATGCCCGCCCCAGCTGGTGACGTGGAGGGTCTAATAAACCCCTTATGGAGGTTTTCATCGATGTATTCTCTCAGCACCCCTAACTCCCGCTCGGATAAGGGGAATATCCGCCCAAATGGAATCTCCGACCCTGGGAGGAGATCAATTGGGCAGTCATAACCTCGGTGCAGGGGGAGAGTGTCCACCCCCCGCTTGCTAAACACATCCAAAAAACTATGGTAGGCCGAAGGAATGACTTGCGCCAGTTCCACATCTGTCTCTAGACACAACAAGGTCTCTGGAATCGGGGAGGTCTTAGGGAGGCAATGCTGCTGGCAGTATGTGGAGAGGAACTGGATAGAACCCGTCTTCCAGTCCACCTGGGGATTATGGGCTCGTAACCACAAGAGCCCCAAAATAATTGGAAATAATGGGGATGCTATGGCGTCTAACCGAAGGAGTTCTTCATGATGGGTCGATATAATAGTACGGATAGGTGGGGTCTCGTGGTCCAACACCCCTGACTTAATACGGGATCCATCTGCCAGAAAAATATTCAATCCCACCTCCTTAGCCTGTAGGGGGATTTGTTGCTGAACTGCAAAGTCCAAATCTATGAAGCAACTACAGGCCCCAGAATCCACAATTGCTGTGGTCACCACCGTTCTCCCCGGCAGCTGAAGTGACACAGGTACCGCTAGATAACTAGTGCTGCCCACACTGGTAGAATTGACCGTAGAAAAAACAGCGGAACACTTACCCCCCTTGGCTGGAGAGGTACGTACCACATGGCCTGCTCCCCCACAGTATAGGCAGAGATGGTTGGTAAGACGCCTCTGGCGTTCCTCAGGTGTAAGCGTCGGCCGTGTCCTTCCCGGTGGCCCGGTCTTGGGTGTATCCATAGCATCCTGATTCTGGCTTGCCGGCTGGAACTGGGTTGAAGCCTGGGGGGGTGTTTCAGTTGGTCCTTGTCCTTGGTTGCACCTTTCCTGCCTGCGCTCCCGCAACCGGCGGTCAATTCGAATAGTCAATGCTATGAGGGCCTCCAAAGTACTAGGTATGTCTATTCGGGCCAATTCGTCCTTCAGTGATTCAGCTAACCCTATGCGGAACTGGTGGTGCAGAGCCGCCTCGTTCCATTGGCTGTCACTACACCAACGCCTGAATTCGGCGGCATAGTCCTCCACTGTCCGGTGACCCTGCCTGAGTGTATATAGGGCCCTCTCGGCCGTTGCGGCGCGCAGCGGGTCGTCATACAAGAGGGCCATAGCCTCAAAAAATACTGTCACTGACCTCAACAGTGGGTCTCGATTCTCTAGGAGCCGGTGGGCCCAGTCTTGGGGTCCACCCTGTAGTAGGGCAATGATGAACCCTACTCTCACTGATTCAGAGAAAAAGGTCCGAGGCTGGAGGTCAAAGTATAGCTGACAGGAGCTACGAAAGGCCCTGAATCTACTTCGGTCTCCAGAAAAACGTTCTGGTGTGGGGACACGGGGTTCAGGCGCGGGTAACAACCCTGGTATCTCCCTAGTGGGTTCCCCAGACCCTCTGGTAGATGTAGCTATGGTCTGCATGCGACTGTCCAATTTTGTATAACCCTCCTGTAGACCCCTAATTCCTAGTGTAAGGGTCTCCATCTGTCGGCAGATGTCATCCAGAGGGGACGTTTCCCTTCCAGGCTCAGTCATGGCCGCAAGGTACTGTCAGGCTCCGCCCAACGGGATCTCTAGTGGTCTACGGCACGGGGTCTCCCAGGACGCGGAGTCTAAGTCCCAGTCTGCCTTTTCACCAGGGACCCTGATGGTGGGGATGGACTTGGTGCAAGACTGGAACCAGGTCGCGCCCCTGGGCACCCCCGGCGGCGGCAGAGGGGTCCCGCTGAGGGTATGTGCCCGGGATGAGCCTGCTGTGAAGGGGATGACAGGTCCAATCCGAGCGGATGGATGGGATGACAGATCCCGATCCGAGCGGGATGGACGGATGACAGATCCCGATCCGAGCGGGATGGATGGGTGACAGCTAGGAGTGAGCGAGGTCAGACTAGCCGGGTCAGTATCGTGTGGGCAGCGTGGTACAGGGGGAGTAAGTGGAGAATGGTCGGGGTCACAAACCAGGTTCAGCAGGTAGCGGGCAGCGCGGTACTGAGGGTCAGGCAGAAGGATGGTCAGGGACGAGCTGGGGTCAGAGCAGGAGAGGGTCAGCATAAGTCAGAACAGGCAGAGTTTGGCAACCAGGAAGCGTACTTACAGGATCAGGAACAAGACCTTGCGGCAACCTGGAGATGCACAGGGCAGCTTTAAATAGAGCGCCCTGTTCTCCCATTGGTGCGGCCGCGATCGCTACTGCGCATGCGCGGCCGCCGCCGCGATTGCCGAGGACTCGCCGGCTGGGACGGATTGCACTCGCCGGCTGGGACGGATCGGCCGTCTGCGCATGCGCGCACCGCCGAGGACCCGGGATCCCTGACACTAGCTTTTCACCACCCCTTAATGAGAGTGACCTTTCAGACCTTGGCCCAGAATGGTAGGCTCTACTTGAATGGGTCTAAACACACCTCTACTCCTTGACTCTTTGCCTCTAACTTCTTCTACAAGTAAACAAGTTTAGAATACAACGCTTTTTACAGTCTGGTGGAAGGAAAATGGCATGCAAAATTCATGATCTGACAAATCCACCACTATCTTTATGAAGAGCAACTCAAATCAGAGATTTTCAATTAACTCTACCTAAACCCCAAGACTTGACAGTGTTCCGACTTCCTTCGTACAAATTGCAAAACCAACCACCCACTATGTCCCACCATTATTTCTCAAATAGAAAAGGGACATTGGAATTTCCCTTGCATCTGAACAGCATGACAACATGTTCTACATTGCCCACAAACTGCCTACTGCCACCAAGACTCGAGAGCCAGGCTTTAAACTTCTTTCAAGATGGTACAGGATGATGCATTCACAAATGCTATCTACAGGTCTCTCCGGTTTTTGAGCGGTGTGGGGTAAAAACTGGCACATTCGGACATATTCTTTTACAATATAAAAATTCCTTATTAATTCACCTGATCAATGTGACAAGCATGTGTATTCTGTTCAAATGGAAGAAATCCTCACATTCCCTGTTGACAATATGGTTTTTGAAAATTCAGGACCTATATTCTATGGAAAATCGTATTGCTACTCGTAATCACTAAAATAATTCAGGAAGATATGGTTTTATTGGGTGGACTACCATATCCTCAGAGCAGGGGGATGCCTCTACTGAAGATTAGCTTACCACACAGGACTACTAAGGTGATTGAACACTATGTCTTGGGATTCGTGGAAGTGCCCAGGAATCCCCCCCCCTCCTTTTTTTATCATCCCCCCTTCCTATTTTCTCTCTCTGTTTTACATCTGCCTTAGTAGAGAAGACCCAGGTCTCCCTATATAGCCAGGGTTTTTTCTTTCCTTTAGTACAATGTTCTGATTTTGTAAAATTGGAAGGAGACTGCAGGTTTTGAAGGAAGTTTGCAAGGCATTATGTGATATTTACTATCATCACTCTTGGAGCCAAATACTGATAATGGATTGATGGTTAAAGAAGTATGCTGATGCTATGCTCAAACTTTTGCTTTTAGACTTGCACTAATTGCTCCATGCGTATGAATACATATAGCCTGTTTTGTACAACTGATTTGTTTGTGTGATGTTTTATGGTATATCTGTTCACCACTGTCTCAATCCGATTTTGGTACTAATATAAGGAATTAAAACAAAAAAGTAATCAAGGCGTCAAATGCACTAAACACAGATTGCTAATGGTATGTTCAGAATGTCTGGTGCAAGATTTACCCAAAGTAGTATACTACTGCCCACAGGTTTGCAGTATCATCAGTAAAGATGTAGATGTCAAGGGGTCTCTGCAGCCCACTGTAGCAATTGTATGTACAGAGATGGACGCGGTCATCCATCTTGCTACAGATCCTCCATCTTGTATCATTCTCTCTCTCTCCAATCCCCCTCCCTCAGGAATGCGGTCTGTATGTATGTTGAGATCACAGGCATAAGGCACAGCAGGATAGCTTCATGGTTATAAATTAGCCTGGGCCCAGTATGTCTGTGAGACTCTTGCTTGGAGGTGATCGTAAAGCTATAAACCAGTCCTTCACTGAACATGAAAGACATTCCGAGATAGCCGTAAAATAGACATCACATTTAAAACCCACTTTTCCATATAATTCCATATCTTAAGATAAGAAATAATTACAATGGAACAAGGCATATATTCAGATAGCTCAGTTTAATGTGAGTCGCCTGATATCTTACACCCCTAGTTAAAGTCTACAGGAGAGCAGAAAGCCATATAGTTCTAGCTGAAATAGTAAGGTATGGCATATTTGATGTCTGCACGTTCAGGATATCATTCTGCATATTAATCTACTAGTGGCTAGGCTGCTACATGTACCTAGGGAAGGTTATTGACCATGGAATAAACTGGGGTTTATACTGAGGGATTTGGTCATAGCCTGAGTTCCCCGCCTAAAACAACCCTCCCCAAATGAGGTGAGTGGTTCTCTGCTTTAAGGAGACACCCTGCTGGGTTCCTAGAAAAAGGCTTATGCTTGGAGCAGTAAGTTGAAGAGATCTCCCTTTTAACACCAGGAACCAACTTTGGAAGAAAAGGCACCCTTTTGCTCAGGACACTTGAATCTGCTTAAACCAAGGTTGACGGCAAGTATTCTATCTACCTCTCTAAATTTCTTTCTGTTATCTCCATGTTGTGTTATTGCTCTCTGTATTTATATATATATATATATATATATATATATTGGCTACATCTTTGTCTGTAAATACTTTTATTGCACCATTTTGACCTTTTTAGTAATAAATCTTATATTCTGAGAAGTGTTGAACTGTTTCTAAAGCTCTTTAATACAAACTAAGAATCCCTGCCTCTGAAGAGCGCTACTGTGTGTTTTTAAACCTCTATATACATCTGCCTGCGGTGACAGTGTGTATACAGATGATTATTCAAACATCATAGTGTTATTGCTAATATTGGCGAGTTTCCTCCTCTGTACAAAATGGCGGTGGTGGCAGTATGAAGGGTTAATTGCGTAATTAACCTGACCCAGTAACATTCGCTCTCAGGCTGCAGGTACATAGATTGTGGTCCATTAGCTGGAAAATCTTTGTGCAGGGTGCAGCTGAGCATGGCATTGTTACACGCGTGACAGAGTGGTTTTAGATTGGCTAGTCCTTCGGTCACGAGTTGGTGAGAAGGGCTGGGGGTCTGACGCCGCGACCGTAACACCCACATGTAACAACCACCCTAAAAAACAAACAAACCTAATAATATATCTATCTAACACTGCCAATTTGAGCTGTGCAATTGTTCCTAATAGCCTCATCATCAGTGTCAATGTACATTGTGTTCTTTGTTCTGCCCTTGCTGTAAGCCATAGCCCAGTAAGGACACTGTCCAAATATTTATGAAAGCCTAAAAATGTGAAAAAAAAAGAATAAAAAGCTTTTATTGTTTAGCAGAGAACATCTTTTTTTAGCTACAGTAGGAATAGGATCCCATACACACCATAGCAATTTCATCAAAATGTAGCTGCGTGCCTGATGATTTGGCTATAACATTATCATTGCTTGTCACACCAAAGAAATATTTATACTGTTTTTTTTTTTGGGGGGGGGGGGGGTAATGTGTTCTGAAAATGTTTTTGCAATGAACTGCTATTTTCAACGTATAGTAGCAGTTAAAATGTATACAACTAGAAAATACAAACTTCTTCCAGTGATAGAAAGTACACACTTCATTCTAATGTAATCAATTGACAAAGTTCCACTGAATGATCTCTGCTAAAACCTTCTATGATGATCATTCAACCAGGAGTTTCTGTGATTGGCTCCTGCTAAAAGACCAACATTGAAAGCCCATTCACACCAGTGCACTATGGTAATGGCCTTACAACTGAGTTAGTGTGTTACAAGTTCTTTGGTACATTTAATATGATGTACCTCCTCAAGGTATCTGCATTGTCGCAACGCACAGTAATGCTTCCCAAACTTGGAGCATGGTCGATTCTCAGTCCACTGTGGTACAATGGCAGCCCATTCAAGAGAGGACACCGTAGCAGACCACCTTTGTGAGAATCTGTCCTTAGGGCGGCATCAAACTGCGACGCTGCACTTTTACAAAAGTGCAGGATACCTGCGCTTTCCCATGGACTTTTATGAGGTCCTATGGTTTCAGAAAACACACTAAAACTCCTGCATGCTGCATCTTTGATGTGCTTCCTGAAACTGCACAAAAACCGTGAATTAGCTGTGCTTTGCCCAAAGCACAGCAGGACAGCACTAGGGCAGTGTGAAGCTACCCTAATTCTCAGGCTAGCAGCAAGTCTTGGCAAAAACATGCATAGAGGGGAAGGGATGGTGAATTTTTTTTTTTTTTTTTTTTTTAGAATTGTAGGCTTACATGAAGCCCTGCCATAGCAAGCAGCTTGCTATGCTCAGTTTATCAATTTACACACGAAGCCATGGCTCAGCCCCAACCCCTTCTCTCTTCTCAATGGCTCACTGGCTGTGACTGACAGCTGTGGCAGCCAATAAGGAGAGGGAGTCCCAGGATAGCCAAGACTCCAATGCACATCGCTGTATTGAGAGAGGGCTTAGGTGAATATTGGGGGGGCTGGGGGGATGCTTTTTTTGAGCCTTTAGAACCACTTTAACCAGTTCCCAACCGCGCTATAGTCGAAGGACGGCTACAGTGTGGTTGTCTAGTTCTGGGACGACGTCCATGGACGTCATTCCAGATCACGCCCCCTTGCATGCCCCCAGCAGCGAGCACCCGGCAGTGCCGGTGATCGCTGCATCCTACGGACAGAGCTGATCACGTCATATGGTAAACAGCCAATCACGGCGGCCTTTTAAAACGTGATCAGCTGTATCCAATAACACAGCAGATCACAGGGTAAATACAGTTGCTGGTCATCAGCTGCACTTTCCTCACGCTGTCACAGCGTGAGGAAAGTACTGCCAAGAATCAGTAATTGTCAGCAAAGTGATCGGCACTGATGATCAGTGCCCTGATAATCAATGCCCAGCAGTGCCGCCCACCTGTGCCCATCAGTGCCGCCCACCTGTACCCATCAGTGACACCCACCTGTGCCCTGCAGTGCCACCCATCAGTGCTGCCCTGCAGTGCCGTCCATCAGTGCCCAGCAATGATGCCAATCAGTGTTGCCCATTAGTGCCACCCATCAGTGCAGCATCATTAGTGCCAGCTCATCAGTGCCACCTATCAATGCCGCCTATCAGTGCTTATCAGTGCTGCCTCATCAACGCACAACAGTGAAGGAGAAAAATTACCTGTTTGCAACATTTTATAATAGAAACAAAAAACTTTTTTTCAACTTTTTTTGCTCTTTTTTTGTTTATAGCACAAAAAATGAAACACCCAGAGGCAATTAAATACCACCAAAAGAAAGCTCTATTTGTGTGAAAAAAATAATAAAAATTGCATATGGGTACAATGTTGCATGACCGTGCAATTGTCATTCAAAGTGCGACAGAGCTGAGAGCTGAAAATTGGCCTGGGCAGGACGGGGGTAGAAGTGCCCAGTAGGCAAGTGGTTAAATAACAGTCGAAAGGCTAACACGAGCAGTGACTTAAACTACAAGGTGGAGATGTTCGCTGGACCTGGTATTTAAATCTTGCATAGAGCTTTGCATTGTACAAAAGAAATTTAAGACATTTACAGTATTACCACTGGTACAAATCAAGCGTTGGGTCTATTGTGTAATTCTATCTTTTAGATGCATTTTTAGCTTGGTAATAATACAAATAGTCAGCTGTGTTCATTATTATTGTTGCATATTCAGTATAACAGACACAGCTCTACAAACACAGATCTTTCTCCGCTCATATGGCTTTCATGTAGCATCACATAGATTCCAGTAACACCTCCACTGATGCATTTCACAGCAGCAGGTGATGGATACAAAAATTACTAACATAATACTTTTTTTGCTATTGTACACTGTGCAAACAATTTGCCTGCAGGAATTCCCAGGGGTCACCTACCAGCTTTTAAAAAAATTATTTTTTAAATTACAGGATTTTTTTTTACCAATTCAAGTATATTTATTCAATTTCAAGTAAAGATACAGAGGATAATATACACTTTCAAAAATGTCAAAAGTGACATTTAATGGAATGAGAGTATTATTACAGGATTTTATAAATCTGTACACCATTACATCTATAAACATCCCAAAAAAATTACAGAAAATTAACTTTGAACTTACATTTAAAGTATATGTAAACTTTCAACTTGTAAAACAACTAAATTATTTTAAAATAGTAATGAAAGACAAAACATTTGTGCATACATAATAATAATAATTTTAAAAAAATTATATATATTTCCTGGACCTCCCCATGTTAGCCTACCATGGGTTAGCTCCGCCCTCTTTGACCCCTCCAGGACAACCTCTTGCCTAACCTATAAGAGCAGCTGTCTCCCCTCACTCAGCATTCTTTTTTCGTCCTCGCTCCAAATAGCTTGAAAAATCTCTCTCCTATGACCTTCCCAGGTTCAGCCTCTCCTGGGTAAGAATACCCCACATTTGGGCTGTAAACCTCCCTGTGCAGTGAGTTCCCTTGGTGCGGGGATTGTTATGCATGTTTTAACAATTTCTAAAGCGGGGTGACTTACCTGTGCATAGAGTGGCTGGTTTGTAGTCCCATATCTCAGCAGGTCTGTGGGCTGGCTGACACTCTTGGTCCATATCTCAGCAGGTTTGTAGGCTGGATGACACATGTAGTCCATATCTCAGCAGGTCTGTGAGCCTTATGGCTAAAGCATTGGTCTGTTGACAGTGCCGCTAAACACAGCCTTGGTTCGATTCTGTTTGATGGGAAGCCCCATTTTGTCAAGACATTTAAAGCTGCCATTCAGCAGATATCCGTTGGGAAGTCAGGCCTTATCCTGCAGTAGAAGAGATGGCAACGTCTGTTCTTTCGCTCTTTCAGAAGAGTTAAAAATTGTTTCAAAGATGCCAGTGCGTACAGCCCTGGTGGGCCATTTTTCAGACATTGGAAGAATGTCAGTGCAGCATTTCCCAAGGAAGTCAAGTCCAAATCAAGCCAACCAGTTAGGTCTTCCGACAAGGCTTTCAGAAGGAGTCTCTGCCCAGCCCTCTCAAATGGGAGCAAAATTGGCTCTATTCAGGGAGGTCTGGTTGGAAGAAGTGGAGGATGCTTGAATTTTGGATATCATCCGAACTGGATATCTGCTAGATCTTGCAAAAAGACCCCTCAGTATTACTTCTGGGGAATTTCCAGTTCATTCTTTGCCATTCGGGCTATGCACCGCTCCCAGAATCTTCACAAGGCTGCCGTCAGCCATCATAGCTGTTCTGAGACTCAGGGGTCTTCAGGTATTTCATTACCTCAACGATATCCTTCTCTTGGCCCTGTCAAGGAGTCTTCTGATGGATCACGTGTCCCTAACCTATAACACGCTCAAATGCTTTGGGTGGATAATCAACCATCAAAAGAGTCAACTGCAATCAACACAGTTCCTGCTATATCTTTCTACCCAGAAGAAAGTTCAAAAGATCCAGACTCGAATGAGGGAAATAATGAGCAGGCCTTGCTTTTTGGCAAGAGAGTGCATGCAGTACCTGGGCCTTCTGTTATCCACCATCCCAGCTGTTCCTTGGGTCGGATGATGAAGAAGAAAGTTTCAATTCAGTGTCCTTCACTAGTGGGCTCATCATGTTTTGAACCAGAAGATCCTCATACCAGGTCTGATAGCCCGTATATTAACCTGGTGGACAGTTTTGTGCAATTGGAAGGGCAGTATCCCTCTCGAGCCTCCAGAACAAGGCTGGTGGGTTAGGGGAGCCCACGGCTTTGTTCACTAGGTTCAAGTTCATTAGAAGAAGTGGACTATGCAGAGTTCCTATATGCCCAGAGTTAGCAGCTTTCCAATTCACTCTGCTAGTGTTCCAGTATCTGTTATGTGGAAAAATGGGGAAGGTGCTTTCAGAAAATCGGTCTACAGTGGCTTACTTGTCCTGTCAAGTGGGCACCAGAAGCTTGCCTCTCCTGAAAGTAGCCTGTCAAATCTTCATTTGAGCAGAAAGGAATTTACCCTTTCTTCATACCTCCCAGAAACGGAGAACATTAAGGCAGGCCACAGTCAGAGTTTTGTAGATCACGGCGAACGGGGCCTCGATTCAATATTGTTGTGTTCAAAATTATTGTGGCAAAAACAAGGCGATACCAGACGTGAATCTGAGATGTGAAACAGTTTAATAGTGGCATGGTTTATGAATAGTTTCAGATTCAAGTCTCAGTCCTCTCAGCCATGGCAAGTAAAAGATACCCTTTGGTCATTCATTTTCTGAAGGCAGCAGTGAAGATTAGATTGCTAGTGGGAATTTGTCACTTGGTTTGAATGCCTTGCTGGCACCAACATTTTACCCGATAACTTTGTGTTCCTTATTCCACGTGGCTCTGAGGACATATTTCTTGATGGCAATTGCTACCACAAGGAGAGTATCTAACATGTATGCCTTTTTAGCTAGAGAGCCATATTGCTGGATCCTCCAAGACAGGGTCATTCTGAGACAGGTCCCAAAATTCTTCCAAAAAATTTCAACTTCATCCCATATAAGTTGGGAGTCCATACTTTCACAATTTTCTGGAAGATGGGTCAGAGGATGAGTGGAAGAACGAGATAGGTTTTATAGCTTTCATCAAAGTCCAATGAAGGGCTTCACAGTACTACCCAAGACTGTCTACAAAGTTCTAGGCTTGCCGCCACCTTTGGAAGTGAGAGCTAATTCAACAAGAAGTATCTCAGTTTCATGGGCAGCATACGCTAAAGTGCAAGCAAAGGCGGTTTGCAGGGCAGCAAGCTGGAGCGTGGCAAATGCATTTATTTGCTACCACAGAATGAGTATGGCTTTTCCATTGGTGCAGTCTATTTTGGATCTACAGTCATTGCAGCAGCTGTCAGTAATAGAGGTTTATATGCAGCATTCAGTTTATTGTGTCTTGTTTTTTTCCCCTCCCTTTGTTCCTTTTGGCATTGCTTGGTACATCCCAAGGTAGGCTGACATGGGGAGGTCAAGGAATAGGGATAATTGTATTCTATACTTACCGTAATTTTCCTTTCCTGGGTCCTCCCCATATCAGAAGGGAATTCCTACCCAGTCTCCGTCGCAAGGAGCAATATGTTTAACGCAGAGTGAGGGGAGATAGCTGCTCTTATAGGCTAGGAAAGAGGTTGACCTGGAAGGGTCAGAGAGGGCGGAGCTGACCCATGATAGTCTGACATGGGGAAGACCCAGGAAAGGAAAATTATGTTAGGTATGGAATACAATTTTCCCTAATACATACACACACACACTGCTCAAAAAAATTATAGAAACAATTTTTACTCAGAGTATAGCATCAAGTCAATTAAACTTCTTGGACATTAATCTGGTCAGTTAAGTAGCAGAGGGGGGTTGTTAATCAGTTTCAGCTACTTTGGTGTTAATGAAATTAACAACAGGTGCACTAGATGGGCAACAATAAGATGATCCCCAAAAAAGAATGGTTTTACAGGTGGAGGCTGACATTTTTTTCCCTACTCATCTTTTCTGACTGTTTTTCACTAGTTTTACATTTGGCTAGGGTCATTGTCATTACTGGTAGCATGAGGCGATACCTGGACCCTACAGAGGTTGCACAAGCAGTCCAACTCATCCAGGATGGCACATCAATATGTGCCATTGCCAGAAGGTTTGCTGTGTCTCCCAGCACAGTCTCAAGAGCATGGAGGAGATTCCAGGAGACCGGCAAATACTCTAGGAGAGCTGGACAGGGCAGTAGAAAGTCCTTAACCCATCAGCAGGACTGGTATCTGCTCCTTTGTGCAAAGAGGAACAGGATGAGCACTGCCAGAGCCCTACAAAATTACCTCCAGCGAGCCACTGGTGTGAATGTCTCTGACCAAAAAATCAGAAACAGACTTCATAAGGGTGGCCTGAGAGCCTGACATCCTCTAGTGGGCCTCGTGCTCACTGCCCAGCACAATAGACCTCGATTAGCATTTGCCACTGAAGACCAGAATTGGCAGATCCGCCACTGGAGCCCTGTGCTTTTCACAGATGAGAGCACATTCTCCCTGAGCACATGTGACAGACGTGAAAGGGTCTGGAGAAGCTGTGGAGAATGTTATGCTGCCTGTAACATCATTTGACATGACCGTTTTGGTGGTGGGTCAGTAATGGTCTGAGGAGGCATATTCATGGAGGGATGCATAGACCTTTACAGGCTAGACAATGGTACCCTGACTGCCATTAGGTATCAAGATGAAATCATTGAACCCATTGTCTGACCCTACGCTGCTGCAGTGGGTCCTGGGTTCCTCCTGGTGCACGAAAATGCCTGGCCTCATGAGAAGAGAGTATGCCGGCAGTTCCTGGAGGATAAAGGAATTCATACGATTAAATGGCCCCCACGTCCACCTGACCTAAATCCAATAGAACACCTCTGGGATATCATGTTTTGGTCCATCCGACGCCGCCAGGTTGCACCTCAGAATATCCAGAAGCTCAGGGATGCCCTGGCCCAGATCTGGGACGGTATACCCCAGGACACCATCTGTCATCTCATTAGGAGCATGCCCCGACATTGTCAGGCATGCATACAAGCATGTGGGGGCCATACAAACTACTGAATACAATTCTGAGTTGCTGCATTAAAATTTCAGAAAAATGGATTAGCCTGCTGCATCATTTTTTTCAGTTTGATTTTCGAGGTGTCTTTGAATTCAGTCCTCTGAAGATTGAACGTTTTAATTTCCATCAAACGGTGGGGCATCCTTACGTTCCTATCACATTACCCAGTCCATAACAGTATAGATATCCAGCATATTTTTCCCCAATGAGATCTGATGTGTTTTCAACGTGTTACTTTAATTTTTGAAGCATTGTATATACATACACACTATATTGCCAAAAGTATTGGGATATCACTCCAAATCATTGGAATGGTGTTCCAATCACCTCCATGACCACAGGTGTATAAAATCAAGCACCTAGGCATGCAAACCGCTTCTTCGAACATTTGTGAAAAAATGGGTCGTTCTCCGAAGCTCAGTGATTTCAATTGTGGTACTGTGATAGGTTGCCACCTGTGCAATAAGTCCATCTGTGAAATTTCCATGGGCACTATTAGTGGTATTATAACAAAGTGGAAGAAGCTGAGAACAACAGCGACTCAGCCACAAAGTGGTAGGTCATATGAAATGAACGAGTGGGGTCAGCGCATGCTGAAGCGCACAGTGCGCAGAAGTCTCCAACTGTCTGCAGAGTCAATTGCTAAAGACCTCCAAACTTCATGTGGCCTTCAGATTAGCACAACAGTGTGTAGAGAGCTTCATGGAATGAGTTTCCATGGCCAAACAGCTGCATCCAAGACTTACATCACCAATTGCAATGCAAAGCATCGGATGCAGTGGTGTAAAGCACACTACCACTGGACTATACAGCAGTGGAGACGTGTTCGCTGATGTGACTAATCACGATTCTTTGTCTGGTAAATGTCTAATCTAAGCTAAATGTCTATGGGAATGTCTAACCAGTCTTCCAGAAGTGCATTTGTGAGGTAAGGCACTGATGTCACACAAGGCAAGATGTCACTGGATCGCAGTCTCTGCTCTAATTCAAGCCAAAGTTGTTCTATCGGGTTCAGGTCAGGACTCTGTGCAAGCGAATCAAGTTTCTGCACCCCAAACTCGCTCATCCATGTCTTTATGCACCTTGCTTTGTGCACTGGTGAGCAGTCATGTTGGAAAAGGAAAGGGGCCATCCCCAAACTGTTCCGACAAAGTTGGGAGCATAAAATTGTCCAAAATGTCTTGGTATGCTGGCATCTTAAGCGTTCCCTTCACTGGAACTAAAGGGCCAAGCGCAACCCCTGAAAAACAACCCCACATCATAATTCCCCCTCCATCAAACTTTACACTTGGCACAATACAGTCAGACAAGAACCATTCTACTGGCAATTGCCAAACCCAGACATGTCCCCTGGAGTGATGAATCATGTTTCGTTGTCTGGCAATCCGATGAACATGTCTCCACTGCTCTAGAGTCTAGTGGCGCCATGCATTACACCACTATCTCCGATGCTTTGCATTGAACTTGGTGATGTAAGGCCTGGATGCAGCTGCTCGGCCATGAGTGGCTGAGTCGCTATTGTTCCCAGTTGCTTCCACTTTGTTATAATATGACTAATAGTTGACCGTGGAATATTTAGTAGCAGGGAAATTTCACAGATGGACTTATTGCACAGGTGGCAACCTACCACAGTACCACTCTTGAATTCACTGAGCTCCTGAGAGCGACCCATTCTTTCAGAAAATGTTTGTGGAAGCAGTCTGCATGCCTAGGTGGTTGATTTTATACACCTGTGGCCATGAAGGTGACTGGAACACCTGAATTTAATGATTTGAAGGGGTGTCCCAATGCTTTTGGCAATATAGTATGTGTTTTTTTTAATATATACAGTTAGGTCCATATATATTTGGACACAGGCACAATTTTCATACTTTTGGCTCTGTATGCCACCAGAATAAATTAAAACGAAACAATCCAAATGAAATTGAAGTGCAGACTTTCAGATTTAATTCAAGGAATTGAACATAAATATATACAAAGTTTAGGAACTGCAACCATTTTTATACACAGTCCCTCCATTTTCAGGGGTTCGAATGTAATTGGACAAAATAATATAATCATAAATAAAATGTTCATTTTTAATATTTTGCTGAGAATCCTTTACTGGCAAAGTCTGGAACCCATGGACATTACTAAAGACTGGGTTTCCTCCTTTCCGATGCTTTGCCAGGCTCTAACTGTCTTCAGTTGTTGTTTGTTTGTGGATCTTTTAGACTTTAGTTTTGCCTTCAGCAAGTGAAATGCATGCTCAATTGGGTTGAGATCAGGTGAGTGACTCAACCATTGCAGAATATTCCACTTCTTTTCCTTCAAATGCTCCTGGGTTGCTTTTGAAGTGTGTTGTGGATCATTGTCCATCTGTACAGTGAAGCGCCGTCCAATCAACTTTGCTGCATTTGGCTGAATCTGGGCTGACAGTATATCTCTAAACACTGCAGAATTCATCTAGCTCAGCAATGGGCAAACTACGGCCCGGCGGACCTTTTAATCCGGCCCGCGGAGCTAGGCTCCCGCTAGGCTCCTCTCACAGTCCGCCCTGAAGACCGGTGCAGCATGAAAATCTGTCTCCTGTGAGGATCTGTCACCCTCGACGTATCTGCGCATGTGCCGGAGATCGCCGATCGGCTGCTAATGCCTGAAACTGGCACATGCGCAGATACGTCGAGGGGGACAGATCCTCATAGGCGACAGATTTTCATGCTACACCGGAACGAAGCGGGAACACGGCGAGAGGAACGTGCGGAGCAAAGGTAAGTGAATTGACACAGGGGGGACTTGGGAACTTAATATGGGGGATGAATTAACATGGGGAATGAATTACTATAGGGGGGATGAATTACTATGGGGGATGAATTACTATGGGGGGGATGAATTACTATATGGGGGATGAATTACTATATGGGGGATGAATTACTATGGGGGATGAATTACTATAGGGGGGATGAATTACTATATGGGGGATGAATTACTATATGGGGGATGAATTACTATGGGGGATGAATTACTATATGGGGGATGAATTACTATAGGGGGGATGAATTACTATGGGGGATGAATTACTATGGGGGATGAATTACTATATGGGGGATGAATTACTATATGAGGGATGAATTACTATGGGGGATGAATTACTATGGGGGATGAATTACTATATGGGGGATGAATTACTATGGGGGATGAATTACTATATGGGGGATGAATTACTATATGGGGGATGAATTACTATGGGGGATGAATTACTATATGGGGGATGAATTACTATATGGGGGATGAATTACTATATGAGGGATGAATTACTATATGAGGGATGAATTACTATATGGGGGATGAATTACTATATGAGGGATGAATTACTATATGGGGGATGAATTACTATATGGGGGATGAATTACTATATGGGAGATGAATTACTATATGAGGGATGAATTACTATGGGGGATGAATTACTATGGGGGATGAATTACTATAGGGGGGATGAATTACTATATGGGGGATGAATTACTATATGGGGGATGAATTACTATGGGGGATGAATTACTATATGGGGGATGAATTACTATAGGGGGGATGAATTACTATGGGGGATGAATTACTATGGGGGATGAATTACTATATGGGGGATGAATTACTATATGAGGGATGAATTACTATGGGGGATGAATTACTATGGGGGATGAATTACTATGGGGGATGAATTACTATATGGGGGATGAATTACTATGGGGGATGAATTACTATATGGGGGATGAATTACTATATGGGGGATGAATTACTATATGGGGGATGAATTACTATGGGGGATGAATTACTATATGGGGGATGAATTACTATATGGGGGATAAATTACTATATGAGGGATGAATTACTATATGAGGGATGAATTACTATATGGGGGATGAATTACTATATGAGGGATGAATTACTATATGGGGGATGAATTACTATATGGGAGATGAATTACTATATGAGGGATGATGTCAGGGATCCCCTCGATCCCCGCCGCGATGGTCCCGGCGCAGGCGCAGTATGCCGCCCTGTGCAGGGACGCGGGCTCTAGGTCCGGGCCGGCCACGGAGCGTGAGTTCGCGCATGCGCAGTAGGAGCCGCTGGGCACCAATGGCAGCGCAGGGCGCGATATTTAAACGGCCCTGAGCTGTCATTCAGTGCCTTCTGGTCTTGTCCTTGCCCTGTATCCTGTATCCTGAATCTGAACCTGTACCTGTAAGTTGCTGACCCGGATTGTACCTGACCACTGCTGAATTCTCCTGCCCAGACCCTTGCTTTGCCTGACCTCTCTTCCGTATGTCCCCTATTGGATCTGACCTACTGTTGTTGACCTGGCGTGTGACCCGACTATTCTCTGCCCGCTGCCTTGTACCGTGCTGTCCTCCCCGTTACCGACCCGGCTTGCCTGACTCTGCACTTGCTCCGCAATCCATCCATCCATCCATCCATTCCTCTCAGCGGGGTTCCCAGACCTCCTCATATCAGGCTCTCTCCCGTGGGAGCCCCTGGCGACCACCCCTACCTCAGTAAGCACGACCTGGTCCCGGGGTACTCCAAGTCCATCCCCACCATCAGGGGCTCTGGTGAACAAGTACTCTGGGACTTAGACTCCGTGCGCTGGGGACGCCTGATTAGTGGAGTGCTAGTGGTGTCGCCAGGCGGTCCCTTACAGTACCAGAAGGCCATGACTGAGCCTAGAGGAGGGCCCTCCCCGCTGGAAGAAATTTGCAGGCATCTATCTAACCTGACGCAGGCCGTAGCAGCCCTGCAGGATAAATGTATACAGCTGGAGAACCGCTTCCAGACCTGCTCCCTATCTGACCCAGCCCCACAGGCCCCAGTTTCTGCACCCCCGGCTGCTCTTGAGCCAGCAACAGGGGCCTCCGCCCCGCTACCCATGGCGGAACCCCGGGTACCCCTACCGGAGCGTTTTCACGGGGACCGCACACGCTTCAGGTCATTCCGTGAGTCCTGCCTCCTATTTTTTGAACTTCAACCCCGTACCTTTTTGACAGAATCAGTGAAGGTGGGATTTATAATCTCACTGTTGCAGGGCGAACCCCAAGATTGGGCCCATCGGTTAAGGGGAAACAATGACCCACACCTAGGAACAGTCAAGGACTTCTTTGAGGCGATGGCCATCCTATATGATGACCCGCAGCGGGCTGCTTCTGCCGAAGCAATCTTATACACACTCCGACAGGGCCGTCGGGCGGCAGAGGAATACGCCTCAGATTTCAGGCGCTGGATGGGGGACACTCGCTGGAACGAGTTTGCTTTGTTGCACCAGTTCCGCATGGGGCTATCAGAACCCCTAAAGGATGAGCTGGCCCGGGTAGAGGTTCCTGAGTCATTAGAGGACCTAATTGCCCTGACGATAAAGATTGACCGACGGCTGCGGGAACGCAGGTTTGAGAGGTCCGGCCAGGGTCGTGGAAAAAACTGGGGTCCATTCCTAGGCCCCAGCCAACCACCCAGACCAAGTATCCAGAATCCACTCCCAGGAGATGTTCCAGAACCCATGCAACTAGGCCTGGCTCGGCCCAAATTATCGCCAGAAGAACACCAGCGGAGACGCTCGCAGAACCTCTGCCTCTACTGCGGGGAAGCCGGTCATATGGTACGATCCTGCCCTCAGAAAATGAGTAAGTGTACCTCTTTTTCTTCCTTGTCTATTGGCAATGTCAGTCCTTCCCAATACTTAGTTGTACCCCTCTCCTTTCAGCTTCCCGAAAGGACCGTGGAAGTGACAGCCATAATTGATTCGGGGGCATGCAGTTGTTTTCTGGATTTAGACTTTGCTCGTCAGCAGAAAATTCCCCTCCAACCCAGAAAGAGGGGTTTTAACATAATTTTGGCCGATGGTTCCCAGATAAAATCAGGAGTGGTTAATCAGGAAACTCCCCCCATTGCCACTACCATTGCCAACCAACACCAGGAATTCCTCCGCCTGGATGCCATTGCATCACCTCTGTTCCCAGTCATTTTGGGGCTCCCTTGGTTACGGGCCCATAACCCCCAAATTGACTGGGAAACCGGGTCAATCTTGTTCCCTTCCCCATACTGTCAGGAACACTGTCGCACTTCAGGCCCGGCAGGCCCCCAGGTCCTCCTATGCTCCGAGGGGGATTCTGAACTGAAACAGGTTATTCCCACAGAATATCACGAATTCCTGGACGTGTTCAGTAAACGGGGAGCAGATGCCCTGCCCCCCCACCGCTCGTATGACTGTCCCATTGACCTGTTACCCGGCTCCGAGATTCCTTTTGGGCGAATTTTTCCCCTATCGGAACTTGAATTGGGGGCCCTGAAGGAATACATAGAGGACAGTCTCCAGAAGGGGTTCATCCGTCCCTCCACTTCACCAGCAGGGGCGGGGATCTTCTTCGTGGAAAAAAAAGACAAATCTCTGAGACCATGTATAGACTACCGGGAGCTGAACAGGGTCACGATTAAAAATCGTTACCCATTACCGTTAGTGCCAGAGTTATTTCAGAGCCTGAAGGCTGCGGTCATATTTACTAAACTTGATCTAAGGGGGGCGTACAACCTAGTTCGCATAAGGGAGGGGGACGAGTGGAAAACTGCGTTCCGTACACGGTTTGGGCACTTTGAATACCTGGTCATGCCATTTGGTCTGTGCAATGCACCAGCCACATTTCAGCATTTCGTAAACGATATTTTTAGGGATTACCTGGACATTTTCGTTATCGTTTACCTGGACAATATACTGATTTTCTCATCCTCCCTGAAGGATCACAGGATACATGTGGCAAGGGTGTTGGGGCGGTTACGTCAGCATGGGTTATATATATAAGTGTTGCTTTGAGCAACCTAGCATTACGTTCCTGGGGTTGATTATCTCCACCGTGGGGGTCGCAATGGACCCTCAGAAAGTCTCGGCGATTTTGGAGTGGCCGGAACCCGCGGACAAAAAAGGCGTCCAGCGGTTTATCGGTTTTGCGAATTTCTACCGGAAGTTCATTAAGAACTTCTCGGGTCTGGTCTCCCCCATAACTCAGTTGACCAAGCTTGGAACCCGGTTCAGATGGACGCCGGAGGCTCAGGAAGCCTTTGAGGCCTTGAAGAAGCTCTTTACCTCGGCACCCATTCTGGGCCACCCGGACGCTGCCCTGCCATACATCTTGGAAGTAGACGCTTCAGAGAATGCGGTGGGGTCCATCCTGTCCCAGCGAAAGGGCACCAAAGAATTGCTCCATCCTGTAGCGTTTTTCTCAAGGAAACTTACCCCAGCAGAAAAGAATTACGATATCGGCGATCGAGAGTTGTTGGCCATCAAAACAGCTCTCGAAGAATGGAGATACCTGCTAGAAGGTGCCTCGCACCCCATCTTGATCTTCACAGATCACAAGAATCTCGAGTACCTGAGGACCGCCAAACGCTTACGCCCACGGCAGGCAAGATGGGCATTGTTCTTCTCCAGGTTAATTTTTCACATCACGTATAGGCCCGGATCTAAAAATACGAAACCTGATGCACTATCTCGCATGTTTGAAGACTCCAAAGAAGATCCGGTACCTGATACGATTCTGTCTGCAGGAAATTTCTTGGCGCTCCAGACGGACCTTCGGTCCAAGCTATTGGAGGCATCCACGGCCGCGTCAGTCCCAGTTGGTGTGTCCCTCCAGAACAAGGGGGGACTCCTATGGAAGGATGGGTTGGTCATGGTCCCTGAAGAGGTCCGGACCCTTGTCCTGGAACATTGCCATGACCACCCGATGGCGGGACACTTTGGCCCAGCCAAGACCCTGGAGCTTCTCCAACGCTCTTTTTGGTGGCCAAGTATGGCCAAGGATTGTAAACTCTATGTAAGATCCTGTACCATCTGCCAGAAAAACAAACCATCGAGGAACAAGGCTTGGGGACTGCTGCGTCCCTTGCCGATTCCTGAACGACCGTGGCAAGGGATCGCAATGGACTTTATAGTCGAGCTCCCACCGTCCCAAGAACACACCGCGATCTTCGTGGTCATCGATCGATTATCGAAAATGGCTCACTTTGTACCATTAAGGAAGACTCCGTCTGCGTCCGAGACTGCGCGAATATTCATCCAGGAAATCGTAAGATTACATGGAATCCCGGAGGACATTGTCTCGGATCGTGGGGTCCAATTTACATCTAGATTTTGGAGGGCCCTGTGCAAGGCCCTGGATATCAAGTTGTCCCTCTCCTCTGCTTTCCACCCTCAGACCAACGGACAGACCGAGAGGACCAACCAGACCCTAGAACAATACTTGCGTTGCTACACATCCTTCCTTCAGGATAATTGATTACCACTGTTACCTTTAGCGGAATTTGCATATAACAACGCAAGCCATTCAGCGACAGGGCAATCCTCCGTTCTTCTCTAACTACGGATTTCACCCTGTCTTTCTTCCTGATTTGGTCTCTGAATGCCCAGTTCCGGCAACGCAAGACGCATTAAACTTCTTCTCCTCGAACAACAAAGTACTACAGGAAGCCATCGCTCGGGCCCAGGAGGATAACAAGAATGCATATAACAAGAAACGAAGAGGGAATCTGGTGCTGAAGCCTGGGGATAAGGTATGGTTGGCAACAACCAACTTGAGAATGCTTTGTCCCTCAAAGAAATTGGGACCTAAATTCGTGGGGCCTTTTTGTGTGAAGCGAATGATCAATGAGGTAACATATGAACTTACCCTCCCTGAAACATTCAAAATTCATCCTGTTTTCCACGTGTCCTTACTTAAACCTGTGATCCCGGATGCCTTCCCAGAACGAGAATCCAGACCTCCGGAGGCCATAACGGTGGAGGGACAAGAAGAATATGAGGTGGAAACGATCCTGAAGTGCCGAAGAAGGGGGGGCCAGACCCAATTTCTTATAAAATGGAAGAGCTATGGCCCCGAGGACAATTCTTGGGAACCAGCCCATAATGTCCATGCACCCAGACTTGTTCGGCGGTTTCTTCGTGACCACCCGTGGTGGAGAGATCGGGTGGGCATCCGGAGGTTGCCCGTAGGGGGGGGGCAATGTCAGGGATCCCCTCGATCCCCGCCGCGATGGTCCCGGCGCAGGCGCAGTATGCCGCCCTGTGCAGGGACGCGGGCTCTAGGTCCGGGCCGGCCACGGAGCGTGAGTTCGCGCATGCGCAGTAGGAGCCGCGGGGCACCAATGGCAGCGCAGGGCGCGATATTTAAACGGCCCTGAGCTGTCATTCAGTGCCTTCTGGTCTTGTCCTTGCCCTGTATCCTGTATCCTGAATCTGAACCTGTACCTGTAAGTTGCTGACCCGGATTGTACCTGACCACTGCTGAATTCTCCTGCCCAGACCCTTGCTTTGCCTGACCTCTCTTCCGTATGTCCCCTATTGGATCTGACCTACTGTTGTTGACCTGGCGTGTGACCCGACTATTCTCTGCCCGCTGCCTTGTACCGTGCTGTCCTCCCCGTTACCGACCCGGCTTGCCTGACTCTGCACTTGCTCCGCCATCCATCCATCCATTCCTCTCAGCGGGGTTCCCAGACCTCCTCATATCAGGCTCTCTCCCGTGGGAGCCCCTGGCGACCACCCCTACCACTGACGGGTGTCCTCAGTAAGCACGACCTGGTCCCGGGGTACTCCAAGTCCATCCCCACCATCAGGGGCTCTGGTGAACAAGTACTCTGGGACTTAGACTCCGTGCGCTGGGGACGCCTGATTAGTGGAGTGCTAGTGGTGTCGTCAGGCGGTCCCTTACAGATGAATTACTATATGGGGGATGAATTACTATATGGGGGATGAATTACTATATGGGGGATGAATTACTATATGAGGGATGAATTACTATATGGGGGATGAATTACTATGGGGGATGAATTACTATATGGGGGATGAATTACTATATGGGGGATGAATTACTATGGGGGATGAATTACTATATGGGGGATGAATTACTATATGGGGGATGAATTACTATATGGGGGATGAATTACTATGGGGGATGAATTACTATATGGGGGATGAATTACTATGGGGGTTGAATTACTATATGGGGGATGAATTACTATGGGGGATGAATTACTATATGGGGGACGAATTACTATGGGGGACGAATTACTATGGGGGATGAATTACTATGGGGGATGAATTACTATGGGGGATGAATTACTATATGGGGGATTAATTACTATATGGGGGATGAATTACTATAGGGGGGATGAATTACTATATGGGGGATTAATTACTATGCTTACTATGGGGGAATATTACTATACTTACTATGGATGACACATACACATCATTCATCTACTCTTGGTCCGGCCCCCGGGTCCAATATATGAACCCATTGCGGCCCTCAAGTCAAAAAGTTTGCCCACCCCTGATCTAGCTGCTTCTGTCACATCATCAATAAACACCAATGACCCAGTGCCACTGGAAGCCATGCATGCCCATGCCATCACACTGCCTTCACCATGTTTTACAGATGATGCTGTGTGCTTTGGATCATGAGCTGTTCCAAGCCTTCTCCACTCTTTTTTCTTCCCGTCATTCTGCTACAGATTAGTCTTAGTTTCATCTGTCCAAAGAATGCTTTTCCAGAACTGGTCTGGCTTTTTTAGATGTTTTTTGGCTAAGTCTTTTCTGTTGGCTTTTCTGTTCTTCAGGCTTATGAATGGGTTGCCTGCGCTTGATCTATCCTTTAAATATATGTGCCTCTACTATGGGGGCTCTCAAAATCTGTAGTTAGGACCACAGAATACCAGGGTGCCGTGATGTGGCTCTGTGGCTTACGTATATATTTGTAAATGTGTGCTAACTAAACCCCTGTTTTTAACGCATACTATTAGACAGGTTAATTTGGTTGTTGGCAAACTGGCTGGCAAGTCGATCATTGAACCTTCCTCTTTTTCTTGTTTGACATGCGTCGCCCGGTTCACGTATCCTTGCTACAAAAGCCAGTTATAGACTGGGGCAGTTGCCATTTTTTGTATTATGAATGGTTTGCACCTTGTGGTGAACCCTCTATATTCGCTCTCATGAAGTCTTCTCTTGACTGTAGACTTTGATAATAATACACCCACCTCCCGGAGAGTGTCCTTCACTTGTCTGAATGTTGTGAATGGGTTTTTCTTTACCATAGAGAGGATCCTGCGATCATCCACCACTGTTGTCTTCACTGGACGTCCATGCCGTTTTCTGTTGCTGAGCTCACCAGTGCGTTCTTCTTTCCTCAGAATGTACCAAACTGTTGATTTGGCCACTCCTAATGTTGCTGCTATCTCTGTGATGGATTTGTTTCATTTTTGAATCCTTACAATGGCCTGTTTCACTTGCATGGACAGCTCCTTTGAACGCATGATGTAGGTTCACAGCAATAGATTCCAAATGCAAATACCACACTGCTTAATTGATGAAGAAATAACGAAGGAGAAGCCCACACCTGGCCACGAAACAGCTGTTGATTCAATTGTCCAATTACTTTTGGTCCCTTGAAAACGAGGGGATAGCTACTCCTAATTGCTGTAATTCCTAAACCCTTCTGCTAATTTGGATGTACATACCCTAAAATTAAACCTGAGAGTGTGCACTTTCAGCCCATATCCATTATATAACTATAGCTTGAATAAGAATATATACGGACCTAACTGTGTGTGTGTATATATATATATATATATATATATATTGGAGTATAATAAGACCAACTTCTTGTCATCTAGATCTGGAACACTGCAGCACAAAGGATTATCCGGCCAGCAACATCCAGGTAAGTAACACACATCAAAGAAGGATATCCAGACTCCAGAGATTCAGTCATCTGCTGCTACCAGCCTGCTCAGCTGTTCCACCTGCCCACTGTGTTTCACACAGTATCTCACAGAAGTGAGTACAACCCTCACATTTTTGAAAATATTTTATTATATCATGTGACAACACTGAAGAATTGACACTTTGCTAAAATCTCAAGTAGTGAGTGTACAGCATGTATAACAGTGTAAATTTGCTGTCCCCTCAAAATAATTCAACACACAGCCATTAATGTCTAAACCGCTGGCAACAAAAGTGAGTACACCCCTAAGTGAAAATGTCCAAATTGGGCCCAAAGTGTCAATATTTTGTGTGGCCACCATTATTTTCCAGCACTGCCTTAACCCTCTTAGGCATGACGTTCACCAGGGCTTCACAGGTTGCCACTGGAGTCCTCTTCCACTCCTTCATGACGACATCAAGGAGCTGGTGGATGTTAGAGACCTTGCGCTCCTCCACCTTCTGTTTGAGGATTCCCCACAGATGCTCAATAGGGTTTAGGTCTGGAGACATGCTTGGCCAGTCCATCACCTTTACCCTCAGCTTCTTTAGCAAGGCAGTGGTCGTCTTGGAGGTGTGTTTTGGGTCGTTATCATGTTGGAATACTGCCCTGCGGCCCAGTCTCTGAAGGGAGGGGATCATGCTCTGTTTCAGTATGTCACAGTACATGTTGGCATTTATGGTTCCCTCAATGAACTGTAGCTCCCCAGTTCCGGCAGCACTCATGCAGCCCCAGACCATGACACTCCCACCATCATGCTTGACTGTAGGCAAGGCACACTTGTCTTCGTACTCCTCACCTGATTGCCGCCACACACACTTGACACCATCTGAATCAAATAAGTTTATCTTGGTCTCATCAGACCACAGGACATGGTTCCAGTAATCCATGTCCTAAATCTGCTTGTCTTCAGCAAACTGTTTGCAGGCTTTCTTGTGCATCATCTTTAGAAGAGGCTTCCTTCTGTGACGACAGCAATGCAGACCAATTTGATGCAGTGTGCGGCGTATGGTCCGAGCACTGACAGGCTGACCCCCCACTCCTTCAACCTCTGCAGCAATGCTGGCAGGACTCATACATCTATCTCCCAAAGACAACCTCTGGATATGATGCTGAGCACATGCACAAAACTTCTTTGGTCGACCATGGCGAGGCTTGTTCTGAGTGGAACCTGTCCTGCCTGTCCTGTTAAACCGCTGTATGGTCTTGGCCACCGTGCTGCAGCTCAGTTTCAGGGTCTTGGCAATCTTCTTATAGCCTAGGTCATCTTTATGTAGAGCAACAATTCTTTTTTTCAGATCCTCAGAGAGTTCTTTGCAATGAGGTGCCATGTTGAACTTCCAGTGACCAGTATGAGAGAGTGAGAGCGAAAACACCAAATTTAACACACCTGCTCCCCATTCACACCTGAGACCTTGTAACACTAATGAGTCACATTACACCAGGGAGGGAAAATGGCTAATTGGGCCCAATTTGGACATTTTCACTTAGGGGTGTACTCACTTTTGTTGCCAGCGGTTTAGACATTAATGGCTGTGTGTTGAGTTATTCTGAGGGGACAGCACATTTACACTGTTATACAAGCTGTACACTTACTACTTTACATTGAGCAAAGTGTCATTTCTTCAGTGTTGTCACATAAAAAGATATAATAAAATATTTACAAAAATGCAAAAATGTGAGGGGTGCACTCACTTCCGTGAGATACTGTATATGTATGTGTGTATATATATATATATATATATATATATATATATATATATATATATAATTTTTTTTTCTTATATTTAATTTTTCCCTAAACATTTATCTGCTATGGCTTCTTAGCGCTGTTTGCTTACCTCTTAATAAACAAGTGATAGCCCTGCAAAAAGCAATGAAGAGCAGCGGCTAGAAGTAACTTTCTTCCAGCAGCGTTGGATAATGACCAGGAGAAATGGCACAAAATACGCGGCTACCATGGAAACTCAGCAAGACAGCACCTTTATTAACCTGTGTTTTCAGCTGAAACTATAACAGTACAGCAGTGTTTAACAAAAATAAGCGAAACAAGAAAATAAAAACCAGAAACTGGTTTCCATTTCAGCACCCCTTCTATGAAGAATTATATCACACCATCTACCCAGACTTTGCAGGTCTTCTTCAACCTCTCAACATAATAATTTCTAAATGCTTTTTTCTACAAAAATATTATAAATGCAACAAAAAAAAGTGGACCAATATGGCAGCAAAAACCTATTGTAAATGCTGAAATTTTCATATCCTTACCTCCACTAGTTCAGTATTTAGCTTAACAGTCACAAAATGGACAACCATTGCAAATACTTTTTTTTTAAATATATATGTAACAAGAGGTCAGGTTGATGCAAATAATATTACTGTACAATAATTTTTTAAAGCTGAACTCCGGGTACCTTGAAAAACTCACCTTACAGTGCACCCACACCCTCCCTGCAAAGGTAAATGTTCGTATAGATTAGGAAGATATATACCTTAATCCTCTCTTCCACAAGCTTCTTCCTCTCCATATGCCCAGCCCCCTGAAGTCACTGCTTTGCTTCTCAACCAGACGCAGTTCTATTTAAAGTCATTAGTTTGCTTCTCAACCATTCGCAAATCTATGATGTCATCACATATGCACATAAGCACTTTAAGTAGGAGGCGCAGCATATGTTCTCTACCATATTCATTTTTATATTGTAGGAACACAATTTTTTGTTTTCAGCCATCCTTTAGAACTACATTTGTCCAGTTGCACATTTTAAAAATTTGGCATATATATTTCTTCACAAATTGTATATAGAGGCGCAGGCTAAAACAATCTAATTAATTTTTTAATAATTTTTTCTAATTAATTAAGATACATTTTTTAGATTAAATAAAGTCAGCAGAGGATGCCTGCTTTCTGCAGCTTCCCTCTGTGCTCTTGTTTGTGAACTTAGTCCATTGAAAGTGCCTACTTACATACGATTTCGCTGAGTTCACAAGGATGGGGAGCAGTTAATAAATATAAATACCTCTATATTGTCAAATTATGAACAGTAGCCCTTTCTCTACTTTGCCTTTCTGCTCTTGAGAGGAAGACTCTACTAATATAAAGAGAGTTAGTTGATGGATAGGATTGTATTGTGTACTGGGTTTGCAATACACAGGAATAAGAACTTTGCCTGATAGAAGCATGGGAAAACGTGAAACATTTCTAATACATCAAACAACAAAAATCAATACAGAATATAAAAAGTCTACACACCCGTTAAAATATCTGGTTTCTGTGATGTACAAAATGAGACAAAGATAAATAATTTCAGAACTTTTTCCACCTTTAATGTAACCTATAAACTGTACAACTCAGTTGAAAAAACAAACAAATCTTTTAGGTGGAGGGAAGTAAAAATAAGAAAAACTAAAATAATATGGTTGCATAAGTGTGCAAACCCTTAACCACTTGCCTACCAGGCACTTATACCCCCTTATTTACCAGGCCAATTTTCAGCTTTCAGCGCTGCTGCACTTTGATTGACAATTGCGCGGTCATGCAACATTATACCCATATGAAATTTTTATCATTTTTTTCTCACAAATAGAGCTTTCTTTTGGTGGTATTTAATCGCCACTGGGCGCTTTACTTTTTGCGCTATAAATAAAAAAATGCAAAAAATTTGAAAAAAAAAAAAGTTTCTTTGTTTCTATTATAAAATTTTTCAAACAGGTAATTTTTCTCCTTCACTGATGTGCGTTGATGAGGCAGCACTGATGGGCACTGATAGGCGGCACTGATGGGCACTGATAGGCAGCACTTAAGGGCACTGATAGGCAGTACTAATGAGGTGTCACGGATAGGCGGCACTAATATGCAGCACTGATAGGCGGCACTGATAGGTGACACTGATGATGGGTACTGATAGACGGCACTGACTGGCACCACTGCTGGGTACTGACTGGCGGCACTGACTGGCACAACCGCTGGGCACTGACTGGTGGCACTGACTGGCAGCACTGCTGGGATGCACTGGTGGGTGGCACTGGTGGGCAGCACTGGTGGGTGGGCACAGGTGGGTGGCACTGGTGGGCACAGGTGGGTGGGCACAGGTGGGTGGCACTGCTGGGCACAGGTAGGTGGCACTTCTGGGCACAGGTGTGTGACACTGCAGAGTGGCACAGGTGGGTGCACTGCTGGGCACAGGTGGGTGATCTGCTGGGCACAGGTGGGCGGAGCTAGTGGGCGCACTGCTGGGCACTGGTGGGCGGAACTTGCGGGTGGCACTGCTGGGCAACGATCATCAGGGCACTGATCATCAGTGCCCTGATGATCGGTGCCGATCCCCGCTCTGACAACTGCCAGTTCTCGGCAGTACTTTCCTCACGATCTGACAGCGTGAGGAAAGTGCAGCCGAGAACCGGCACTTGCATGTCCTTCTGATCAGCGTGTCATTGGACACTGCTGATCACGTGGTAAAAGGCCGCTGTGATTGGCCTTTTACCACATCACGTGATCAGCTGTGTCCGTAGGACACAGCGATCACAGAGATCGCCGGGTGTGCGCCCCCTGGGGCGCGCAGGAGAGCGCGTTCTGGGAGGACGTCATATGACGTCCACCCAGAACTGGCCGGCTGCAGTGCAGCCGTCATTCGGCTATCTGCGGTCGGCAACTAGTTAAACTCATACTTTGTTGAAGCACCTTTTGATTTTATTAGAGCACTCAGCCTTTTTGGGTATGAATCTATCAGCATGGCACATCTTGACTTGGCAATATTTGTCCACTCTTCCTTGCAAAAACACTCCAAATCTGTAAGATTGCGAGGGCATTTCCTGTGCACAGCCCTCTTTCGATCACCCCACAGATTTTCGATCAGATTCAGGTCTGGGCCATTCCAAAATTTTAATAATATTCTGGTGAAGCCATTCCTTGTTGATTTGGATGTATGCTTTGGGTCGTTGTCATGCCAAAAGATGAAGTTCTTCGTCATGTTCAGCTTTCAAGCAGAAGCCTGAAGGTTTTGTGCCAATATTGACTGGTATTTGGAATTGTTCATATTTCCCTCTACCTTGACTAAGGCCTCAGTTCCAGTTGAAGAAAAACAGCCCCAAAACATGATGATGCCACAACCATGCTTAACTGTGGGTATGGTGTTCTTTTGGTGATGTGCAGTTTTGTTTTTGCACCAAACATATCTTTTGGAATTATGGTCAAAAAGTTCAACCTTGGTTTCATCAGACCATAACACATTTTACCACATGCTTTTGGGAAACTTCAGATGTTTTTTCAAAATTTAGCCAGGCTTGGATGTTTTTCTTCTTAAGAAAAGGTTTCCATCTTGCCACTCTACCCCATAGCCATATTTTCTCCACTTGATGATGACTAACTTCACTGTGTTCCTTGGTATATTTAATGCCTTGGAAATTCTTCTGTACCCTTCTCCTGACTGATTCCTTTTAGCAATGAGATCCCTCCGATGCCTTGGAAGCTCTCTGCGGACCATGGCTTTTGCTGTAGGATGCGACTAAGAAAATGTCAGGAAAGACCTACTAAAACAGCTGAACTTTATTTGGGGTTAATCAGAGGCACATTAAACGATGGCACGTGTGTACTGACTCCTAGTTCACATGATTTTTAATGTGATTGCTTAATTCTGAACACAGCTACATCCCCAGTTATAACAGGGTGTGCACACTTATGCAACCACATTATTTTAGTTTTTTATATTTACCCCCCCCCCCCTTTAAAAGATTTCAGTTTGTTTTTAAATTGAGCTGTACAGTTTAAAGGTCACATTAAAAGGTGGAAAATGTTCTGAAATTATTTATCTTTGTCTCATTTTTTTATATTACAGAAACCTGACATTTTAACAGGGGTGTGTAGACTTTTTACATCCACTGTATATTGCAGCTTACCAAACAGATGTGGTGGAAGCATTAGTTTTCTTTCGCTCTTCCCCTCTGTTTTCACCTGTGATCTGGACAGTAACACACCAGTATTAGTGAGATACCACTCTGGAGGATTGAGCCAGGATGGACCAGACAGCAGTATTATCAGTCTGAGGGGGATGGTAGCGTTAAATGTATTCACAGATTTGAACACAATAACAAATGTAAGCCAAACTCCAGCTAACACTTTATAATCAATTACAGCAAACACTGTTTTTTGTCCATTTATGATAAAGGTTTTACATGAACAAAATAAAAGTTGATAATTTTAATCAACCATGCCAGTGTTGAATGGTCTTATCCATGTAAACTAATACAATCTGCTGGAGAGCTTGATATCCTGAAAAACAACAGAGCTACTGGCTGAATGAAAATAGAAAAAAAGACTAAAAAACCTAAATAAGGAAAATAAGACAACCATCACATCTAAGAATTGGTAAGCTGCAAAATAATAAATGTTTGCTTTTGGGTTTAATACTGCTTTACCACCATAAAGGATTAATTGTGCCTTCTATGTTTGGGCTGTTCTTCTTTAAACTAATTGGTGTTTAAACACTGAGCTTTTTAGAGTCCATTCACAGTATTTGCATTGGGATGCACTGGGCATTGTTGTGCAGCAAAGTCCTAAACGCAAAGACAAAGCAATTCTCCTTGGTTCCTTTGGTGTGCGCTGAAAAAAAAGGTACTTCACGCAGTACTTTTTTATTTTTTTTAGCACAGTGTTTTGAAACAGAAAAACCAGTGCATCCTAACACTGCTGTTTAAATAGAACCTAATGAAATGTCTCTTGTGACATTTCAATAAAGTTGTAACAAAAAAAGAAGAAATGTAATCAGTGCAATGCGCTGGGATCAGCACTTTGGCACTGTGTCACCCCAGCGCACACAAGGGGCTGTATGTTCAGCTACTGGTGTGAATGGACCCTCAGAGGGGAAATACAATCTTATAAATATTTTAGATGTAGGTGTAAACACGATTAGTTGTATGTAATAATCTTATCTTCTTGTTTGAGCCCCCAAACACAATACTGTAACAAAACACCAGACAGTGGCTTCTAGAGCTTTGAGAGTTTTTAACCAGTTCCTGCACAAAACTGCATTCTGCTTGCTGCATCTGGGGTGCCAATAACAATGAATGGTGCTGCAAATCCAACGTTTTTTTTGCGGATTACCTGACTTTGTATGCATTCACCTGACACATGGCTATGAATGAAGGCTAAAGCGTTATTAAAATATTGCCTTTACTGTGCCCGTTTTCTCTCTAAAAATCTAACAGACTGGGTTTGCCTTACTGAAACTGTTCAACAATCCCCTATTACATGAAACACCCATAAATGCTCCTAGTCCAAAAAGCACATGCCATTTTTTGGCTAAGTTTTATTTTACAAGGGGAACCTCAACTGCAGCATTGTAATGGCAAGAACATTGTAATGGAAAGAAAGACGTATGTTTTACTCAAAATGCTAATGTGATTTGGTAATGCTGACATGTGCTCTACTAATTAATGTGAAGTATAAATTTTAATGATAGAACCACTTTAATAAATCATACCTTATAAAAGAGGATGAAAGCTTCTTCTAACAGATCTTTCTTCCAAATTTAATAAGGTAGATAACTATGGTTATAAAATAAGAGATACAAAATACTCAGGATTTCACCCTCAGATCTTCATACAGAATGTGTGACTACAAGGATAGCAATTATCAGGGGATTTCCCATTGATATTAGTAATGTAATTGTTTACATGAATAATTCATATACATGTTAATGACTGTGATTAGGGTGCTTATTATAATTGTGTTGTTCAATTAATGTACAGCAACAATTTTACTTCTAAGTTTCCTCTTTTAATTATTCTTTGCTTCCCAGTCCCCTCTTTCCCATGGTTCTACATATATGCGTTTCTTACAGACTGAAGCAAGCAATGTAGGAATGTGTCCAGGCTCTAGACACTCTAGAACTTTAGGCTTGTTTCACACAGGCTTCAACTTATATAAGAGCAGTGTGAGCAGCAAGCCTTTAAGGAGGATTCAAAAGCATTGAAGCAAAAAATGCTAGAAAAAAAATGCAAAATGCTGTTAATATGTTAGTAGCGTTATTGTGCAGGCTTGTAGTAGCGTTTTAGTAGCATTTAGAAGAGTTAGTGTTTTATTAACATTTATACAGTATATGACAAAAAAAAAACTCAAAAAAGCAGTTAGGAGTGTTTTGCGTTTTTTTTTCTGCCGTGAAAACGCTCTCAAAAACGCTACAAAAAATGTATTTCTTCTGTTCCTAAACGCTGAAGCTTGAAAAATTCTTCTAGCATAAAATAGTGTTCATGGACACAGTGCATAACAGTATTAACTTCAAAAGCAGAAAAAAACCAGCACGTTCATTAGGATCTGTGTGCAACATTTAAAAGCTGGAGCTGAATTAATTAATTTAAAAGCTTCAACAAACCTTGCTGAAAGCTCTGCAAATGCTTTGTTAAAGGTTGCTGTTCTTACAGTGGCAAAAATAATTATTTGCTCTCCTGAAGATTTTGTAAGCTTTGTCAACTTACAAAGAAATGAAGGGTCTATAATTTTTAACATAGGTGTATTTTAACCGTTTCCCAACCGTGCTATAGCCGCAAGATGGCTACAGCGCGGTTGTCCAGTTCTGGGAGGGCGTCCATGGACACCCTCCCAGAACGCGCCCCCTGCGGCACATACCTGGTGCTGTCAGTGATCGCTGTGTCCCATGGACACAGCTGATCACATGATATGGTAAAAGGCCAATCACAGCGGTCTTTTACCATGTGATCAGCTGTGTCCAATGACACAGCAGATCACCGGGTAAATACAGTTGCCGGTTATTGGCAGCACTTTCCTCACGCTGTCACAGAGTGAGGAAAGTACTGCCGATAACTGGCAAATGTGACAGGGGAGATCTGCACTGATAATCAGGGCACTGATCATCAGTGCCACCCAGCAGTGTCACCCATCAATGCCCAGTAGTACCATCCATCAGTGCCGTCTGCCAGTGCCTCCAGTCAGTGTCACCTATCAGTACCCATCATTGCTGCATACAGTATCAGTGCATCCTCATCAATGCCCACCAGTGCCACCTCATCACTGCCAATCAGTGCTACCTATCAGTGCCAATCAGTGCTGCCTATCAGTGCAGCCTCATTAACGCACATCAGTGAAGGAGGAACATTACCGGTTTGCAAAATTTTATAATAGAGAAAAAGAAAACTTTTTTTAAAAAATTTTTTGCACTTTGTTTATAGTGCAAAAAATAAAAACCCCAATGGAGAGTAAATACCACCAAAAGAAAGCTCTATTTGTGTGAAAAAATTATAACATTTTCATATGGGTATAGTGTTGCATGACCACGCAATTGTTATTCAAAGTGCAACAGCACCAAAAGCTGAACATTTACCTGGGCAGGAAGGGGGTGAAAGTGCCCTGTAGGCAAGTGGTTACATGATAGAGACAGAATATCAACCAAAAATTCAGAAAATCACAGGATACAAATGTTATAAATTGAGTTGCAGTTCAGCGAGTAAAAGAAGTATTTGATCCCCTACCAACCAACAATAATTATGGCTCACACAGACAGGCTATATGCTCATGTGGTACACAGATTAGACCTGTCAATTAGCTCCTAATGACAACTCGTGCTGTGTATAAGAGACACCTGTCCACAGAATGTTTCTTCCATTCAAACCTCACCATCAAGACCAAAGAGCTGTCAAAGGACATCAGGGACAAGATTGTACACCTGCACAAATCTGGAATGCGCTACAAGACCATCAGAAAGAAGCTCAGTGAGAAGGAGACAACTGTTGGACTGATTACTCACAAATGTAAGAAATACAAAATAACCATCAATCACCCTCAGTCTGGAGCTCCATGCAGGATTTTGCCTCATGGGATAAGCATGATCATGAGAAAAGTGAGGGATCAGCCCAGAACTACATGGGAAGAGCCTGTGAATGATCTCAAGGCAGTTGGGACCACAGTCACCAGAAAAAAAAACAAACAATGGTAACACAATACACAGTTTGGAGACCCCTGATCTAAATGATTCAGAGAAGGATTGGGAGAAAGTGCTGTGGTCAGATGAGACCGTGTTTGGAGGAAGAAAAATTCCGACTATGATCCCAAGTACACCATCCCTACAGTCAAACACTGAGGTGGACACATTATGCTTTGGGGTTGTTTCTCTGCTAAAGGTACAGGCAGACTTTGCTGCATTCAGAAGCCAATCAATGGGGACATGTGTTGTAAAATCTTACATGAGAACCTTCTTCCCTCAGCCAGAACCCTGAAGATGGGTCATAGATGGGTTTTCCAACATGACAATGACCCAAAACAAACCGCTAAGGCAACAAAGAAGTAGCTCAAGAAGAAGCACATTAAGGTGATGGAGTGGCCTAGCCAATCTCCAGGCCTTAATTCCATAGAAAATGTATGTAGGGAGCTGAAACTTTGAGTTGCCAAATGACAGCCAAGAAACCTTATGGATTTAGAGAAGATCTGTAAAGAAGAGTGGACTAAAATCCCTCCTGAGATGTGTGCAAACCTAGTAACCAACTACAAGAAATGTCTTACCTCTGTACTTGCCAACAAGGGTTTCTCCACCAAGTACAAAATCATGTGTTGCTTGGGGATACTTATTTTACTCACTGAACTACAACTCAGTTTATAACATTTGTATCATGTATTTGTTTTCCTGATTTTTGGTTGATATCCTGTGTCTATCATTTAAAATACATCTATGATAAAAAAAATTATAGACTTTTCATTTATTTTGTAAGTGAGCAAACTTAAAAAATCTGCAGGGGATCAAGTAATTATTTTCCCCACCGTATACAAGCTGAATCCTGTGTGTAACAGGCTTTCGGGCCTGTTTAAACCCTCTTGTTGCAGTAGAGCAGCCATAGCCATAATATACACTATATTGCCAAAAGTATTCGGATACCCCTTCAAATCATTGGATTCAGGTGTTCCAGTCACCTCCATGGTCAAAGGTGTATAAAATCAAGCACCTAGGCATGCAGACTGATTCTACAAATATTTGTGAAAGAATGGGTTACTCTCAGGAGCTCAGTAAATTCAAGTGTGGTTCTGTGATAGGTTGCCACCTGTGCAATAAGTCCATCCGTGAAATTTCCTTGCTACTAAATATTAGACAATGAACTGTGGTATTGTAACAAAGTGGAAGAAACTGGGAAAAACAGTAACTCAGCCACAAAGTGGTAGGCCATGTAAAATGTCAGAGCGGGGTCAGCGCATGCTGAAGTGCACAATGCGCAGAAGTCGCCAACTGTCTGCAGAGTGAATAGCAAAAAAGACCACCAAACTTCGTGTGGCCTTCAGATTAGCACAACAGTGCATAAAGTGCTCTGCCAAAAATATCCTGCAAGTTTACTGTACATGTACCACATTGGTCACCGTTGCTGGGGCCGACATGAAAATGTCAACAATGTGTACTCAGCAGCATCTGTGCCACAATTTACACACTTTTCATTTGAATGAGTCATTGATGCGGACAGTCATTCATTATTTACTACCTTAAGGTTATTCTGCACATGTGCTGCTGAACCAGCAATGACTCGTTTAGACATACATAATGTAATCAGCAGTGCAGGCACCACTGATTACACACTGTCAATAATGACATGTTGGCCATTGCAGCAACAGCCAAGAGGGTCCCTGTGCACTACTCACAATATGTATGTAAGGCCTCATGCACACTAAGAAGCTTAAAAACATTTTTTGAGCTACAGGAGTTTTCAGACTCAAAAACACGTTAAAAAGCCACGTAGTTGCATGCATGTTAATGTGCGTTCCCGCATCTGACATTAATGCATTCTGCTAGCCAAACTTTTCGCCATTATAAGGCATTACAGTGTGCCAATGTGCATTGATGCAAGTTTTTTTCACTTTTCAGCATTTTTTTAAGCTCTCCTGAATGCACAAGTGATGTTTTTTTTCTGCCTGTAAACTCCCCTGCCACTAAACTCCTAGAAATGGGGACGTGGCTTGCCAGCATCCTAGATGGCTGCTTAAGCCTTGAGCTCCGCCGCCTGGAGAGATAATTACAGCAACTGTCAGCCTCACCTGCACTCCCCAGTCTGTAAACCGGTCGCGACCCTTAAGCACCATCCGGCAGCAATATCAAGGAAAAGAAAGGAGGACTGCTGCCCATGGAAGCTCACGGAGTTCTTCCTTCAGTCAGCAGACAGGAGAGACTGCAGCCAAGATGGAGCTGCCGCCTCGTTTTCCCACACCGCTGCCTCTTACACAGATCTCCCTTGTGCCAATCAAGACTCTACAGAGGTAACTGCCACACAGCTCTCCTCCGGCCAATCTCCAGCTCACAGTCCAGGTCCCTGTAGCCCAGCAAAAGCCCGCATGAGGCTACTGCCCCCTTCATCAGCTCCAACAGAAATGAGTTAGGGGATTAACCCTTCACATCCCCATTCAGCCTTGCAGTTGCCCATAGCAGCTTTCCCCACCTCAGGACAACCAGTACTTGACTCCACCATGAAAGAGGTGCTTCTTTCTCTGCAATCCTCATTACTCTCAGAATTCTCTTCTCTCTTCCACAAATTTTCATCTGAATTAAATAACATGAGAGAAAGAGCCCAATATGTAGAGAGTAAAATAGGTGAATGAACGGAAACCATCAATGACCAGGGTGGTATTTGGGTATCAGATCAGTGAGGTAGTTTGGGGCAGCGTTATGAATGGCTTTGTATCTCAAAGTTAGTAATTTGAATTGAATGCGTTGGGCAATCGGAAGCGAGTGGAGGGAATGACAGAGGGGGGTGGCCGAAGTGGAGCAGTTGGTAAGGTGGATGAGTCTGGCCGCTGAGTTCAGGATAGAATGAAGCGGGGATAGCCTGTGTTGGGGTAGGCTGGTGAGAAGGGAGTTGCAGTAGTCCAGGCGTGAGATAATAAGGGAGTTAATCGATTTGTTTAGTAGTGTCTGGGGTTAGGAACGTACGTATCTTGGAGATGTTGCGGAGGTGGAGCCTGCATGAATTTGCCAGCGATTGGACATAGGGTTGGAAGGATAGGTTTGAGTCTAGGGTGACACCTAGGACTTTGGCTTGCGGGGTGGGATTGATGGTGGCATTGTTGGTCGTGATGGAGAGGATAGGGGGAGGGGGGCGCGGGCTGGGGGGAAATCTAGGAGCTCGGTTTTGGAAAGGTTCAATTTGAGAAAATGGAGCGACATCCAGTCTGATATGTCATTCAGTAGGTGGGTGATACGGGCGGAAACTGAAGGGGTGAGGTGAGGGGTGGAGAGGTAAATTTGCGTGTCATCGGCGTAGAGGTGATAGTTGAAGCCGTGGGAGTGTATCAGTTTGCCGAGGGAGGAGGTGTAGATGGAGAAAAGAAGGGGCCTGAGGACAGAGCCTTGGGGGACCCCAACAGAGAGGAGGAGGTGGTAGTGTTATAGATAACGCTGAAGGAGCGTTGGGATAAATAGGAGGAAAGCCAGGAGAGAGCAGAGTCTCTGATGCCAAGGGAGTGTAGGTTATTAAGGAGGAGGGGGTGGTCAACTGTGTCGAAGGCCGCGGAGAGGTCGAGGAGTAGGAGGACTGAGTAGTGGCCATTAGCTTTGGCGGTTAGCAGGTCGTTCGTGATTTTGAGTAGGGCGGTTTCGGTGGAGTGTAGGGGACGGAAGCCAGACTGTAGAGGATCGAGGAGGTTGCTGTCGGTGAGGTGGGAGCTTAGGTGATTGTAGACTAAGCGCTCAAGGAGTTTGGATGTGAATGGCAGCAGGGAGATGGGTCTAAGGTTGTTCAGGTCGGTGGGGTCCAGGGAGGGTTTTTTGAGTATGGGGGTGATGTGCGCGTGCTGTAGGGGGGAGGGGAATACGCAAGTAGAGAGGAAGAGATTGAAGATGTGGGTGAGGGAGCGTAGGATGGAGGAGGAGGGTGACCGGAGGAGTTGTGTGGGGACAGGGTCAAGGGGGCAAGTGGTGAGGCGGGCTTCTGAGAAGACCTTAGTGACCTTCTTAGTGGTAGCAGGGCTGAAGGAGCGGAGTGTTGGGGAGGTTATAGTGTGCGGAATGTTAGGTGTGGTGGGGAGCAGGGCGGTTGCGAGGTCAGAGGAGTGGAGAGTTGATGGGGTAATGGTGGGAAGGAGGCTAGGTGGGGAGGTAGATTGAGTACTGGCAATGTCCTTGCGGATTGCGTCAATCTTGTTTTGGAAGTGATTGGCAATCTCGTGGGCGGTGAGTGAGGTACTGGGTGGGGGTGGGGGGGGGAGAGAGTAGGGAGTTGAAAGTGGAGAAGAGCCGGCGATGACGACAGGTGGAGAGGGTGTTAATGAGGGTTACGAAGTAAGTAATGAGGGTATCTCATTGCCTCTCTAAACAAACTCATCCTCTTTAGACCCTTCCCAAACTCGCATGGAATTACCTATCTTCCATCCCCAAGGAGTACAGAGGTATCTCACTTTTCTACAATATTCTAAACCAAAAAAAGACATTTACCAAATCCAAGCCAATTCTCCAATGGGAGAGTGATGTTGCTACCACTTACACTGAGCAAACACTTTGGGAATAAACACAAAAGCTCTCCCTTAGATGGTATCTCACCCCCACCAAAATAGCATGTTTCAATAAACAATTCTCCCCTCTATGCTAGAGGAACTGTGGGAAACCTGAGGACACTATCCATATCTTTTGGCATTGCCCACTCCTATTCAACTTCTGGTCCATGATTTTCCAAATTATATCTACTATTTCCCAGTCTCATGTTCCCTCAAATCCATATCTAGTGTCACTGAACATACATATTGAAACTATTAACCCCAATGTTAGACACTGTATCACCCACATCCTTCTGGCAGCCAGACTGAGCATCACGAGATCCTGGAAAAATTCTCACCTGCCTTCTGTGTTTGATGCTCTTGATTTAGTTCACAAACACTGTTCTTATGAGCTTTGCTTCCAGCAAAGATAAATATAAAAAAGTATTCTCCCTATGGCAACCATGGCTCAGATGGTACCAAACACACTTCCCTGTGTAAACTCCTTACTCTTGTAGAATATCCTCTTGCTGATCTCTCTTTAAGTCACGAAGCACTGCGCCCATGCATTAACTTGCCACTGGAATTTGTCTCTTCTGTTCTGTTTCCTTTCCTTTATATTGGTACTGGTTACAGATTATTGTTCTAGTACATACTGGTTTATCTCTGCACTTATATGTAAAATTCTCAATAAATATTATTGTCAAATAAACTCCTGAGAACATCTATAGTGTGCATGGACACATAGGCTAACATGGAGGGGAGTCAAAAGAGAAAAATAAATACTCAAAACAGCTCAAACACCTGTAGGAGCAGCTTCACTGAGCTGCAGTGTGCATGAGGCCTAAAGAATAGCACAAATGTTTACATGCGTTCACCATAAAATATGGGCAAAATTACAGCCCTACACAATGTTGTGCCATATTTTTATGCCCAGCTGTGTGAACCGTCCAATAGAGTGGTACACAGCAGAATACAAAACTATAAGCTGTATACAGCATATATTACGTCTGTGCAAAAGTGTACTTAATGTGTGTTTATGTAGTACAATTCATTTTTTTATCAGAGCTACATTATTATTATTATACAGGATTTATGTAGCGCCAACGGTTTGCTCAGCACTTTACATTATAGTGGGAGACAATACAGTTCAATACAAGAGGGATTTAAGGGCCCTGCTCCTTGGAGCTTACAATCCAGGATCAGAGAGAATACAAGAATAAACTAGAACAAGCAGGATTTTTAAACACAGAACAGACTTTAATAGATTAGTTAAATCTAGACCGCTAAAAGCAGTAATATAGAACTCTCCATGAGCTGTAAACCCTGGGCACATACCACTCTAAAAGTTTGTACAGCTGGGTGCACTGGCCAGCCGCAGATGCTGTCATAAAGCCTGCCGGCAGCAGAGTTTGGCAAGGCACCTGTGCCCTTCACCCGCAATTAAACATTGCAGCCCCATGCACAGGGGCTAAACATCCAGTGCACATGGGTCCTTAAACACAACTTTATTAGATTAACTGGCTGTTAAAGAAGTCTTAAAAATAAAACTGTAATATACTGCAGCTTACCGTTCCTTAGATGTGGTGGCTGACTTTGTTTACTTTTCTTTGGATTTTTCCCTGTGTTTTTACCTACTGATCTGGCCAGTAACACAATTCCTGTACCAGAGCACCCCCACTCCGGATGAAGGAGCACAGGGGTTTCTTTGGACAGCAGCACTGTCAGTCTGAGGGGATGGGATACACTAATAAATTGAAGCCAAACACCAGTTCACACTTTATAAGTAGCTAATGCAACAGGTTTTTTTTCCTTTTGGGATAAAGGTTTTACATCAATAAAAGCTGCTCATTTTAAGCACCCCTGTAAATGGTTTGCCACATCCATGTAACTGCTACATGTGCAGGCCAGCTTGTTCTGTTAAAAAAACACTTACTGGCCAGATCACCAAGTGAAAATAAGGCCTAAAAGAAAACTAATGCAGCCACTACATCTAAGAATTGGTAAGCCGCTACATAATGAATGTTTACTTTTGATTTTAATACTGCTTTAAAGCAGTATTAAACCGAAAAGTAAACTTTTATTTTATTGCAACTTACCAATTCTTAGATGTGATGGTGGTTTTCATTTTCTTTTTTAGGCTTTCTTTCTTCTATCATCTGGTGATCTGGCCAGTAAATCTGTTGTTTTTCAAAAGCACAAGCTGTCCAGCAGAATGTATCAGTTTACCTGAATGAGACAAACCACTTACCACTAGCAGGGGGGTTTATAATAATCAGCTTTTATTTATTCATTAAAAACCTTTATCCCAAAAGGAAACAAAATATTTGTTGTAACTTTTACCTACGTGAACTGGAGTTTGGCTTCAGATTGTTAGTGTATTTAAATCTGCTAATACATTTACCACTAAGCTCCTGCCTGAATGACATTGCTGCTGCCCCTCCTGTGCTCATTCATCCAGAGTGGTGTCTCACTAATATAGGAGGTGTGTTACTGGCTAGATCAGCAAGTGAAAACAGATGCAAAACAGCAAAAGAAAACTGATGCAGCCACCACATCTAATGATTGGTAAGCTGCAATATAATTCAGTTGTGGTTTTGGGTTTAATACCGCTTTAACAGGAAAATATGTGTAGAGGTTTAGCAGTATAACAAACTTCTGGATATGACACGATTTTCCAAAAAATAAGAACTTCACCGTAAAGCTTCCACTTGTGTAATGAGGATGGAAGGGAGGTATTTGATTTTAAGGTTATATTCACACAAAACAGACAGCTGCCGCAGTGTTAAACCACAGCGGTTTCCTTTCCGGCAGCTGTCCATTCCATCTGCAGTAAGGGGAGGTGAGGTGCGCGATTCAACACATCACACAGCTCCTTTTTTTTTTTCTCAAAGTACTTTATTTGAAATGTATACCTGTACACTTCATTCATGTCACTGTGCATCAGCTACTGCTATACAGTGATTTACGGTCCTGTACAGTGCAGCATGTCTGCATTGCAGCACAGTTCCAGGCTGAGTTGCAGTTTAAATGGGACACAAAGATAAGATTTGTTTTCTGTGTCCTTGCAGTAACTGGTATTTTACAATGCATAAAACACTGGTCACAGCACATAGTGGGAATACAGCCTCAAGGATAGAGCTGGGTGCCAGTGCCAATGGCCTAGTAGCAGTTGGTGCTGCCTCTACACGTTTGTATGCCTCTGAGCCACTAGAAAAAAGTGTACAATTCTTCCTGCTGGATATTTCCTTTATTTATCATGATGAGCAAAACGTTTGGGGAAAGGACTGTTGATGCAGGTAGTATGAACTCACGACTGACAGCCTCTAGAGATATAGAATAGCAGTGGGGTTATTCAACCCTCTGGCATCTACCTGTAACTAGAACATTTGCTTTAGCTGTAAACATTTGGTGCATCTGCCAATGAATGTGAGCAGAGAGCCCAGAGTATAAAAAAAAGTACACTATGTTTTGGCACAGAGAATTTGGCACTGGTAGTGTTAGGATGGGGGTTTTGGGATGAAAAAAAAAACAAAGGATGCCCATACTGCTAACCTAAATGTTACTGTGACTTTCATACTTTACCACACACATTTACAAACAATTATCCCTAAAAATTAAAACAAAATTCTACCAAAATAAAAATGATAGCCTATTAAAGATAAAAAAAACAGCTTTTGCTCCAATATTCACTTTAAATTCCAAAATAATTCGAGAGATATCCCCACAGTTCTATTTTTTTGCTACCAGATGTCCTCTGTCCGAGGGCCATCAATATTCTTTACACTTCTTATGAGCCCACTTCATACTGGACAGTGAACTGAGAAGCAGAGATCATCTCTAACTCCACTTTCTCCGCCAATCAACATGCTTTTTGTCAGCACATGCACTTGTACTACTACTTCCTCTTACACTCCAGATCTGCTGTACAGGGACTGCGAGAGGCCAATACCAGATCAAATTCAGATACTTAACCACTAGCCTACAGGGCACTTATACCCCCTTCCTGCCCAGGCCAATTTCCAGCTTTCAGCGCTGTTGCACTTTGAATGAGCAGTCATGCAACACTGTACCCATATGAAATTTTTATCATTTTTTTGTGACAGAGCGTTATTTTGGTGGTATTTAATCACCTCTGGGTTTTTGATTTTTTTCTTAAACCATAACCCACTGAAAATTTTGAAAAAAAATTTTTCTTCGTTTTTGTTATAAAATTTTGTAAATAAGTGATTTTTCTCCTTCACTGATGTGCGCTAATGAGGCTGTAGTGATGGGCACTGATAGGCTGCACTGATGGGCACTGATGAGAAGGCACTGGTAGGTGGCACTGATGGGCATTGACAGGCATCACTGATGGGCACTGAAAGGCAGCACTCATATATGGCACTGATAGGCAGCACTGACTGGCACTGTTAGGTGGCACTGATAGGCAGCACTGATGCACACTGATAGGCGGCACTGACTGGCACTGATAGGCGGCACTGATTGGCAGCACTGATTGGCATTGATAGGTGGCACTAACTGGCACTGATGGGTGACACTGAAAGGCAGCTCAGATGGGCACTGATATGTGGCATTGCTGTGCACTGGTAGGCACTGAAATGTGGCACTAATGGGCACTGGCAGGTGGCATGGATGAGCACTGACAGCTGGCACTGATGGACACTGACAGGTGGCATTGCTGGGGCTACACAGATCATCAGGGCGCTCTGATGATCTGTGTACATGTCCCCTCCGAGGAATGCCGATTACCGGCTCTCCTCTCCTCACAAGCTGTCAGTATGACAGCTCGTGAGGAGAGAAATGCCAATAACTGGTATTTCCCGTTTTACATGTGATCAGCTGTGATTGGACACAGCTGATCACATGACCGAGTCGACATCTTCGGCTCTTCCCGTTGATCGGTGATCCACTGCGTGCTCCCGGAGCCGCGCATGCGCGGTTAGAGTGGGAGGACATCATATGATGTCCTCCCAGAACGAGAGAACCACCTTGCGCCCGTCATTGTACTGTATGGCGGGCGGGAGGCGGTTAAAAAAAATACAATTGTTCATGATTAAAGAGCTGCATTATTAAAGTTCAACTGAGTTTAGCTTTAGAAGTTCATCTTTTCCAGAAAAGTGGCTATGCTTGCAAGAGACAAGTGTATGTAAAAATAAATAAATAAATCTGCAGATTTGAAAACCATTTATTAATGCAGCATATATATTGAACATTTGCACACCTCCTAAAGACTGTCTGAAGCCTTCAGCTCCAAACCAATTTGCTGTAAGTGACACAAGGTCTCTCACTCCTTCCCTGACCCCATGTCTGAGTGGAGGGAGTATGAATGAAAGGTAAGTCCATGCTGCTGAAAAAGGGAGAAGTTAAAGTGGAAGATGGCAGATGATTCATGTAGCAGTTACTTCTTGGAATCCAAAGCACAACAATATAAAAAAACTCTATAGTGCAAATGGAGAAAGAGTGAATAAGTCCTAAGCAAGAAGCTGTAGTCTCTGTATGGTAGATCCAGGTGTGTTAATCCACTTTTATAATGGCTGCATCTCTTCTAACAGTGTATTGGATATCTCTGTGCACTAAAACAATAAACAAACAGAAGGCGCTGCCATCTAAGTGTATAAATTTAATTGACCACTTGCCCTCCAGAGGATTTACCCCCATTCCTGATCAGGCCCTTTTTTGCATTACGGCGCTGCGTTATTTTAACAGGCAATTGCGCGGTCACCCAAAATTAAATTTACATCCTTTTTTCCCACAAATAGAGCTTTCTTTCGGTGGTATTTGATTGCTTGTGCGGTTTTTATTTTTTGCGCTATAAACAAAAAAAGACTGACAATTTTGAGGAAAAAAAACAATATTTTTGACATTTTTTTCTATTAAACACGTCTAAAAAAAAAATTTTAAAAATCAAATTTCATCATAAATTTAGGGCAAAATGTATTCTGCTACACATCTTTGCTAGAAAAAAAAAAAAATCCCAATAAGTGTAAATTAATTGGTTTACGTGAAAGTTGTAGCATTTACAAATGGCGGTACAGATACTGTAATTTTTTTTTTTTTACTAGTAATGGCGGCGATCAGTGACTTATAGCGGGACTACAGCGCGCATTCCGACACTGGGGGGAACTAACTTGGTGTCACGGACATCCCCAGTGACATCAATACAGTGATGAGTGCTAATAAAAAGCACTGACACTGTACTAATGGCACTGGGCAGGAAGGGGTTAACATCTGGGGCGATCAAAGGGTTAATTGTGTGCTTTACTATGGGGCTGTGTCTGTGCTTTACACTGTAAGCACGCTGCTTTGTATGGCTCTGCTATGCAGAGCCATAAAAAAGTAGTGTGCTGGAGCTGACAGGGGAGAGAACTATATTGTTTACATACAGTTCTCTCCCCCGTCGGTAATACTCGGCCATCACCGGGTTCCGGCGAGTAATCACCGTCCGGGACCCAGTAATTGACAGCTAAGGCCGCAAATGGCTGCGCAACCCCCTACCAGGAAATGCAAAATTGTTTGTAGAAGTAGTCTTCATGCCTAGGTGCTTGACTTTATACACCTATGGCCATTGAGGTGCTTTGAACACTGAATCCAATGATTTGGAGGGGTGTCCTAATACTTTTGGCAATATAGTGTATAGTCTGGTAAGTAAATTGGTTTTTCTTTTCCTCTCAGTAAAATGGTGAGACCAACATCGAGAGCAGCGTTTTTCAACTGAGGTTCCGCAAAAGGTCCACAGGGGTCCAGCCACGATCTGCCCATCCATCACAAGCAGAAGATGGGTACATTGCATCACCATATAGCTGCAGAGCCACAGAGGGAAACAACTTGCATCAGTGTCCTGCCTTGATCCCAGCTGACCCTTCCCTCCTCTCTACCCCAGGTGCCTGTGCGTGACAGCATTCAGGAGGGATGAGAGAGGAGGGCAGGTGGGGATCAGCGCACCAGATACGAAAACCTTTCCTGAGCTACTTTGCATAAGGAAAACCGCTACAGACCCCAGCAATGTGCCCTCCAGTACTGTTTCCTCCTAGCCCCCCTGTACTGTGCTGTACTCTACTGCCCCCTATAATGATCCCTCCTGACTCCCCTATACTGTTCCCTCCTGACCCCCCTATACTGTTCCCTCCTGCCCTCCCTATACTGTTCCCTCCTGCCCTCCCTGTACTTTTCCCTCCTGGTCCCCCTGTACTGTGCTATTCTGCCCCCACCCTCCCCGTATTGTTCCCTCCTGCCCCCCACCCCCCCTCTCCTGTACAGTTATCCTGGCCTCCCTGCATTGTTGTTCTCTCCTAGATATCCCGGTGGTCTGTCCTGATAACTTCCTGTACACTGCTTGTCTCAAGTTTTTAATCATTTAGCACTAGTGCAGTTTCTTTTTATTTAACTGGCTATAACATGGCTAAGTTCCTTCAGGACTCACGGGTGCAAGCCATCTGGTCCTGGTGATTTATTCACATTACACATACATTTTTCAAGTCTTTTTTGAACACTGCCTTCTGTTAGCCACAATGGAACAGTTTAATTCTATTAAAAGGAGTATGCTAAAAATTTGTATATATGTGTTATACTCTTGCTTATGGCACAGGTATTAAAGCATGTTTTGTGGGTAAAAGGGCATCCAGTATGTGTGCTGAGTATAAGAAAAGAAGGTTCAGGTTGTATTTAACAACACCCCACAGACCCTCTCACTACTTGCACAATTTAGCAAGACGCGTGCTGCTTTATCTCTTCAAAGCAATTTTTTTTGGGGGGGGGGCTGTAAAAAATTATCGTCCCCGGGCACCAGACATGATGTGATAAGGTACGCCACTATAGATTCTGTATATTCTAAAGGCAGCCTTCCACCCCAGTAGCATGCCTTTCCTATTTCCAGCTAACCTTCGATAGAACTCTACATAAAAGTACCTATGCAAGAAAAAAGTTAAATAATATGCTCATCTCTTAAGCTGGCCATACACGTATGGATTTTCATTCGAGAAATTTTCGTTTCAAGAATATTTGTTTGATTTTCTAATCGTTAGTGGGGTCAAATCAAAGTTTGTTTTCGAACGCAGTGACAGAAAAATTCGAAGGGGCAGGAAGGAAAACTTTTCTAAAATGAATTTTTGGCCAGTATATGTGGTTATCATTCAGAAATCACATTAATTTGTTAAAAGCAAAAGACAATTTTCGAACAACATTCATTCATTCACTGAATGTTCAAAACATTTTCAGAAGACTTTTCGGATGAATATTCTTGTCAGAAAATCTACACGTGTATGGCCAGCTTTACTCTACTTCTGCAGTGCAGAGGGTGACATCCTCCTGCCAAGAAGATCGCTCGGAATGCCGAGTAGCCCAAATCTTGTAAGCAGCACATTGCAGGACTGTTTTCTTGAAAGATATGGACTACTTAACATTCTCCCAAATCTGTCTGGAAGGTGGATGATGTCACCAAAGGATTAAAAAGAGAATCATGACCGGGAAAAAAAAAGGAAAGTAGGTGTTGGAGTGCCTGACTGCAATTTCTGTTACGGGGTGCCATATTTCACAGCTGGCTCAATGGCACAAGCCATTAAATATCTGTAGGTGTATAGCTCTAGAAAGCAAGTATTTATTTCCTTTAGGCTTGGAATTACACAACTGGTGAAAAGTTCATAAAAGCCTAACTTGATGCCAAACAAAAATTTATGTTAAGGTCTAAATATGATTTAACAATACAGCATACCTATAGCACTTCTACATTAGAAAATGTAGATTTTCCACAATCACTTATCCTTGAGAATTTATCTTGGTGGACAGAGATGAATTCTAAGAAATACAGTGGACAAAAGGAAGTGAAATTATTGAATGGCAACATCGGAGTAAAGTGACAATTTTAATTATAGCCACCTTGTTCAGTTTTGTAAAAATTTACTTTCAGAGTCAGATCATTCTGACCTCACAGAGTATGAGAGGCTGGCTGAGCAAAAGCAAGGTTTGCAACTTATGTGTAACTGCAATTTATCTATGTAACCTCATACTTTACAAGAAGGACACATTTCACAAGACCTGATCAAACAATTATAATGCTGTTATTTGCTTTTCCTGAGTAATCCTAAATTTTTTTTATCTAGAATAAGTATACTGCACACTGACCTTATGACCAATAGTTATTGATTGTTGTTGATTTTCTTAGCTATCCCATTGAGACATTTATTATGTGCTCTGTGTTTAGTAATGCGGTTTTGTGTATAACTCTTACAATGCACTCACTCCTAGGTGTGAGCATCTTTCAGATTTAGAAACCTAGGTTCTGAATCTCAATTAATGACTCACAACCTTAAGCAGCACTAACAGCTGGAAGAAAAGTCTGTTGCTCACTCAACAGGTACTGGCTGGGGTTTGTTGAGAGGCGAGTAGAAAAGGGCAAGTCCAGGATCCAGATGTAGGTAGCTGGGTTAAAGTACAGTGTACATAGTGGGAGATTTATCAGGAATAAGGCAAGTACTACATCCTGCCAATCTAAAATTTATGTGCTGTTTCTTTAAATCCTTAATATGCTTAGTGCAATCATCAAATCTATCGTGCTGTACATAAAAAAAAAATTAAAAAAATCAAGATATCAATACATATAATAAAAATAGCACGCATTCAAAAGTTGATTATTATGTGATCAAAAATGTATCAATCATGAAAAAGTGCAATTCATACAGAACATCATATACATAATGAATAAACTGCAACGTGCAATACCAAAATAAATAATATAAAAAGTTCAAAATTCATAAGCTGTCCCAAGACAGGTGCCGTTATAAGTTCCAACCAAGGAAAATCTTCAACACCTGAGTGCAAACTCCTTAACAGAAAGATCAGACCTCTACATTATAGATCAATCTGACACAGATGAATTAAAGATCAAGGACAGCAGCCTAGGGTAAATTCCACTAGATGGCTCCAACACCTCTCAGAGGACTCTAGTAGATCATCACCACGATAACCATGCATACATACACTCACCAGCCACTTTATTAGGTACACCTTGCTAGTACCAGGCTGGACCCCCTTTTGTCTTGAGAAGTGCCTTAATTCTTCATTGCATAGATTCACAAGGTGTTGGAAACATTCCTCAGAGATTTTGGTCCATTTTGACATGACAGCATTACGCAGTTGCTACAGATTTGTTGGCTGCACATCCATGATGCGAATCTCTCGTTCCTCCACATCCCAAAGATGCTCTATTGGATTCAGATCTGGTGACTGTGGAGACCATTGGAGTACAGGGAACCGATTGTCTTGTTCAAGAAAACAGTTTTGGATTATTTGAGGTTTGTGACATTATCCTGCTGGAAGGAGCCATCAGAAGATGGGTACACTGTAGCCATAAAGGGATGGACAAGGTCAACAACAATACTCAGGTAGGCCGTGGTGTTTAAACAATGCTCAATTGGTACCAAGGGGCCCAAAGTGTTCCAAGAAAATATCCCCCACACCATTACACCACCACCAGCCTGAACAATTGATAAAAGGCACGATGGATCCATGCTGTATATGCCAAATTCTGACCCTACCATCCGAATGTCACAGCTGAAATCGAGACTCCTCAGACCAGGAAACGTTTTTTTTATCTTCTATTGTCCAATCTGGGTGAGTCTGTGTGAATTGCAGCCTCCGTTTCGTGTTTTAAGCTGACAGGAGTGGCACCTGGTGTGGTCTTCTGCTGCAGTAGCCCATCTGCTTCAAGGTTCGACGTGTTGGTCGTTCAGAGATGGTATTCTACATACCTTGATTGTAACAAGTGGTTATTTGAGTTACTGTTGACTTTCCATCATATCAAACCAGTCTGCCCATTCTCTTCTGACCTCAACAGGGCATTTTTGTTCACACAACTGCCGCTCACTGGATATTTTTTCAGACTATTCTCTATAAACTCTAGAGATGGTTGTGCGTGAAAATCCCAGTAGATCAGCAGTTTTTGAAATACTCAGACCACCCTGTCTGGCACCAACAACCAAGTCACTTAAATCCCCTTTCTACCACAGTCTAATACTTATTTTGAACTTCAGCAAGTCATCTTCATGACATCTAGATGCCTAAATGCATTGAGTTGCTGCCATGTGGGTGGCTGATTAGCAATTTGTGTGCTAAGCAATTGAACAGGTGTACCTAATAAAGTGTAAATATCACTCACACAGAACACACAAGATGTTCCATGGCTCAGTATCAAATGACAAAAGAAAGTATCATGCATCAAATTATGGTGTCACCGTTGGATCTCGGGGGTGTGCGATTAACACAGGTAGGCTCCTCCCAATGCATTTTGTGTGAAAACACGTCTTCAGGGGACTGCAGCAAGCCCTGGACGTCTTACAATAAGCTTTATGTGGTGCAATCGCTGGACTCAACAGACCAGCACCAATCACAAAACAAAACATATTGCAGTACTTGGATTATTACTCAAAGTGAATGATACACATTCCACTTACTTATAAAATCAAATTTTAAATTAAAAATCTGAAAATAAAAAAAAAGATAAAAAAAGATCAATATAATTCATCATTATATATTTAAAACTGACTCCCTCTAGTGGTCAAATAACAATATACACTTTATTTAATATTTCTTTTGGTAGTATTTAATAACCACTGGGGTTTTTATTTTTTTGCTAAATAGATGAGAATAAAAAAATGAAAATTCTGAAAAAAAAATTACGTTTTTCTTTGTTTCTGTTATAAAACTTTGCTAATAAATAATTGTTCTTCATAAATTTAGGCCAAAATGTATTCTGGTACATTTCCTTGGTGAAAATAACCCAAATCAATGTTTATTATTTAATCTGTAGGAAAATTTTAGAGTTCACAAACCATGGCACATATCTGATAATTTAATAAATCAATATTTGATAAATATTTGGATAAATAGAATTTCACAAATATATATATACACACACACACACAGTATATATATATATATTTTTTTTTTCTTTCTTTAACATACTTTCACCAGTGCAGTACAGCATCATCATATAACTGGTGTGGTGGTGATCAGAGACACGGATTGATGACAGCACAGAAAAAAAAAGCAGTAATTTTTTTCAATTTTCTTTTTTTATTAATTTTTTTTTCTTTACAATTATTTTTAGAACACACTGTGACCAGAGTGATATTGTGTTACCATAGTAACAATGTACTCTGGGGAAGTGATCAGTATTTTTTTTTTAACACATTGTGATTGCTTATAGTAAAGAATTTAATTGATATAAGCAAGCATTTAACTGAATGAAATCGATTCACTCAGGTTTTTCTGTTGTGATAAGCTGTGATTGACCACAGCTAATCACATGACACAGATGGGCGGTGATTGGCTAAGTCTGTATCATGTGATCACTATGACCAATCAAAGCTAGCAACACAATAGTCTACAATTGTTGGCATGAAAGGAAGCCATCCATTGTGTACGATAGTCATGTGATCCGCTGTGATTGGTCACCGCGGTCACATGGTACTGGCAATGAGCCAGTAGACAGATCTGTCATCGGCTGTGTCATCAGCAGGTGAAAGATCTTGCCACAGAACGGCCCAATGGGCATGCACGAGGCACGAACAGGGAGGACGTCATAGGACTCCCACCTGGATCGACCAACGTTCCACTCGGCCGTCAATTTGCTATTGGCCAGGTGGGAACTGGTTAAAACTTTTTTTTTTTTTAATACTGGCCAGCTGCTCGCTAATTCTTATCTGAAGTGCCCAAGTGGTCCTACCCAGGTATTGCAGACCACACAGGAACTCCAGGACATACACCACAGCATTAGTGGAACAAGTAATAAAGTTCCTAATATCATACGTTCTTAAGTGCCCTGTATGGTTATTGTTAGGACCAACTGCTTTGCAAACACCACATCTGCAACATGGATAAATTCCTTTTAGCTCTAGCCAAAAACTATGCTTGTGTTCTGTGACTCGAGAAGGAAAGACTGTGATGTTCATCCACACTTCCTCTATTCACAGAACACCTTGCATTCTATAAAAAGCAAAAAGTTTTCTGAATGGAGGTGCAGCGTGAGTTACCTGCAGTCATCTCTTTACTCCAAGCAGAAGTGCAAATCTCAGCATTGGATGTTCAGCGCTTACTGTACAGGCTGAATAAAAAGCAACTTCCCAAATGCAGCATCCACACATGGCACAGGCTTCATTAGTGGTAATCTATTTTTACAGCAAATACATAAAAAAAAAACTTTTGGCCAGAGTTCAGCTTTAACTACTAATGCATGACACGGAGTACAATATCCTGTCTAACATCATATAAGCAGCGAACCATTCACTAGATATTTCACCCTCCCAGAATTTGCTAAACAAGCCTAGTAGTGTGTATGCTGATTTACAGAGATGAATTGCACAGTTCAGTGAGATTTTACAAAAAGTGATGGTTGAGTTTTTTCCTATTATAAAATATTGGCTTACCTTGCAAAAATGGTGAATGCTGGGTCTCTGATATGACTGTTGTGGCAATGATGCATTTTGAACTTGTAGTAAGAACAGACATGAAATTTGTCTATTCTAGTAAGAATACTGCAATATCTGAGCAAAAATGCAAGCAACGGAAATTACTAAGATCTTTTGATGCTTTATTTTACAAAACTCTACTCAACTCTCATCTATTATGATGGCCTTTTTAACTAAGCAACAAAATAACAATATCAGAAAATCCAGGGGGCTGCACATAGTTGCCTCAGTTTTCTTCCCAAGAGCCCTCAGCCTGGACTGGCTCCTGTGATGAGTGATGCAAATCGCAAAATGCCTTGATGGTGAATATCAGTGTGGGGGAGTGAGCATTTTTAGACTATATTTTCTTGCAGCCAAACTAGGCAAAGCCCACGGGGGATGCTGAGCCTCCATGAAAGACTGAATGAATAAATGAGCTTCTATTACACACTGCAAGAAGCTCACTGCATGCTGAGATATCGGTGTAAGTGATTTCAGTACAGGGAATGATTTTGCACAACTGTGCAAGCCTGAAGGTAAGGCTGGAGTTCTACTTTAAAGCATTTTGTGTTTCTGCTCTCAGGAAGCACATTTTTATTTTTAAAGTACTTCTAATGCAGTTTACTTTAACAGGCTGAAGCAACAGTTGGGCATATCAGATTTCTGCACTCACATACCACCAGCTGAGAGCCTTAGATCTAGAAAGTGAAAATGGTTATGGCAAATAACCATGGCACATCTCTGTCACAGATTAGAAATTTTCAGCTGATGGTCCATTGCTCTCTCTGTGAGTGCAGATATATACATGGATTCCAAGGATCATAGCACACAAGATAAAATGCACAATCATGACCTAGTAATGTTGTTTCTTAACAACTGTCTTCTAATGACTATGAGTTACCCTGGACAGGATAGAATAATATCCCGCACTCATCTGCACTGCAAATGTATACACAGCATATCTGATGAAAGTCCATTAGAAAAAGTATCCACAGTGGTTAACCATGGTTAATTTGCTATGGACAAACATCTAATGAATTGCCTGACAGATCATCACCAACAACCATTCCTTGCCCATTCACACCAAAACATACTGCAACAATAAAACAAAGACAACATTCCTTCTAAAGCAGGCCATAGACGTGGGGACAATCGGCCGTTTTTTTTTTTTAAAAGTCACTAATTAAAAAAAAAAGTCGGCGGGCTTTAGTCCCTCTACGGCAGTCAATTAATATAATAGCGGTGTCCCTGCACAGAGACTCGCTATTATATTTGACAGAAGAAATAGATTATGCAGAAGAAGAGAAACAACATTGTATCTATTTGTACTTGAATAGAAACATCTGTATCCGAAATGCATACAAATAGATACAATGTTGCAACTTTTTTTCTTCTCCGTCTTCTTCTGCAAAATCTATTTCATCTTCTCCTCTTTTCTTCTATTCTTCTTCTTGATATTCTATTTCTTCTTCTGCAAAATCTATTTCTTCTATTTCTTCATAGTCAATTTATTGTCAAATCGGCCAGAAGAACGGACGATTTGACCATAAATTACTGTGAAAATCGGCCGATCTAACAAATCGTCCCAGGATTTTCCACCTTGGACGATTTTCAAAATCTCTTAAAATTAAAAAAAACGGCCAACATTTTTCCCCACTAACGGTACGAATATCGGCCGATAAAAAAATCGGCCGATATTCGTACCGTTAGTGGGGAAAAATGTTGGCCGTTTTTAATTCGGCAAGAAAATTGGAAGTCTATGGCTGCCTTAAGGCCCCATTCACACTTGGGATTTCAAATTGCTCTTCTAAAATAACAAACCACACAACAGCGTGTTCAGGTGTCATATTAATGGCATCTAAAAATGCAGTGCAGTTCTGCCCCAATTGTCATGCAATAAACCATGTTGCAATTGCGCCAATCCACTTCACACAAAGCATGTCACCCAAAAGAAGTTCCTGCACTTCTTTTGGGCGACATGCTTTGCGCAATGTGACAATCACGGCAGGACCGCACTGCTTTTTAGATGCCATTGAAATGTATGACACCTGAACACACTGTTTTGTGATTTGTTATCTTAGCAGAGTGTTTTGAAATCATGGGCAGAACCACTGCGATTCTGCCTGCGATTCAAAATGGAAATTCAAAAGTCTGAGGGCCAAGTGGGGCCTAAGGGCTTGTCCACACCACTATTTCTGTGTTCCAGGTGTGCTTTAGAAAACGTGTTTACACAGATTTTTTTATGTGTCTTCCATGCATTCCAGTGCATTTTTATTCCTTTTTTATGTTGACAATAGAAAAATGTTTATTTTCATTCTGGACAATGTACATTCCAGTGTGTTTACATGTGGTTTGATGCAATCCGAACAAAAAAAAAATGCAGCAGGTTGTATTTTGTTGAAAGACCTGGAAATGACAGCACTGGAATACATGGCAAACACTACGCATATGTTCTGGATGCATTTTAAAAATGCACTGGAAACATCTGGTGTGACCAAGCTCTGAATCAGATCACTAAATGACTTGTGTTTGCAGCAGAACTCCAGACCACACAAAGTTTATTAATAAATAAGCTACAATGAAAGCTTGGGGCTTCAAAGCCACAGCAAAACAATTATGGCCCATTCCATCTAATCCTCATCTTAAAGGTAATTTCTCTAGTGATACAGAATACTAATTGCTTCCAGAGATCCCCAAACTTTATATACACATCTATTTACCAAATGCTATGGTTACCTGCTTTAAACCACTGTGTAGCAAAACAATCCTAGGGTCCCAAAGAAATAGCATTATCTGCTATAGCTATTGTTTCATGTACTATCTTTCAAGAGCCTGTGTAAAATGGCATTAAACCCAAAAGCAAACTTTTATTATACTGCAGCTTACTAATTCTTAGATATAATGGCTGCATTAGTTTTCTTGTTTTAGGCTTTCTTTCTTTTATTGTCACCTGGTGATTTGGCCAGAATGTCGGTTGCTTTTCAACAGAAGCTCTCCTGCAAATGTACAATTTAGAGCATTGAGACAAACCACTTACTACTGACAGGGTGCTTACAGTGACTAGCTTTTATTTTTTCATATAAAACCTTTATTTCAAAAGGGTAAAAACTATTGCTGTAACTGCAGTGTTTGCTGGAATTTGGCTTCAATTTGTAAGAGTACCTAAATTTGCTAGTCCATGTAATACACTCATACCTACATGCCTGGCAAAGCTGCTGTCCAAAGGTTCCCCCTGTGCTCCTTCATCCAGAGTGGGAGCACTCTAATATAGGAGGTGTGTGTTAAAGGGTTCTTTCCTTAGCCCTCCGCCCCAAGTAGAGAGCTCTTCCCCCACCCCAGTACAGAGCTATCCCCTCAAACCCCCTTACATCCAATAAAGAGCTTTTCCACCATTTGCACTACATAGTTATTGGTGGATGTAAACAGATTGTACAGTCAGACTGAAACATGTGCAGTGAGCTTAAAAAGCATAACAAGTGCTGAAAAACGCCCAAAAACCGGCAATGAGGAAATATTAGTATACAGAAGCTGGCAGATCTCTATCTGCCTGCTCTCTTTAGAGCTTGTGCCACTAAGCTTGTGTTCAAATCAGACAAACCATTTGAAGCAAGTCAAACACACCTCAAATGTCATCTCAAAACGATGCCATCAACACAAGCCTACAGCCATTGACACAGGGCTCCATGCAAAGTATCAAACAGAGAGAGAGTGAATTTGAAAGTAAACGGTATCTGCTACGTTCCCAATTAAGAAATCCTATAACCGGTGACACCGCTGCACCAGGTAATAGATGCTTAGTTGTAAAACAAATATTTACTATAAATAGCTTTTCTTTTTTAAACATCCATTAAAAAAATTTAGTGCAAAACGTTAAAGTGAAACTGACTCAAAACCATTAGACCCCATTCACACTTATGCAGTCCTATGAGGTGTGTTAACACGCATTAACGGGTGTTGCAATAAGGCATTCTATCCATTTAAAACACAATATACACTTCTGCACTATGGTCACAAGATAAAAAATCCCCCCCAAAAATGTGCTGCATCCCTCTGCCCCACAAGCTAACCACTGGGATTTCTGAGCATTCTAGATGCGCCTGCTCATTTATTGATTTATGCGAGTAGATTTTATGTGTCATTAATACAAATTATTTGGATGATACTGCACTATGGGAATTCCTTTTAGCATACATGTCCTCCTGGGGGATCAGTGGAGCAAACATGAAATGAAGGAGGAGTGAGCAATGGACACCAACTGGTTTGACATAAGCTCTGCTTGCCTAATCTGTTGCAGGATAGGCATATAAGTCTGGTGAGCGCATTCCCTGAGTATGGAAGACATAGCACTTTGGAGTTTTTTTGATGAGACATATGAATGCCTCTCGGGGTATCAGGAAGGAATTGTTTCCCCTGCAGGAGCAAATTGGTTCATGCTTTGCTTTTTTTTTGCCTTTCTCTGGATCAACTGTAGGTGTAGGATTTATTTATTTATTTAATGGTTGAACTGGATGGACTTTTGTCTTTTTTCAGCCAGACTAACTATGTAACTATATGGTGGACACATTTTATTTTTTAACTATACACCACAAAACTTTGTTTTCACATTTTCACAGTGATCTACACTCACTGGCCAATTTATTAGCTAAGCCTTGCTAGTGCCCAGAAAATATCCCCCCACCATTACACCACCAGCCTGAACCGTTGATACAAGGCAGGATGAATCCATGCTTTCATGTTGTTTTAAGTTATTTGAGTACCTGTTGCCTATCATCTCAAACCAGTCTGACCATTCTCCTCTGACATCAACAAGCCATTACCATCCACACAACTGCCACTCACTAGATATTTTCTCTTTTTTGGACCATTCTCTGTAAACCCTAGAGATGGTTGTGTGTGAAAATCCCAGTAGATCAGCAGTTTTTGAAATACTCAGACCAGCCCATCTGGCACCAACAATCATGCCACGTTCAAAGTCACTTAAATCCCCTTTCTTTCCCACTCTGATGCTCAGTTTGAACTTCAGCAAGTCATCTTCACCACGTCTATATGCCTAAATGCATTGAGTTGCTGCCATGTGATTGGCTGATTAGCAATTTGTGCTGCCTAGCAACAGGTGTACCTAATAAAGTGGCCGGTGAATGTATATTGGACTGGTGGAGGAAAATGTTGGAACATACACTTGAATTTTGTTACATTTTCACACTGATTTATATTGGATTGTACATGATCTTATATTGTTCTACATTGCATTTTTGAGTGATTTGACATAGTTATTGGTGGATCTAAAGGAGATTGTACAGTCAGATTGTAACACGTGCAGTAAGCTTAAAAAGCAATACAACTGCTGCAAAACACTCAAAAACAGGAAATGAGGAAATTAGTAAATCTAGTAGTAAAGAACACCAACTTCTTCTTCAAGAGAAGTCCCAGTAATTATCTGTATTCATACTGTCTTGCTTGTATAGAATTCGAACTTGTGTAGTGAGTGCTTGGCAGGATGCTGTGTTGATCACTCACAGTTTACCAACACCACCCCAAGTATCCAGCTAGCTCCAATTTTTTCACCTTGTATATCACTAACATTAGAGTTTGCTTCTGGCCCTAATATAAGGTCACTATATCATGAGGAGAGGGAATACTGAGGTCTGTGAAAAGTCACAGAGACCGTGTGTGTGTGTAAGTAATTCTCTGGCATAAGATAAAATGCAGCTTGTTCAATCCATATTTAGCCCCATAAATGATACATCAGGAAATGCATTACAATGCTGATGACATACGTTCATTTAGAAAAAATTTTTTCTGATTTTCCTGTTGGCCTCCTATTTCCCACCCAATGTCCCCCTCATATTACCCCAATAAAGATAAGGAAATCTAGGTAGGTGGCACTGACTGGCACTGATGGGTGACATTGAAAGGCAGCTCAGATGGTCACTGATATGTGGCATTGATGTGCACTGGTATGCACTGATATGTGGCATTGATGTGGCACTGATGGGCACTGGCACATGGCAATCATGAGCACTGACTGCTGGCACTGACTGCTGGCACTTCTGGGGCCACACTGATCACCAGGGCACACTGATCATCAGTGCCCTGATGATCAGTGTACATGTCCCCTCCGCGGAAAGCCACCAATGGCTCTCGCTGCTGTCTCAGCTAATGAGGAGGGACAGTCCCTGGAGACTCCAGGCACTCGATGGGGCTCAGGTAGGTATTGGGGGGGATGCTGCACACAGAATGCATTAAGCTAAAAAAAACTTAAAGTGTTACTAACCCACAACAGTAAAAAAAAAAAGTAAAATCAGAGTGTATATGCAGTAAAGCATGCTTATTATACTCACTATGGAACCTAAGGGTTTAATCTTCCGCTCTGTGTAAAAAGGCAGTTTGATCCTGACTCCTCTGATCCTCACCTTCTTCCAGTTCCCCCTCTTATCTCCTGATAAGACATATTGTGTGGAGTCACTCTGCACATATGCTCAGTTTAGTGTGTATTGCTAGAGAGGTTTCTTTTTTCTTCTTGGAAGAGTGCATGTGATCAGCACAAGGCCAATCAGCACTGTCCAAACAGAGGTCAGGGGTTCTGCATCCTCCTAGAGCAAAATGAAGACTCCTCCTACAAGTTTTAACCAGTGGTCAGATGGACACTGAAAAGTCACAAGACTGCTCTAACTGTTGATGAGAAAATGTATTTAGCAGTTTATATTTATTAAAATAATTGCACTTCCATGTTCTGTGTACTGTGGGAAATCAAATATAGTGCAGGGTCCTGGGTTTATTAACACTTTAAGCCTTTACAACCATTTAAAGTTGGGATCTCTCCAGAGTCTAGACCGCCTGTGGATAGCGGACATTAGCCCACTGTCTGCTGAATAAGAGTCACAGGAGTGCAGAACTAAATGCACTCCCGTGACCCACAGCAGTAGTAGGGCCAAAAGAGCTTTTGTCCCTTCTCCTTTAAAAGGGCCCGAGCACCTTTTTTGCTTACACGTTCAATAAGATATAGTATGTATCTGCCCAAGCACTTTAGGGAATACAATGGATAGCTTGCATTTTCCCAGTTAATTTGATTTATGTGAATGACATATTGCATATTTTTAGAAGTACATTGCTCTGAAGCCGATTGTTTCCATGTTCATATCCATATGTAATTTACAATCTGCTTCCCTATCTTACTCTTTTATAGCATCATAAAACATTATGAGAAAACACTATTCAATGTTTGCATGTATATGAATTAAAATTAAAACCAAGCACATTATAATGAAAGATGTCACAGTTTATAATAGGCCACTGGGTCAGGCAACAAGGAAAGAGATGGATGAAGGGCCTCAAGTGACCCCTACTCTGTGTATGTCAGTTTGTTCAGCTAAATCAAAAACATTACAGGACACATAAATAAAACAACGGTTTGCAATATATTGCAGTCTAGTGTCATCGCAAGCCAACAACTGCAAGTTCAGACTGAGCATCCCTATTTACAACAGACTTGGCCATTCTTGGTGACTAAGGAATGAGATATAGACAGCTCAGCAATGGTTGAATACCGATACCATGTGGTAGACACTAGAAACAGCAGTTCGAGAGCCCTGTGCACACTCTAGTGTGGCCCTCAAATGATTGTCTCCTAACATGCAGGCTTAGAAATATCTGTGAATATTGCTTATGGGGCTCATAAATTTAACGGCTGCATATGAATATTTTATATTTTGAACTATAGCTGGCATATTTCACTTTTCACTCAATAGCTCAAAATAACATACTGCAGGATCTCCAGATAAAAATATAAGGAGAAAAAAAAAACTAATGCAGCCACCACATCTAAGAATTGATAAACTGCAATACAAAACATTTGTTTTTGACTTAAAGGATAAAAGTTCACCTTTTAGTAAAAAAATAATGAATGCACGTTTTTTTTTTTTTGCAGGTAAAAAATGTGCAATTATTATATTTGTCTGAAGAAGCCTGTAAAGCATTTCACCAGCGATCGGCAGATTGTTGGTGCCATGCAGGTCTCCTACAGATTTGTCAGTATATCTGTTTGCCCGTACGGGATGGGTTTGGAGTTGATCCCCCACTAGCTGTCAAAGCAGGGCAGCGGAGGCTGGTCTGATCATAACATATTAGATGGTACGCCCTGAATATGGGTGTAGCATGTTACAAAAGGTGAACTCATCCTTTAATATCACTTTCAAAAGACGTAAAGCGATATTAAACCCCAAAAAACAGTATTAATTTTCTTTTTTTAAGCTTTTTTCCCCTGTTTTCACCTGATGACCTGGCCAGTACTACGCCTCCTGTATTAGAGTGTCCCCACTCTGGATGAAGGAGTGCAAGGGGCACTTTGGACAGCAGCATGACAGTCTTGGGGGAGGTAAGTGTTAAATTTACTAGCAAATTTAGATATACTATCAAATTGAAGCCAAACAGTAGCTAACACTATAAGCAGTTACAACAACACTTCAGTTCCTTTTGGGATAAAGGTTTTACATTAAAAATAAATGCTGACTATTGTACCTAAAATACTTTGTGATTAGGAGAAAAACCCACCCACCAATTATACCATACAATAATGAACTGCTACCATAAATATATAAAATTACACTAACAGCCACGAAGAGTAAATATAATTCACCCTTAGGCAGCGCTCTTAAGCTTATATGTAGCGCCCAATGAATGTGGTGCAGAAACAACAATCCACCCGTGATAATTCACAGTTCAGAAGTCCTATTTATCAAAATGTCCATTACATTGGTAAAACAATCTTCATGTATTCCAATCCCGAAGCTAATCTTGTTTATGGGATTGCTTCCACCACAGTACATCAGGTGACTTCCACTCCCCACAAAACACCACACACATTCAACCAATTATTATTGCCTCTCATTTTACTGATCGGCAAAACACACATAAATCAATCCTTCATAGCGGTTTCCCCTCCTAGACCAGCAGCCTCCACAGTCTCCTCAGATGCGTACTAGAACTTCAAGGAAGAATTGGCCCACACAGCATAAACCCATTGAAAACACTTCATTAAATCACCTCCTATTTAACAACACACTCATAAAAGTAAAAATAAATGTGCCCATCAATGTACATAGATTGCCAACCCAATGCTTAGACTGTGTGGCTGGTGTTACCAGTGTCTCACCATGCTCATTGTACCCAATCCTCGTAGTCCGCATCACTTACGGTCAGTGTGTTGACGTAACTTCCAGTGGTCGTATAGCCTTGCCCTTAGGGCAACCAGAAATTATGTCAACACGCTGACCAGAAGTGATGTGGACTGTGAGGATCACGTACAAGTGTGGTGAGTCGCTGGTAACACCAGCTGCTTGGTCTAAGCATTGGCGAACTATGTACATTAATGGGCACATTTATTTTTACTTTTGTGCTGTGATTTAATAAAGTGTTTTTAATGGGATTTTGCTTTGTGGGTTCTAGTGCACACCTAAAGAGACTGTGGAGTCTGCTGGTCTAGGAGAAGAAACAGCTATGAAGGATCAATTTACTAACTGCTAAAACCAATGGCCACTACTCCATACTCTTACTACTTGAACTCTCTGCGGCTTTTGATACTGTTGACCATCCCCTCCTCCTCAAAAAACTCCACTCTCTTGGCCTGCGAGACTCTGCTCTCTCCTGGTTTTCCTCCTACCTATCGCAGCCCTCTGTCAACGTTACCTATGACTCTGGCTCCTCCTCTCTACTCCCTTTTTCTGTAGGGGTCCCTCAAGGTTCTGTCCTTGGACCCCTTTTCTTCTCCATGTACACCTCCTCCCTTGGTCACTTGATAAACTCCCATGGCTTTAAGTACCATCTCTATGCTGATGACACACAAATCTATCTTTCTACTCCTCACCTCACCCCTTCAGTCTCCTCTTGCATTACTAACCTACTAAGTGACACATCGGCATGGATGTTACTCCACTTCCTCAAACTCAATCTTTCCTAAACTGAGCTCTTAGTATTCCCTCCAGCCCATGCCCTCTCCCCAGACTTCTCCATCAAGATCAATAATACAACCATCAGTCCCTCCCCTCATGCCAGGGTACTAGGTGTAATCCTAGACTCCCATCTGTCCTTTCAACCCCAAATCCCATTGCTGTCCAAATCATGTACACTTCACCTCCACAACATCTCCAAGATATGCCCGTTCTTAACCTCTGAAACTACTAAGCAACTTTATCACTCTCTTGTTATCTCTTGCCTTGACTATTGTAACTCCTTCCTCATCGGCCTACCTCATCACAGGCTATCCCCTCTTCAAAACATTAACAATAACATATAAAGCCATTCATAACTCTTCCCCAAATTACATCACCAATCGTATCTCCAAATATCACCCAAACCATACTCTCCGCTCCTCGCATGACCTCCTGCTCTCTAGCTCCCTTGTCTACTCCTCCCATGCTCCTATTCAGGACTTCTCCAGAACTTATCCCATCCTCTGGAACTCTCTACCCCATCTTATCAGACTATCTCCTACTCTGCTCACTTTTAGGCAATCTCTGAAAACCTATCTCTTCAGGGAAGCCTATCCTGCCCTCAGCTAATAATGGAATCTTCTACTCCTACCAGTCCATCCCCCACAGTTACTACCTTTTGTACCACTAGCCCCTCCCTCTTAGATTGTAAGCTCCAAGGAGCAGAGCCCTCCTAACCCTCTTGTATTAAACTGTATTGTTGCTGTATTGTCTCCCATTATATTGTAAAGCACTAAGCAAACTGTTGGCGCTATATAAATCCTGTATAATAATAATAATGTGTTTTTCCGATCAGTAAAATGAGAGGCAATAAAAATCGGTGAATGTGGTGTCTTGTGGAGGGTGGAAGTCACTTGATGCACTGTGGTGGAAGCAATCCAATGAACAAGATTAGCTTTGGGATTGAAATACACAGAGTGTTTTATGAATATAATGGACATTTTGATAAATAGGACTTCTGAACTGAGAATTATCATCACAGAGGTGGACTGTTGTTTTTTCACCACAATCACTGGATGTTACATCGAGGTTTAAGAGTGCTGCCTAAGCGCAAATTCTATTTACTCTTTGTGGTTTTTAAATACTGACTATTGTAAGCACCCCATCAACGTTAAATGGTTTGTATGAGCCCTCAAACTGCTACATATGCAGGACAGCTTTAAAATAACAAAAAGAAACCAAAAAAATAAAAATTAATGCAGCCACCACATCCAAGAATTGGTAAGCTGCAATAGAAAAATGTTTGCTTTTGGGTTTAATACCGCTTTAAATGAAAAGCAAAAATGTTGATGACTTTACTATAAAATAGATTATTTCAAGCTAACAAATGAGAATGTTAATGGTAACAAATTAAACACACTGATGTTAAAATAAAACAAAAGTGCTCCATGTTTTATTGCAAATCTAAATATTATTGGATATTTAAGTGAACAAATAATATTATTTCTTTTTACTTATGTTGCTGCTGGAAGGGACAGCAAGAGTTTATTATCCCTTTTAAGTCAAAACATCACAGTTATCTTTGTATTATCTCCTCTAGCACAAAAACAACACTGTACATATTCATCTTTGACAGCATATTACTAGTTCAGCGACAGCTGCTTACTGGCCTCCTGGGCAGCAAACCTTTTATGCTGCAACATGCAAATTAGTCAATTGCCTACAAATGTTTCAGATTGGTTTATGTGGAGAGAAAGAATCATGTGTGAGAATTATCAGACTGTTCTTATTGGAGATGCTTGTGCTAAAGGCAGTGTCATAATTTCCACTTAATACCTTTTTGTTGTTAGTGAAGCTTCAAGTGATTTTCATAAGCAGGTTCACTTGCCATGACAAGATACTGACACGCCTGGGTGATTAACTATAAATGGAACCAGCTTAGCCTCTGGACTAAATTGCAGATAAGTGAAAAATAATTTGATTCTTTTTCAATACAAAAAGTTTTGTACAGAGGCAAAAAACACAAACTTATGTTATAAGGCAAAGTACAAGAACTTTTAGAAAATTTGCCATTTAAAATTGTACTTTAACAGAATAAAAAAAAATTGTGTGGCTCATTAATTTTGCTATCGATCAATGCTTGGAGTTTAAAGCACACCTTAAGTATAACTTCTGCTCTTTTGTCTTTTCCACCCTCCTTCTTACACAATTGGAATTTTTTTAACAATATATACATTTTTTTTTAGTTGCTGCTGTGATCCGACTTCCTGTTAGAGGGTAGCTGCAGTGCCGTGAAAAAGTATTCATACCCCTTGAAATTTTCCACATTTTGTCATGTTACAACCAAAAATGGAAATGTCTTTTATTGGGATTTTGGTGTCCGTTTATGACACAGAGAATAGCTGCAATTCAGAGGATCGCAGCTATTCTCTGGTCATTCACAGTTTATGACACTCAGGAGATCAGCGGAGAACATGTTCAGCCCTTCACTGGAGATCTGTGTTCTCCCTCCAGATTCTCCAGCCCAGAGCTGGAGAATCGGAGGGACCGCAAACTAAGCGGCAATAATTTACCTCTGCTTAGTAAACTGATCTTTTACTGTAATCTCACGAGATTACAGTAAAATCAGCCGTTCTCCAGCGTTTGGAGACCGTTCTCCCTTCGTTCGGAGAACTGCTTCATAAAAGGCATTCACAGGAGAACTGTGTTCTCCGAGAATGCCGGAGAACTGAGCAGCGATCTATTACCGCTGGTTCATAAACGGACACCTTTATGTAATAGACCAACACAAAGTGGCACAAAATTGTGAAGTGGAAGAAAAATGATAAATGGTTTCACGGGGTGGATGGCGTGTTCAGGGTGATGTGCAGTGTTTTCCGCCACACATAGCTCTTTGCTTTTAGGCCAAAATGTAAAATTTTGGTCTCATCTGACCAGAGCACCTTCTTCCACATGTTTGCTGTGCCCCCACATAGCTTCTCGCAAACGGGACTTCTTATGGCTTTCAACAATGGCTTTCTTCTTGCCACTCTTCCATAAAGTCCAGATTTTGTGCATGACTAATAGTTGTCCTGTGAACAGATTCTTCCACCTGAGCTGTGGATCTCTGCAACTCCTCCAGAGTTACCATGGGCCTCCTGGCTACTTCTCTGATTAATGCTCTCCTTGCCCGGCCTGTCATTTTAGGTGGACAGCCATGTCTTGGTAGGTTTGCAGTTGTGCCATGCTCTTTCCATTTTTGGATGATGGCTTGAACAGTGCTCCGTAAGATGTTCACAGCTAGGTATATTTTTTTTTTATAACCTAACCATGCTTTAAACTTCTCCACAACTTTATCCCAGACCTGTCTGGTGTGTTCCTTGGCCTTTAAGCTGCTGCTTGTTCGCTAATGTTCTCTAACAAACCCTGAGGGCTTCACAGAACAGCTGTATTTATACTGAGATTAAATTTCACACAGGTGGACTGTACTAATTAGGTGACTTTTGAAGGCAATTGGTTCCACTAGATTTTAGGTAGGGGTATCCGTGTAAAGGGGGCTGAATACAAATGCACGCCACACTTTTCAGATATTTATTTGTAAAAAATTTTGAAAACCATTTATCTTTTTTCCTTTCACTTCACAATTATGTGCCACTTTGAGTTGGTCTATCACATAAAATCCCAATAAAATACATTTACATTTTTGGTTGTTACATGACAAAATGTGGAAAATTTCAAGGGGTATGAATACTTTTTCAAGGCACTGTATGTTCATTTCCACAGTCCCACTTTATACTAGGAATGTAGCCACCCTCACTCCCAAGACTAGGGACTGTGGGACTTGTAGTGTGCACTGAGCAGTGTACATGACTGCAATTAATGTGCACTGCTCTTTCAAAAGAAAAGGAAAATGTCAGAGGAAAAAGTGAGAGGTCTGGGAGCTTACTGAGGATGTTACAATATGGAAAAAAACACAATAAAAACAATTTAATAAAAAATAGATTACAAAACCAGTACGTAGTGGATGTATATGGATTAATTTAGGTTGGTTCAAACTTGGTTTGCTCATTCTTAACCATGGGAATAGGTTAAAATGGTAAATATTTTTCTGATCATTTGCCCAATCTCCCTCTAACATAGTTTTAAAGCATAGATGGGCTTATAGAACCCCTCAGTATCACAGAGCAGCAGTTATGTGAATGTATGAGAAAGTTGATCATGTAATAGTATAGATAATGTAAAAACCAGACAGGTGTGTTTATGCAAAACTAAAAAAAAAATAGATTTTTAGATATATAACCACCTCCCGCCCGCCATATAGTAATATGATGGACACAAGGTGGTTCTCTCGTTCCGATCACGGAAAGAGCCGAAGATGTCGGCTCGGTCATGTGATCAGCTGTGTCCAATCACAGCTGATCACATGTAAACAGGGAAATGCCGGTTATTGGCATTTCTTTCCTCTCGAGCTGTCACGCTGACAGCTCGAGAGGAGAGCCAGTAAACAGCTTTCCGCGGAGGGGACATGTACACTGATCATCAGGGCACTGATGATCAGTGTAGCCCCAGCAGTGCCTTGTGTCAGTGTCCATCAGTGCCTTGTGTCAGTGCTCATCAGTGCATTGTGCCAGTGCCCATCATTGCCACATCAATGCCACATATCAGTGCCTACCAGTGCACATCACTGCCACATATCAGTGCCCATCTGAGCTGCCTTTCAGTGTCACCTGTCAGTGCCAGTCAATGCCACCTATCAATGCCAATCAGTGCCACCTATCAGTGCTGCCAGTCAGTGTCGCCTATCACCCCGTCAGTGCCGCCTATCAGTGCCAGTCAGTGTCACCTAACAGTGCCAGTCAGTGCCGCCTAACAGTGCCAGTCAGTGCCACCTATCAGTGCCGCCTATCAGTGCTGCCTGTCAATGCCCATCAGTGCCACCTACCAGTGCCTCATCAGTACCTATCAGTGTCCATCAGTGCAGTCTATCAGTGCCCATCACTGCAGCCTCATTAGCACACATCAGTGAAGGAGAAAAATCACTTATTTACAAAATTCTATAACAAAAACTAAGAAAAAACATTTTTTTTTCAAAATTTTCAGTGGTTTTTGGTTTAAGAAAAAAATAAAAAACCCAGAGGTGATTAAATACCACCAAACTAAAGCTCTATCTGTCACAAAATATGATAAAACTTTCATATGGGTACAGTGTTGCATGACTGCGCAATTTCATTCAAAGTGCGACAGCGCTGAAAGCTGGAAATTGGCCTGGGCAGGAAGGGGTATAAGTGCCCTGTAGGCTAGCGGTTAAACAGGAGCTACAGTCTCCTAACCAAAATTAAAATAAAAGCATCTTTGTGATTCTTATGACTCGCTGCATTAAATTTGGATATTTCTATAACTGTTCACATATTATGTACTTGCCAAATCTGTCATTTATTTTCTCCTCCTGGAATGCTGGCAGTGGCCATCACAGATGTGGACATCTGAAGTCCACTCCTATGTATTTCTGGGATTCCTTGCAGCTGGCTACCCAGCCTGCACCTCCCGTTCTTGCGCCTGCACAGTAACAACACTGCGGGGCACACTTTGTTAAGGTTAGAAAGCCCAAAGACTCCTGGGATTGATGACACAAATATCTCAGGAGTCAACGGGATAAGCAGATTACGTCACTGGTGGCTGCTGTGATGGTAATGCATACTAAGCTGTGTGGAAAAGTAAGGACAAATGTTCAGATTCAGACAGGTCAGTTTGTATCACAAGTTTGTGAATGGCAGCAGTGGTCCCCTTCCCTTCATTCCCCCCAGGAAGCCTTTGGTGAAATACACAAACTATTAACTGATGCCAGAGCCTTATCATGACTACTAGCCCAATCTCCTATTCCAATCTGAAAACCCTAATAAACCTGTCACCCTCGCAACCTTGAACTAAGTGGAATACACACTTCTGATAGATGGCTTATCAGCCAAGATTCTAAAACTTCAGCATGTTTCATAACTTCAGAAATTATGACAGTATAGCCAGAATAAAGTCATATTCACCTTCATCAGTTATCGGATAGCATTTTGAACTCAAACCTCCCTATGTTAGGAGTTTCCAGAGTGGATTAGGCCTTCACACACCTCTTATGAGAAATAGATGTTTCTCATATCCCAGGAGTCTATGCGATTTTACCTTCATTTTGAAGGTAAATTCATGCTGGACAATAATCTGCATGGTAGCAGACTGTAAACGATAGGTATTCAGAAATATGAATACTTAAAATAAACTGTGTTTAGGACTTATAAATATGGTGACCTCCCAGAACCCACCCCTTAAACCGGATGATCGGTAAGATGGTCTCTGTCAACATTCCCCTTGATGTCAGATAAAAAAAAAAAAAAAGATTGCAAGCAGATTTGATAGCTCCAGTTTTTATCATCAACGAAGGAACATCTGTCAAGTTATGAGAGCTGAGAACACCTTGCTTATTGACTGAACTCTGCTAAAACCAAGGATTTGGCAAGTATTCTCAACTCCTTTTTAATTCTCTGTTCCTTTATGACTTCTTTATTTCTTTGTAACATCTTTTTCTGTCAACACTTTATTTGCTCCATTTTGACCTTTTCAGTATTAAACCCCATTTGGAAAAGTGTTTAAATTGTCTCTAAAGCTTTTAATGCACATAATCCGTCTCTTGAAGAGTGCTACTGTATATAATATTCCTCTGAATATACCTGTCTGTGGTGACAGTGTGTGTTACAGACATTTAATCTAAAATCATAGTTGCTATTGCGAAGATTAGGATTTCCACCTCTCCAAAAAAGGGGGAGGTGGAAGCTTAAAGAGTTTATAGCTAGAGAATCTTTATGCTGGGTGCAGCTGAGAGTGGCATTGTTACGTAAGTGACCGTGCATTGTGAGATTGGCCCATCCTTTGTCATGAGTTGGTGAGAAGGGCAGGGGTCAGACACCGTGTTTGTCACAGCTGCAACCAGAAGTTCCAGGGAAAGAATTAAAAAAAGGTACGTTCAAATAAAATGTAAACATTTCATTATCCAATGCTATAAGCACCATGGGTGGCCATTAGGATGGGCATAACTTTGAAAAATCTGTGAAGTTCTGCTTTAAACAGTTTAGAAATCTGACTGTTTTTTTTCCACTTCAGATTAGCATTTTTTTTTACACAGGGAAATTTTAAAGTAATGACACTTCCAATATTTATAAATACTGAAGTGTATTTCACAATGGGCATTAAGGCCATAAGATACAATGTACTGAAATTTGGAAAAATTATCATTTTTAATATTTTAATTTTAAGCACTTTAGTTGTGGTCTGTGCCCAAAATGTAGATTTCATCCCTTGCCAAAAAAGCCCCTTTGTCAACAAGTCAAATAAAACATAGTGAATTCAGAGTAAATTACAGTAAATTTTGCAATTAGAGCACATTATGTTATAGCACATTAGAGGTGGGTGAACGATATGAATACACAACACTGCAAAAACCTCAGGGCACATGGTTTACAGATCATTGCAACACAAAAATATCAGACTGCAATACTGTACCGAATATGTTTATGATGGATGGAAAAATATGTGTTGGCTTAGGCTACTGGAAAAAGTAACATTTAAGCTTTCTTATGTAAAGCCAGCTTTAAAGTGGAATACAAGAATTGGCACAACCCCCCTCCAACTGCCCTTAATCCACTCAAGAAGAATGGGAGCAAGTAGGGGTGGAAATTAAATCCTAGGCTGTTTAAACTTTCCTAAAGACAGTTTTGTGCTTGCCATAGAACAAACATGCACGCTTTTGTCATTGGAGAAGAGAGGGAAACTCGATATAGTTCAAAGTAAAGCAATTATGACCTGCCACAAAAAAAATTTTAACACAAGAAGACGAAGTCCACCAGATATTCAAACATGCCTTGATACAGCCATATTGGCTGGATCAAGTGACCCTTCTTTGTCTGTATGCACTAGGCATGTGTAAAATTGAGAGTTTTCATTTCCCTGAAATTTCAGGAAAATCAGAAGATTTTGGCAAATTTCCGCCACTGTGAAAAAATACACTGGAGCAGGTTGAAATAATTTTAGCAAGTGCTTGAAAAGTCTCTGTAGAGCTTTAGAAGCTCATTTCAACTATCCTGTACCTGTTATTGTGATACAAATCTATCCCTTTTTTCCACAAAAAAGAAAAACACAAAGATCTAATACACACATAAATACAACTACAAAGGAACACTAAATGGCAAACTAAACTACCGTAAATGCAACAAAAAAGCCCTATAAATAAATTTAGGTTTCTTTTTCAACCAAATTTTTCCTAAACAAATCAATAAGTGTAAAGCCGACCCCCAGATCAATCCACTCTTACAAAACAGACATGTACAGATCAAATTTGCTCATAAATGACCTTTATATTTTATCAAACATACAACCCTCTAGATGATATCTACTGAAATTATGATCTAGAAGAGGTACTGTATTATTAAATTACCCCCATAAGTCCTGAAGTTCAGCATGTAAAAAGAACTTCTATGTATACCTAAAGCCTAGAGCTTATAAATGCTAAGCACCAGCTATGAAGCAAAAATTGGGTCTAGTAACAAGTTCATCTTGTACGGCCACCATACCTCCAAATTAGGTAATTCTATTCACTCAGCCTTTGGAAACACCCAGGGGATCAGAAGTTGCTACATCATACCAAACAAAGCAAACACATTTCAGTTTCTCATTAAAATGGGTCAGTCTCTCCTATAATGAAATATGTGTCTTCTGGTGAATGAATGTGTCCTCTAGCAAATGTCAGTTCAAAGCACAACATTAAAATCAAATGGTATAGGTCATCCGTGTTCTGTATGTGGAGTCATGGTATTTTGATTCTGTAGCTGTGGTTGGGCTATTCCAAAAAGACAAGACATAAATGGTTACAAGCTTCTGATACCAAAAAAAACAATTACGTTGGTTTATCAATATTAATGAACACATACGTGCAATCCTAATTAGAACAATAAACTGTTTTATATATGAGAATATATTTGGCTTGTTGTTCTTTACCATCATATTCTGCTTTTGTTGTATGCAGGGTTTTTGATCACATGCATAAACATACTGTATATTCTTCAAAGAAGAACTCAACACAAAAACTTCTCTGTTATTAAGAAATATCAGTATGTCTCTCCATTTCAATGGCTTCACCAGGGGAATTAGAACATAAAGGTGCCAAGTGCATACCTTTGTGATTATGTGACAGAAAAAGTAGACAATTCCCTTGATAAAGCCATTAACATGACAAAAACGCTCAGATTTCTTCATCTTTTATTTATGTAGTTTAGGGTTACGAACTAAAAAACTAGTCCTTACTGACTCCAAATAAGGAAATGATCGAGAAAGGAAAAGGTAGTTTTTTTAAATATTTAAAAGATAGCAAACAACAACGAAAACTAGCATCTCTCTTTGTCTCCATCTATTCTTTTATCTACTCTAACTTGGGCTACCTCTAAATATTAAGATTTCTCTTGTTCAGCCCCATGGGCTGAACAAAGAGAAATCAATACATTCCCCTATCCACACGTGGATGGAGAAATCTGCCCTACTGACTATTGTATTCTGACAGCTCCTACTCCTCTGGCTGTCAGAATACCCACATTGTGATTGCAGCTGATTGGCTGCAGTCAATTTTCAGGTGAGAATTTTCCCAGGGCCTTTGATTTTCACAGTCTGTGGAGCCAGGTGGTGCTGAAAAGCCTACCCATGGCTAGAATTTCTGAAGATTCAATAAGAATCAGTCAAAATTTGAACAGTGTAGGACAGCATTGGCCTGTACTGGACAAAAGGGTGACGAAAAAGAAAATACATGGATTTCGAAGTGTAGTGACTAAACATTATTATCCATCCTAGAAAGACAGTAAAATCAATGCAGTTTACTAGATTTTAGAGAAACAGAAATAAAAGCTATGTTTTCTACACTCAGCACTCTGAGACAATCAGGGCTTTACTACACATGCTGATTATACTTTAAAAGGGATGATTTCATATATGTGCTATTTTTCCTTCATATTCCAATACCAGATGGGGTGGGTCCCTGACTAGGTTTTGTAGCTTATCGGCTGTATGTGTTGTCTGGCAGGTGTGTACAATTGCGGGAGTTTCACACTGGGGAGGCAACATACAGCTTCCAGTTCTGCTCCTTGTTTCCCAGTTTGAGTTCTGCTGTGCAGGGGATCCCAGAAGGCTAGAATTAAAGACAATTTCCATTACAAAGCTAGTTGTATTGAATTATGTTGAAATATTTTTATTATGAATACATTTGCATTCTCTCACTTTTGGGCCTGATAAATACAGCAACAGCAAAGATCAGTTACAAGCTCATTCCATTTTTATAGGATCTACAGGTATTTTGGCACTTAACAAAATTATTAAAAACACTCTCAATGGTATATTTTTACTAAACCAAAAGGGATCAAAAATTGCAACGTTTATTGTCAAGGAAGGTCAGCCACAAAATAACCCCTTGCAGTGCCCCATCTCCCCCACCTGCCATACTGCAGTTAAAAAGTTAAATGGTCTATAAGTCTAGGGGTCGGCATCAGAGACTTACCTTACTCCACACTCTGGCACTTTTCTCCTCCTCCAATGCTTCAGTCCATGGGTAAAGCCTCAGCATCATCATGAACAATGCAATGCAGGGCTATTAACCCTGAATTGTACATGGTGGAGGCAGGAGTGAGACCATGGCAGAGGAGAGGGTACATAGTATACAGCAGAGATGCGCAATTTAGATCGCCTGACACTCGGGGCATGCAGTTCTGGGTGCCAGGCAGGTGTGTTAATTTGGCCCTGTTGCAGGCAAGCGGCAGGGCGTATATGTGGTCTTACAGAAGTGGGTCTTTATCCAAAGGGCCACATGCATCTCTCTGTGTGCTAGGAGTGCGCCCCACAGCACGCTCCCAACACAGAGAACGTACTGCCACCAAGAGCCCTGGGTCTCATACTATTGATCGGGACCCAGGACTTCCAATTCCAGGTCACCTGATAGCTGTGATAGCCTCTGATTGGCTATCACAGTGATCAGTCACCGTAAGCACATTCTCTGTTTACGTCCTCTTCTGAATGAAGGGAAAGATACATTGTATTTTTTTCTTTTTGTAGAAGATAAAGATATAAACAAAAGTGTGTAAAAAATTAAGAAAAATAAAAAATAAAAATTTAAAACTAAAGAAAAAAAGAATTAGATCAAGATTTTCCAGGTTAGTGGACCGGTAAGGGTCAAAGGTTAAGGCTGGGGTCAAAGGTCTGTATACTTTGGATAGATTTACAAAAAAAAAAAAAACATTTTTTAAATTGGTATCAGTGTCAGTTAGTGTCAGTGTGTTTCAGGTAAAAAAAAAAAGAAAAACAACAATATACACACATTTGGCATCGCTGCAATCGTCAGGCGCAGGATCATTTATTTTGGGTTGTTCTTTGGTGGTAAATTATGATAACAGCAAGAAATATACCGCTAAACTACAAAAAGTCGTTGCGATGATATTTACAGTTTTACTAACACATGTCAAAGTTGCAAAATTGTGCTTGGGCATTAGCATTTCTTTTACCCTCAAATCACTAAGGGGTTAACGGAGTGGACACTGGAGCTTGATTTGGCTGCTCAGCATGCTCTTGTACTGAGCACTCAAGTGCTTCCGTGTGTGAGGGTAACCTGAAGGAATCTCTTTTTTTCCCTCATTGGTGCTGACGCCTCATTTACTATGTCAGCAGATGCGCTTCTGCTGAGCATTAAAGAAATCCCGACACTCCCCTTTCCTAACAAGTACCCAATCAGTGCAAGATCTCTCCCCTTCCTGCTAGTCCCTGGGTTCAGTACCAGAGAAAGGCAGTGATGTGAGTAGGTGATAAACAGCGCAATGTTAAAAACATTAAAAGTTTAAGCTCATCTAATGTAACTAAGCATGTCCACACTGAAGCCACCACTGACACCTCAGCGCGGGACCAGACCGGAGCACGAAACTTATTAATCTATGATGTGTTGGGTTTTGCCTCTTCACTCTCCTTATGTGGGGATTGGGCTCTCCCCCGTCATCTTACAGGTCTATGATTCTCGGGGACAACATTGTCTCATGAGAGCGTGGCTATGTGTGTTTTCTTTTTGTTGCTTTCTTGTATGTCGCTTTTACATTTTTGAAAGTGGTTGTGGGCCTTGCGGCCCTTTGCCTTCCATACTGTTATCCGGACCCCAGTGTGGGTCTTGTATGTGTATCTCTGTGTTTGTTGTGCGTTGTTAACCCATCCTTTAATGTTTGTTGTCGCTTTGTATCATATGATGTGTTATGGTTTGTATGTTTCTTTTAACACTCATAGTAAAATCTTTGGTAAAAGAAAAAATATTTTAGGTCTGTTTCCTAAGATGCTATTATTAAAGACCTTATTTAAATATGGTTTTGGCTAAACTTATTTTTTCAGCACAAGTAGATTGCCATGAGGGATAAGTAGATTGGGATCCTGATTTAGTCACTTCGAGAAGTCGTTTTTTGTTTTGCTTTTTTTGTTCCACACCCCTGATACAGCCTCTTCAGCAAGCCCCTAAGGTTACTTACAAAGCATTTAACCCTTGCGTTGAAGTTAGGCTCCTACTGGAAGGGGATTTATTTTTTGTTATGCCCAAAGTTTGACTTAAATATTGTTGTAAACTGCATAAAATGCATAGCCTTAACCACTTGAGCCCCAGAGGATTTACCCCCCTTAATGACCAGGCCTTTTTTTGCTGTTTGGCGCTGCACTAATTCAAATGATAATTGCGCGGTCATGCAATGCTGTACCCAAACAAAATTTACGTCCTTTTCTTCACACAAATGGAGCTTTCTTTTGGTGGTATTTGATCACCTGTGCGCTTTTTATTTTCGGCGCTATAAACAAAAAAAACACGAAAATCTTGAAAAAAAAACAATTTTTTCTACTTTTAGCTATAAAAAATATATCGTAAACTCAAAGTTAGTCATAAATTTAAGCCAAAATGTATTCTGCTACATGTTTTTGGTAAAAAAAATCCCAAGAAGTGTATATTGATTGCTTTGTGTGAACGTTATAGCGTCTACAAACTATGGTATAGATACTGTAATTTATGCCTTTTTTTGCTATACAGCGCTGCACTAATTCAAATGATAATTGCGCGGTCATGCAATGCTGTACCCAATCGAAATTTACGTCCTTTTTTTCACACAAATAGAGCTTTCTTTTGGTGGTATTTGATCACCTGTGCGCTTTTTATTTTTGGCGCTATAAACAAAAAAACACGAAAATCTTGAAAAAAAAACAATTTTTTCTACTTTCAGCTATAAAAAATATATCGTAAACTCAAAGTTAGTCATAAATTTCAGCCAAAATGTATTCTGCTACATGTTTTTGGTAAAAAAAATCCCAATAAGTGTATATTGATTGCTTTGTGTGAACGTTATAGCGTCTACAAACTATGGTATAGATACTGTAATTTATGCCTTTTTTTGCTATACAGCGCTGCACTAATTCAAATGATAATTGCGCGGTCATGCAATGCTGTAACCAATCGAAATTTACGTCCTTTTTTTCACACAAATAGAGCTTTCTTTTGGTGGTATTTGATCACCTGTGCGCTTTTTATTTTTGGCGCTATAAACAAAAAAAACACGAAAATCTTGAAAAAAAAACAATTTTTTCTACTTTTAGCTATAAAAAATATATCGTAAACTCAAAGTTAGTCATAAATTTAAGCCAAAATGTATTCTGCTACATGTTTTTGGTAAAAAAAATCCCAAGAAGTGTATATTGATTGCTTTGTGTGAACGTTATAGCGTCTACAAACTATGGTATAGATACTGTAATTTATGCCTTTTTTTGCTATACAGCGCTGCACTAATTCAAATGATAATTGCGCGGTCATGCAATGCTGTACCCAATCGAAATTTACGTCCTTTTTTTCACACAAATAGAGCTTTCTTTTGGTGGTATTTGATCACCTGTGCGCTTTTTATTTTTGGCGCTATAAACAAAAAAACACGAAAATCTTGAAAAAAAAACAATTTTTTCTACTTTCAGCTATAAAAAATATATCGTAAACTCAAAGTTAGTCATAAATTTCAGCCAAAATGTATTCTGCTACATGTTTTTGGTAAAAAAAATCCCAATAAGTGTATATTGATTGCTTTGTGTGAACGTTATAGCGTCTACAAACTATGGTATAGATACTGTAATTTATGCCTTTTTTTGCTATACAGCGCTGCACTAATTCAAATGATAATTGCGCGGTCATGCAATGCTGTAACCAATCGAAATTTACGTCCTTTTTTTCACACAAATAGAGCTTTCTTTTGGTGGTATTTGATCACCTGTGCGCTTTTTATTTTTGGCGCTATAAACAAAAAAACACGAAAATCTTGAAAAAAAAACAATTTTTTCTACTTTCAGCTATAAAAAATATATCGTAAACTCAAAGTTAGTCATAAATTTCAGCCAAAATGTATTCTGCTACATGTTTTTGGTAAAAAAAATCCCAATAAGTGTATATTGATTGCTTTGTGTGAACGTTATAGCGTCTACAAACTATGGTATAGATACTGTAATTTATGCCTTTTTTTGCTATACAGCGCTGCACTAATTCAAATGATAATTGCGCGGTCATGCAATGCTGTAACCAATCGAAATTTACGTCCTTTTTTTCACACAAATAGAGCTTTCTTTTGGTGGTATTTGATCACCTGTACGCTTTTTATTTTTGGCGCTATAAACAAAAAAACACGAAAATCTTGAAAAAAAAACAATTTTTTCTACTTTCAGCTATAAAAAATATATCGTAAACTCAAAGTTAGTCATAAATTTCAGCCAAAATGTATTCTGCTACATGTTTTTGGTAAAAAAAATCCCAATAAGTGTATATTGATTGCTTTGTGTGAACGTTATAGCGTCTACAAACTATGGTATAGATACTGTAATTTATGCCTTTTTTTGCTATACAGCGCTGCACTAATTCAAATGATAATTGCGCGGTCATGCAATGCTGTACCCAATCGAAATTTACGTCCTTTTTTTCACACAAATAGAGCTTTCTTTTGGTGGTATTTGATCACCTGTGCGCTTTTTATTTTTGGCGCTATAAACAAAAAAACACGAAAATCTTGAAAAAAAAACAATTTTTTCTACTTTCAGCTATAAAAAATATATCGTAAACTCAAAGTTAGTCATAAATTTCAGCCAAAATGTATTCTGCTACATGTTTTTGGTAAAAAAAATCCCAATAAGTGTATATTGATTGCTTTGTGTGAACGTTATAGCGTCTACAAACTATGGTATAGATACTGTAATTTATGCCTTTTTTTGCTATACAGCGCTGCACTAATTCAAATGATAATTGCGCGGTCATGCAATGCTGTACCCAATCGAAATTTACGTCCTTTTTTTCACACAAATAGAGCTTTCTTTTGGTGGTATTTGATCACCTGTGCGCTTTTTATTTTTGGCGCTATAAACAAAAAAACACGAAAATCTTGAAAAAAAAACAATTTTTTCTACTTTCAGCTATAAAAAATATATCGTAAACTCAAAGTTAGTCATAAATTTCAGCCAAAATGTATTCTGCTACATGTTTTTGGTAAAAAAAATCCCAATAAGTGTATATTGATTGCTTTGTGTGAACGTTATAGCGTCTACAAACTATGGTATAGATACTGTAATTTATGCCTTTTTTTGCTATACAGCGCTGCACTAATTCAAATGATAATTGCGCGGTCATGCAATGCTGTACCCAATCGAAATTTACGTCCTTTTTTTCACACAAATAGAGCTTTCTTTTGGTGGTATTTGATCACCTGTGCGCTTTTTATTTTTGGCGCTATAAACAAAAAAACACGAAAATCTTGAAAAAAAAACAATTTTTTCTACTTTCAGCTATAAAAAATATATCGTAAACTCAAAGTTAGTCATAAATTTCAGCCAAAATGTATTCTGCTACATGTTTTTGGTAAAAAAAATCCCAATAAGTGTATATTGATTGCTTTGTGTGAACGTTATAGCGTCTACAAACTATGGTATAGATACTGTAATTTATGCCTTTTTTTGCTATACAGCGCTGCACTAATTCAAATGATAATTGCGCGGTCATGCAATGCTGTACCCAATCGAAATTTACGTCCTTTTTTTCACACAAATAGAGCTTTCTTTTGGTGGTATTTGATCACCTGTGCGCTTTTTATTTTTGGCGCTATAAACAAAAAAACACGAAAATCTTGAAAAAAAAACAATTTTTTCTACTTTCAGCTATAAAAAATATATCGTAAACTCAAAGTTAGTCATAAATTTCAGCCAAAATGTATTCTGCTACATGTTTTTGGTAAAAAAAATCCCAATAAGTGTATATTGATTGCTTTGTGTGAACGTTATAGCGTCTACAAACTATGGTATAGATACTGTAATTTATGCCTTTTTTTGCTATACAGCGCTGCACTAATTCAAATGATAATTGCGCGGTCATGCAATGCTGTACCCAATCGAAATTTACGTCCTTTTTTTCACACAAATAGAGCTTTCTTTTGGTGGTATTTGATCACCTGTGCGCTTTTTATTTTTGGCGCTATAAACAAAAAAACACGAAAATCTTGAAAAAAAAACAATTTTTTCTACTTTCAGCTATAAAAAATATATCGTAAACTCAAAGTTAGTCATAAATTTCAGCCAAAATGTATTCTGCTACATGTTTTTGGTAAAAAAAATCCCAATAAGTGTATATTGATTGCTTTGTGTGAACGTTATAGCGTCTACAAACTATGGTATAGATACTGTAATTTATGCCTTTTTTTGCTATACAGCGCTGCACTAATTCAAATGATAATTGCGCGGTCATGCAATGCTGTACCCAATCGAAATTTACGTCCTTTTTTTCACACAAATAGAGCTTTCTTTTGGTGGTATTTGATCACCTGTGCGCTTTTTATTTTTGGCGCTATAAACAAAAAAACACGAAAATCTTGAAAAAAAAACAATTTTTTCTACTTTCAGCTATAAAAAATATATCGTAAACTCAAAGTTAGTCATAAATTTCAGCCAAAATGTATTCTGCTACATGTTTTTGGTAAAAAAAATCCCAATAAGTGTATATTGATTGCTTTGTGTGAACGTTATAGCGTCTACAAACTATGGTATAGATACTGTAATTTATGCCTTTTTTTGCTATACAGCGCTGCACTAATTCAAATGATAATTGCGCGGTCATGCAATGCTGTACCCAATCGAAATTTACGTCCTTTTTTTCACACAAATAGAGCTTTCTTTTGGTGGTATTTGATCACCTGTGCGCTTTTTATTTTTGGCGCTATAAACAAAAAAACACGAAAATCTTGAAAAAAAAACAATTTTTTCTACTTTCAGCTATAAAAAATATATCGTAAACTCAAAGTTAGTCATAAATTTCAGCCAAAATGTATTCTGCTACATGTTTTTGGTAAAAAAAATCCCAATAAGTGTATATTGATTGCTTTGTGTGAACGTTATAGCGTCTACAAACTATGGTATAGATACTGTAATTTATGCCTTTTTTTGCTATACAGCGCTGCACTAATTCAAATGATAATTGCGCGGTCATGCAATGCTGTACCCAATCGAAATTTACGTCCTTTTTTTCACACAAATAGAGCTTTCTTTTGGTGGTATTTGATCACCTGTGCGCTTTTTATTTTTGGCGCTATAAACAAAAAAACACGAAAATCTTGAAAAAAAAACAATTTTTTCTACTTTCAGCTATAAAAAATATATCGTAAACTCAAAGTTAGTCATAAATTTCAGCCAAAATGTATTCTGCTACATGTTTTTGGTAAAAAAAATCCCAATAAGTGTATATTGATTGCTTTGTGTGAACGTTATAGCGTCTACAAACTATGGTATAGATACTGTAATTTATGCCTTTTTTTGCTATACAGCGCTGCACTAATTCAAATGATAATTGCGCGGTCATGCAATGCTGTACCCAATCGAAATTTACGTCCTTTTTTTCACACAAATAGAGCTTTCTTTTGGTGGTATTTGATCACCTGTGCGCTTTTTATTTTTGGCGCTATAAACAAAAAAACACGAAAATCTTGAAAAAAAAACAATTTTTTCTACTTTCAGCTATAAAAAATATATCGTAAACTCAAAGTTAGTCATAAATTTAGGCCAAAATGTATTCTGCTACATGTTTTTGGTAAAAAAAATCCCAATAAGTGTATATTGATTGCTTTGTGTGAAAGTTATAGCGTCTACAAACTATGGTATAGATAATTTGAAATTTACACAGCTTTTACTTTCTGACCGCCCATCACATCTCTTGAGGTGCTAAAATACCAGGATAGAACAAACACCCCCAAATGACCCCTTTTTGGAAAGCAAATCTCAGGGAGGGGGAGGGGGGGCCATTTTCTCCCGCTGCTTGTAAAGGCAATTCTGCAGCTAATTAACCACTAGGAATGCTTTTACATGAAAGCCCATTTCCGGCTGAAAAAAATAAAACCAGGATGATGCCTGCAGCTGCAGGCATCACCCTGGTATAACCATTCAAAGTCCAGTGATGTACCAGTACGTCACTGGTCCTTGTTGGGTGTATATGCTATGTTCTTTTTTTCTTTATGCAGCCTGTGGGCTGAATGAAAAAAAAGAGAAGAAATCTCTGCCAGAAAAAGTGTGTGGTATGCCCACCATTAGAAACCTCCCTCAATCCACCCACTTCTAATGGTGGGCACATATGAAATGTGCCAACAAATATAAAATATATATGCCGAAGCATGGGGGCCATCCACCCACTGGCCACCCCAGGCCCCCATGCTTTGGCATATATTTTCTTTTTTTTAACTGCGGATGAAAAATCTCATCCGACAGCACTGCACACACCTACTTATGTCTATTCTGAAAGCAAGACCCTGTTGCTGTCAGAATAAACAGGTCAGTGCTGCAGTTTGACGTTCCTGCAAAAAAATCAACAATGGTTAACAATAAAACATAAACTCAATAAAACAACTTTATAAGGAAAAGTGTGTGGTGGTATGCCCACCATTAGAAACCTCCCTCAATCCACCCACTTCTAATGGTGGGCACACATGAAATGTGCCAACAAATATAAAATATATATGCCGAAGCATAGGGGCCATCCACGCACAGGCCACCCCAGGCCCCCATGCTTTGGCATATATTCTGTTTTTTATAACTGCGGATGAAAAATCTCATCCAACAGCGCTGCTCACGCTGACTTATGTCTATTCTGAGAGCAAGTTCCTGTTGCTGTCAGAATAAACAGGTCAGCGCTGCAGCTGAAAGCATTCCTGCAAACAGAAATGGTTAACAATAAAACAACAATAAACCAGTGAAAGTCGAACAATCACAAAAATGACAACAACAAAAAAAACTATAACTATTTTTGGTTTTTACATTTTTTTATTTTTTTGGGGGGTATTTGTACTTTTATTTATTTATTTATTTTTTTTTAACTTTTTTTTCCAAACTTCAAACATTTAAACAGCTGGTAGGGTCTCTCCAAATGCGATAGCCAGTTTCCTGACTACCGAACATCTTTTGAGACCCTGTGTAAATGTGCCCTGATCTGTGCCGTGCTGTACCCTATACTAATAGTTCACTAGTGTATGGTAGAGGCGGAAGCAGGGCTTGATGCAGAGGCCAGGTTGGCCAGGACAGGAGGGACAACAATAGCGGCTGTCACGCCTAATTCCACGTTTGCTGCAGACACGACATCTTTTTTGGGGTCTTCTTTGGGTTGGGGTACCAGGAATGGTATCGAGAAAATGTCTCTCATGCAGACGGCTAACTGCATCTGGAAGAGGGATTTGGGGCACAGCACCTTCTGGATACAAAAGGGCCCTGATGTTCTCTAACTGGAAATTTAGGTATGATCCACTATGTCCAGTTGCTTTATAGAGAACAAAAGCATTATATAGAGCCAATTGAAATAAATAAACTGACACTTTTATGTACCAGCGTTTGGATTTTCGGGAAACTAAATACGGCTGCATCATCTGGTCATTGAAGTCCACCCCTCCCATGTTAAGGTTATAATCGTGGACACAGAGGGGCTTCTCAACAACACCAGTTGCCGTGGTAATTTGGACGGTCGTATCTGCATGAATGGAAGACAGGAGGTAAACATCCCGTTTGTCCTTCCACTTCACTGCGAGCAATTCTTCATTTCTCAAGCAGGCTTTTTCCCCCTTTTTAAGACGGGTATTTACAAGCCGTTGGGGGAAGCCTCGGCGATTAGATCGCACAGTGCCACATGTGCAAATTCCCAAATTGAACAAATGTCTAAATAGTGGCACGCTTGAATAAAAATTGTCCACGTATAAGTGGTACCCCATGTGGAAATAGGATGACGCCAAGTCCCAAACTATCTTGCCACTGCTCCCCATGTAGTCTGGGCATCCGGGGGGCTCCAAGTAACTATCTTTTCCCTCGTAAATCCGAAACTTACATGTATAGCCTGTTGCCCTCTCACAGGTCTTATACATCTTGATCCCATATCTGGCACGCTTGCTGGGGAGATATTGTTTGATTACAAGGCGGCCAGAATATTGAATGAGGGACTCATCGATGCAGATGTTTTTCTGGGGAGTATACACATCTGCAAATTTTTGGTTAAAGTGATTTACGAGGGGCCGAATTTTGTGGAGCCGGTCAAATTCAGGGTCACCCCGAGGACGACTGAGTGAGTTGTCGTAGAAGTGCATAAAACGCATTATACTCTCATATCTATGCCTGGCCATGGCAGCAGAGAACACGGGCATGTGAACAAGAGGGTCGGTGGACCAATACAACCGCAATTGATTTTTATCATTAATGCCCATGTTGAGGGTTAGGCCCAAAAAAACTTTAAATTCGGAAACCGTAATGGGTTTCCATGCGAATGGTCTGGCAAGGTTTGAATTTGGGTTGGCGGCGATAAATTGGCGTGCATATAAATTGCTTTGATCCACAATCAATGCATAAAGATCTTCTGTGAAAAACAGCTCAAAAAAATTAAGGGGAGTATTTAAATTTGCTGTTTCCACCTGAATTCCGGGTTGGGCAGTGAATGGGGGAAGTACGGGTGCTGCAGAATTTGTGGGCTGCCAATCGGGATTTGCAAGCACATCCGGAAGGACACTAGGGGCTCTACGGGCCTGTCTGCGAATTCTTGGTGGCCGCGGGACACTACTTGTGCTCGCCACCGCACCAGCTTGTACTGCACTTATGGGACTCGCCACGTCACCAAGTGATACTGCAGTGCTGGTATGCCTACGACCAGGACGTACTAGGCCGCTGGTGCTCGCCAGTTCACCAAAAGATACTGCGGCACTAGTACTGGCACTCTGCTGCATATGAGAGTCATCATGCATTTGTACCACCTCAGCAACCTGTGAATGGGATCGGGTACGCCTGACCTTAGCAGGGACCACTTCCTCGTCGCCTGAGCTAGCTGTCAGGGTGCCGCTGCTGTCTATAGGTTCGTATTCTGAGCCTGATTCTGCCAGTGAGTCTTCCCCTTCGCTCTCACTTGACATGCTCAGAATCCTATAGGCCTCTTCACTAGTGTACCTTTGCTTAGACATTTTGGCCACTAAATTTACAGGTACCTAGTGCGACTCACGGGAAAAAGAGCGCCTGGCTGTCAGGGACTGCTTGAACCGCTACAAAAAATTTACCGACAAGTGCTAACAGATATCAGGCCTGATTCTGTGAACACTGCGGTTTTGTGTGTAATATGTATCAAGTGACAGTTATCTACTGACACTGCACTTGCCGGGGGAGAAGGGGGGGGCGTAGGGGCTAAACGCAGGTGCTGGCAGGTGTTGGGGCTGATCCCGCTAACACTGCGTTTTTGGGGATACTAAAGTAATGTGAATGCTGGTATAGCGCTGATCTGATCAAAGATATTGATCCAATCAGACACTATACTAGCAATGAAGGTTTAGCGTGCAAGTAAGCGTGTTCCTGGCAATCAAGGGGTCAAATGTGATTATCTGTGTACTAGCGGGCAAACTGGTGCTATCTGGGAGGGGCGCTAACACTATTGGAAGTCGCTAGCGACACTGATACAGTGATCAGTAAAAATTGGTTCACTGAGCAGTGACACTGGTGACAGGGCAGTGAAGGGGTCAACTCAGGGGGGAGGGGGGGGGCGATCAAGGGGTTAGACGGGATCACTGGTGTATTAGCGGGCAATCTGGCGCTATCTGGGAGGGGCGCTAACACTAACGGAAGTCGCCAGCGACACTGATACAGTGATCAGTAAAAATTGGTTCACTGATCAGTGACACTGGTGACAGGGCAGTGAAGGGGTCAACTCGGGGAGGGGGGGGGGGGCGATCAAGGGGTTAGACGGGACTACTGGTGTATTAGCGGGCAATCTGGCGCTATCTGGGAGGGGCGCTAACACTAACGGAAGTCGCCAGCGACACTGATACAGTGATCAGTAAAAATTGGTTCACTGATCAGTGACACTGGTGAGAGGGCAGTGAAGGGGTCAACTCGGGGGGGGGGGCGATCAAGGGGTTAGACGGGACTACTGGTGTATTAGTGGGCAATCTGGCGCTATCTGGGAGGGGCGCTAACACTATCGGAAGTCGCCAGCGACACTGATACAGTGATCAGTAAAAATCGCTTCACTGATCAGTGACACTGGTGACAGGGCAGTTAAGGGGTTAACTGGGGGGGTGGGGGGGGGAAATTAAGGGGTTAAATGGCTTTATTGGTGTACTGGGGGGCAAACTGGCGCTATCTGGGAGGGGCGCTAGCACTATTGGAAGTCGCCAGCGACACTGATACAGTGATCAATAAAAATCGCTTCACTGATCAGGTACACTGGTGACAGGGCAGTGAAGGGTTAACTGGGGGGGGCAATCAGGGGGTTAAATGTGTCCTAGAGTGTGTTCTAACTGTTAGTGTAGTGTTTTACTCACGTTTAAATGTCTCTTCTTCTCTGTCTGGAACGGAATGTGTCCAGGCAGAGAAGAATGACATCATATCCTGCCCTGTGTAAATATCAACACAGGACAGGATAGGACAGGGACCGATCATCCGATTTCAGCCAGAAATCACTGGCTGAAATCTAATGATTGATCCCTCCTGGATCGAATCGGATCACCCGCGGGTCGGCGGGCGCGCGCGCGCGCGCCCCCTGCCCGCGAAAGTGTCGGGAGCGCGGAACCCGTTTTTAAACGTGGTTTTGCGCTCCACTGCCGCCCTGCACACGTATAAACACAGTGGCAGGGCGGCAAGCGGTTAAAGACAGCTGCTTCTGAAGTTAGTGTTTACGTCCATTAAGGATTACATTACTGAGGCTGTAAAAGGAATGTGGGCAATGTGACCAAGATAATAAAGAAAACATGCCAGTTGTCCAACAGGAAAAAACATGCTTTTTATGAAGCTTGGTAAATATTAAAAGGGGTAATTTGACATGTTGGCTGATATAGTTTTGTCTTAAAATATAACTAAAGGCAAAACGTTTTTTTTTTCTTTAGTTTTGGTTATAGTGGAGAGAGATTACCACCTGTCAGTTTGTATTGCTGTCTGAGCCCCCATTAAGGAGATTCACCCTCTCTATTTGTACTGTTTACCATCATCAAAAAAGAAAGTGAAAGTCAAAAGAAAATTTAGAATTTTGGGTTGTTCCCAGAATAGTAATAGAGGGGAAATCTTCAAATGGGCACATCAGTTCTGGTGACCTGGGGGTCCGAAAGGAATTCCCTTTATTTGCAGGGATTTCCCCTCACTTCCTGTTTGGCTATGGAACAGGAAATGAAGGGAAATATCTGCAATAGGACACAGATGACAAAAAAAAAAAAAAAATCTGACAGGGGATATAACCCTCCCATGCTCTATCCAAAATAAAAAAAAAACAGTTTTGCCTATAGTTCTATTTTAAGGAAGAATTAATTTGCCCACTGAAATACAGATGGAACTTGGGTTGGTCTAGAGTTTGCTCGATGGGCTTTAATCAATATGTTCATGGGAAGGTTGATACAAGTCAAAATGGTGATATAAAATGTGTCTTATTACAACCAGTACCCAGCTGTCCAGAATGTTTTAATATACCATGGTATGTGTTTTTGAGATTTTGTATGAATGAACAGACTTATTGTGGGCAAAGTTCCAGCCATTATTTTATTTTTTATGACAACATCCACAAATTGGTCAGTAGCAGGGCTCTTTCAGGGAGACAGTAATGCTACCCACCCTCTGAAAAAGCAATCTGTAGTGGATTTCTTCTCAGAGAGTGGTATATTAGAGGCTGGAAGGCATTCAACAGGCACTACTGCCATCTCCTGATACTGGTTGTATTTGTTTTTAAATTGCAAAACAAAAATGTAATGGTGTGGGACAGTGATGCAGCTGCAAGCCAAGTGTTTGACTTGTGGTTGCAGTCCTGCTTTACAGACCTCAATAGGCAAGTTTGATAGGTAGTGCCACTGGTCAAATTCTGCCTCTGGTTTAAAACTGCTGCAGCATGTCTACATCCCTTTCAGGCTATAAATGTTATAATTCCGGTGGGCACCAAAACCACAGCTCAGCCACCTGTTTTTACTGCCCCCTAGCTGCCAGTGTAAAAAAGCCCTAAGGCAGGGTGGTTTGTTAGGTAAATGCATTCATTGGACTGGGGACTACAAACCCGTGAGAGGATTCAGAGACCACTAGGTTTAGAATAGGAGTTCACCCTACTTTACAAAACAATAAATGGGTTCCAGCGCCACCTCACTTCACCCCACTTTACGCAACAGTAAATTAGGTTGAGAGTCACCTCACTTCACCTCACTTTAACCTACAGTAAATAAGATCTTGGATCACCGCTCTATACACTTTGGTAAATCAGGCCCATATTTTTTAACTGTGTTTCTTGTTTCTAATAAGATCATTTTAATACGATAGAATTAACATTAAACACAGATGACTGTGAAGCAGTGTTTAATGAGCCGTGCTGGAAAGGGTGCACGAAAGCTCAATTAATTACAAAACTCCATGGATAGAATGTTCCTATTTTACCCTGGCACACTTGGGTCAGAATTTACAACTTGCATATCAAAAGTTTGTGAGTGGTTCTAATGATTTTACAATAAAATGAATTATTGCCCTGAGGGGAAACCACTGTGTTACCAAAATAGCTTTAGAAATTCGCCTTTTCACAAAGTCTTTGTACATGTTAAAAGCGTCCACAAATAGTGCTGGAAGCACGGTACACTCATTGCTATTTATTAAATATTGGTTTTCAGATGAAAAAAAAAAAATTATTAACAGAACGTACAAGGTGTTCTGGATTTCCACATGGCTATAGAAAATGTATCCTTCTCTTTTCAAAGATACAGTATGCTGCATGGAACCTGAAAATGCTATTACATGTCAAGCATGTCATTAATAAAGGCTGCTTACTCTGTGCGCTTTCATGAATGTATCCAATTTTTATATTGTTTCCAAAAAATATGGAAAATAAAGGGGAATTCCAGCCCCTGTTACATTTTGTAATTATAGATATATTTATATATTTCATAATTTACATTGTTATCCTGCACTTTTTTTTTACCTTCCCTGAATTCTCCCTTAAAAAGACCTTGTCACGTTGCCTATTTATGCAAAGGGACAGGTATCTTAGATGTATTTATATGCATGTAGGCACATCAAGTGTTTTCTTCTGCTCAAAGGCTCTTCTCCTAAATGCGCTTTGGATGTTTTTTTTCAGCCTGAAAACTCTCCATTTCTAAAATGCCTGTACTCACCTATGTGTGCATGGACACCTAGACTAACATAGAGGAGCTTTTACAGGCTGAAAAAAAAGCCAAATGCCTGTAAAAGCTAAATTTTTAAGCCCTGTGTGCATGAGGCCTAATAAATATGAATACATGTGCATCTCAGTAAATTAGAATATCATCAAAAAAGTTCATTTATTTCAGCAATTCAATTAAAAAAGTTAAACTCATATATTATATAGATTCATTACACACAGAGTGATATATTTCAAGCATTTTTGTCTTTTAATTTTGAGGATTATAGCTTGCAGCTAGTGAAAACCCAAAATTCAGTATCTCAGAAAACTATAATATTGTCAAAAAGTTCAATATTGTAGACTCATGGGGCTTTATTTACTAAAGCTGGAGAGTCCAAAATCAGACTCCCTTCTGCATAGAAACCAATCAGCTTCCAGGTTTCATTGCCAAAGCTTCATTGAACAAGCTGAGGTTAGAAGCTGATTGGTTTCTATGCAGAAGGGAGTCTGATTTTGGACTCTTCAGCTTTAGTAAATAAACCCCATGGTGTCACACTCTAATTAACTCAAAACACCTGTAAAGCTTTCTTGAGCCTTTAAATGGTCTCTCAGTCTGGTTCAGTAGGTTACACAATTATGGGGGAGACTGCTGACTTGACAGTTGTCCAAAAGACAGGTCATTGACACCCTCCACAAGAAGGGTAAATCACAAAAGGTCATTGCTAAACAAGCTGGCTGTTCACAGAGTGCTGTATCCAAGAATATTAATAGAAAGTTGAATGTAAGAAAACTGTGGTAGAAAAAGGTGCACAAGCAACAGGGGTAACCACAACTTTGAAAGGATTGTGAAGCAAATGCCATTCAAGATTTTGGGGGAGATTCACAAGGAGTGGACTACAGCTGGTGTCAGTGCTTCAAGAGCCACCCACCACACACAGACGTATACAGGACATGGGCTACAACTGTCGCATTTATTGTGTCAAACCACTCCTGAACCAGAGATAAAGTCAGGAAAGTCTTACCTGGGCTAACGATAAAAAAAAGACTGGACTGTTGTTCAGTGGTCCAAAGTCCTCTTTTCAGATGAAAGTAAATTTTGTATTTCATTTGGAAATCAAGGTCCCAGAGTCTGGATGAAGAGTGGAGAGGCATAGAATCCAAGTTGCATGAGGTCCAGTGTGAAGTTTCCACAGTCGGTGATTATTTGGGGAGTCATGTCATCTGCTGGTGTTGGTCCACTTTGTTTTCTCAAGTCCAAAGTTAGCACAACCCTCTACCAGGGAATTCTAGAGCACTTCATGCTTCCCTCTGCTGACCAGCCTTATGGAGATGCTGGTTTTATAATCCAACAAGACTTGGTACCTGCCCACACTGCCAAAAGTACCAATACCTGGTTTAATCACAATGGTATCACTGTGCTTGATTGGCCAGCAAACTCGCCTGACCTAAACCCCATAAAGAATCTGTGGGGTATTGTCAAGAGGAAGATGAGAGACACCAGACCCAACAATGCAGACAAGTTGAAGGCCACTATCAAAGAAACCTGGGCTTCCATAACACCTCAGCAGTGCCACAGGCTGCTCACCTCCATGCCATGCAGCACTGATGCAGTAATTCATGCAAATGGAGCTCCAACCAAATAATGAGTGGATACTATACTTTACATGGACATACTTTTCAGTAAGCCAACATTTCTTTATTAAAAATCCTTTTTTTATTAGTCTTATGTAATATTAAAATTTTCTAAGATGCTAAATTTTGGGTTTTCACTAGCTGTAAGCCTAAATAATCAGAATTAAAAGAAAAACATGCTTGAAATATATCACTCTGTGTGTAATGAATCTATATAATATATGAGTTTCACTTTTTGAATTGAATTAATGAAATAAATTAACTTTTTGATATATTCTAAATTATTGTGATGTGCCTGTATGTGACTGAGGGTATAGTGCTCCTGATTCATTTTATTATTTGTATGTATACCGATCTGAATTTTGCTAGTGGAATATTCTCTGCAAAGCCTAGTTATAGTGTCAAAAGGAAAAGGCCTTGTAATCCAATATCTTTACTATTACAACATGGTGAATGTCTAACACTGTTCTTGAGGTCACTATACACATGTTTAAAATGCATTACACCAGTGGTCTCCACGCTTTGACCAGGGGGCCAGACACAGCCTTTTACTTGCCTTTATCTGGCACTTGGGACAACATTCCTCCCAAGGACTGGCTATTGTTTCCTCCCACTGTCCACCGTCTGGCCCCTCTAAAGCAAAAGGGACATAAAACTGGCCCTTTGTGTATAAAGATTGGAATATATAAATAAATATATATATATATATATATATATATATATATATATACAAATATATATATTTATAAACAATGTCTAAGCTTTTATTGTGCAACAAAACAATACTGGCAGTCTGTTCAGATAAAGCCGTGACAATTACAGAACTGGACAGAAGAGTGTTTAGAGGATAAAAAGTGGACCTGTCAGTAAATAATCAAAATTATTAGGGAAAAAAACACTACAATCAATTGTAGTGCAAACAAACACATAATAGTCATGTTTTGTTAAATAGAAAAGTTGGGGTTGTCGTGAGTAAATAGATACCAAACATCTCAAACCTTAAAATTGCATACCTGTGAACTGGCGAACAAAATTAGGGTAACTAAAGTTTTCCATAGGCAATGTTTTAAAAGCCTTTACATGTTATCAGTTTAGAGTTAAACATGATAGCCTTAGATTTATTACCCTCATTCTAATGTTCCCAGCACAGTTTTCATACATTTTCACAGTCTATATGTGTGTTTGCATTCAAATGTGTGCACAGGATGATGGGGTAGCTTTTGATTTTTTTTTTATTTCATTATAATGTAATTTTTCAAACACCTTTTTTTCCATTTAATGCCTCCTATCTGATAACATGGTCAGGTGACAGGTCCTCTTACAGGCAGGTGATTAAGCCATTAAGTCTGTTATTTTTCAACTTACATTACCAGACTGAAGGTGGGAATACACAATTAGAAAATCAACCGATCGGTCATCCGACGACCAAGAGGCGTTTGTTCGTTTGTCGAAATCATGGCCCACATTAACCAATTTAAAAAAATTGTTCGTCGGGCAATACGTGTAGTGTTGATGTCTTCCGTACAAGTGGAAGTGATTTAGTGTGCGTGTGACCTTTTAGGCACGCCCTTCCGGCCAGAACGAGCGATATACACAACAATGAACAGCAATGAGTATAATATAAATATATATATATATATATATATATACATAAGTAGTGATACATAAAAATATAATATGCATAATTCTGGTTTCATTACCTCATTAGGCCAATCTACTTTTAACATTTGGATATTTTGTTAGTGTTTACGAAGATTCCTTGGACATAAAACATCTGGGTCATCTTCTATTTCCGCTCATGTGTGATAGCGCTTGATAGATTTTTTTGTACGAGTGTCATACCACCGCATAGAAAATTGGTCGTTCATATGCGAAACGACAAAATTTTTCACTGTTGTTCAACTGGATTTTTTCGTTCACAATATCGTTATCGGGTAAAACATCCTGCTCATCAACAAAGAGAAAATCGTTCGATCAGTGGTTGCGTGAAATTTTTTCGGACGATTTTCTTCTCGTGTGTACGGGGCATGAGACAAAGAAGCAGTCATAGGGTTGAGACAAACCATTTAACATTGACTGGGTGCATTCAATGTTCGGATTGATTGATCTATATAAAACCTTTATCCCAAAAGGAAAAAAAACTTTGCTGTAACAGATTGTAAAGTGTTAGCTTCAATTTGTTAGTAAAGTTAATCTTAATCTACAGGTCTAACACTACCATCTCCCCAGGCTGATAATATTGCTGTCCAAAGGTGTCTGCTATATCATACCTCATTCATAATGCAGACGCCTTAAGACAGGAAGTGTGTTACTGGCAGGATGAATACACTGTATCCTCAAGAAGGCTGTATAGTCGAATCGCGCTAGAATGTTTTACACTGTATTCATGACATGTAGTCAATAAAGAATAACTAGAAGAGTACACCAGGTTGCCAACACTTTTCTGCTTTGGATTCAAGAAAGCAAAGTTCAAGGTAGTATAATTCAAAGAATTGTCCAAAGAGCTGTCCAGAATCCCAGGTGGCTCAGCAAGAAGAGACATCACCAGACACAGCAGAAGTTGCAGGTTTAGACCCGGGTCCTGACAATCATAATGCCAAATAAAACATACACTATGTTGCCAAATGCATTGGAAAACCCCTCCAAATCATTGGATTCAGGAGTTCCAATCACCTCTATGGCCACAGGTGTTTAAAATGAAGCACCTAGGCATGTAGACTGCTTCTACAAACATTTGTGAAAGAATGGGTCACTCTTAGGAGCTCAGTAAATTCAAGTGTGGTACCATGAAATTTCCTTCCTACTAAATATTCCACTTGCAGAGTCAATAGCTAAAGACCTCCAAACCTCGTATGGCCTTCAGATTAGCACAACGGTGCGCAGAGAGCTTCATGGAATGGGTTTCCGTGGCCGAGCAGCTGCATCCAAGCCTTACATCATCAAGTGCAATGCAAAGCGTCAGATGCAGTTGTGTAAAGTAAGCCACCACTGAACTCTAGAGCAGAGAAGTGTTCTCTGGAGTGATGAATTATGCTTCTCTGGAAATCTGATGGATGTGTTTGAGTTTGGCAGTTGCCAGGAGAACTGTACTTGCCTGACTGATTTGTGCCAAGTGTAAACGTTTGGTGTGAGGGAAGAGGGGAGGGGATTATGGTGTGGGGTTGTTTTTCAAGGGGTTGGGCTTGGCCCCTTAGTTACAGTGAAGGGAACTATTAAGGTGTCAGCATACCAAGACATCTTGGACAATTTCATGCTCCCAACTTTGTAGGAACAGTTTGGGTTTGGCCCCTTCCTGTTCCAACATGACTGCACACCATGGATGAGTGAGTTTGGAGTGGAGGAACTTGACTGGCCTGCACAGAGTCCTGACCTCAACCCAGGGGTGGGCTGACAACTCATGGGGCCCCCGGGCAATAGGGGATCATAGGGCCCCTGTATTCTTGCCCAAACTCAAAAAAGCCTATGAAAAATGTACCAGGGGCATCTCATGGGGCCCCCTACTGACCCCGGGCCCTCAGGCAGTGCCCGAGTTTCCAAATGGTCAGTCCACCCCTGCCTCAACCCCATAGAACACCTTTGGGATGAATTAGAGCAGAGACTTCGAGCCAGGACTTCTCGTTCAACATCAGTGCCTGACCTCACAAATGTGCTTCTGGAAGAATGGTCAAACATTCCCATAGACACACTCCCAAACCTTGTGGACAGCCATCCCAGAAGAGTTGAAGCTGTTATAGCTGTGAAGAGTGGGCCAACTCAATACTGAACCCTACGGACTAAGACTGGGATGCTAGTAAAGCTCATGTGTGTGTAAAGTGTGCAGGCGTCACAATATTTTTGGCAATATAATGTATATTATAGCCTAGTGAATTCAGTCTTAAATGACATATGGGAGAAGACCCTTTCAACAGACAAGATGGCGGTTATTAAGATAATGGTACTCTATTTTAAATGTTTCCAATATTCCTGCTATGAGCAGACACCACAAGTGGTTTTCTGTTACCTTTATTGGCCAGAAAAACCTATTTAGTGCCACTTTCTGATTTTTTTTTTTACTTTAATATTAGAACCTGGCTTCAAGCCTAAACTCCACTAATTGCTATTCCACTGTCTAATCAGAGTGCAAAGGCTGTTTCAATGGACATAAAGATGGCGATTGGGGCTTAGCCATCTTATAATATTGCATTTTGGCTCTACCAGTACAAACGCTGTTCTAGTGAGGAGAAATCTCCACCTGACGTCTCTGCAAAAACCCACACATTTGGGAGTGTCAATTTCCAAAGCACCAAACACTGTTCCAGTGAATGGAAATCTTCCCCTTCAGAAACACACACATCCAGGATTGCCAGTTACTACAGGACATAGTACTGATGTAAGGGTCAGAGGGAGCAGCCACTGAACAAAAAAGGGTTAGCATATAATAGGTGCCAAATAAATAGATAGGCCACACTGATTGTCATCTTCCACAAAGTTCCCTTTTATAGTCATTTGGTCATTGTTCTGAAACTTATTTCGTACTGATACTGCTTGTACCAGTATTAGGTTGGGTTCTGCTGTAGGGCTTTCTTCTCCTTTTAAATAAAGCCTAATTAATGCTACTGTGTTGGTAAGTTTTAGGTCCAGTAAGGGCAGGGCATCACTAGGATAGGCAGAAGAACCCAACATCTCAGCAGCTCCTCCCGGAGGTCAGTGCTTCATCTAGAATTGAACAAAGGGCAAGATGGTGGAACCCAGTAGAGCAATTGGGTCCTTAACTCTTGCAGAAGTGCTCACTCTCAATGGGATAGCATATGTAATGGAGTGGGCATAGTAATCTCTTTAACCTGTTGTCAGCAATCAAATTGCCACAATGGCAACACAATGGAAATGTACAAGGCCTCTCACCTCGGTATTGGATAAGCATTCTCCAGTCAGTAGTAAGTTCAAATGTCTTTCTCAGTGGCCAAGCAAGAGGTCATGTAGAACTAAGATTCTCTCTAAAACCTGCACTTACGGAGTCATCAGAGCAAGTTCCAGACAAGATCTATGGGGTTCTCTCTCCTTATTTGCAGAAGTCGGCACAGTCTCTTTGGCGCTCTCAGCTCTGCATTCTGCAGCCTGTGCCAGTCTGCAGCTATCCCCAGGCCCTATACACTGTACTGCTGTCAGCAAAACACAGCAGCCCTATTCTCTCTGCTCTGCAGCTTTGTGGTACCCTCTCCACTCCCTGCTTGAACCACTGTGTGGAACTAAAATCCAACTTCAGGATGGTAGTCAATCCCAGTCCTGCCTTTTTAGGGTCCCCAGAAAAATGGCTGCCACTCCTCGTGTACTAACGACAGCTGCTGGTGCCAGTAGGTGGAGCTAAAAGTTCAGCCAGGGCAACATTGAAAATATGAAGCCAGGCTGTCAGTTACAGCCCACACACCAAAGACCCCATATGTCTGTGCTCTGCATTCATCACAGCTAGAGGATACAGTTACAGCTGAAGATTATTGCTTAGCTGCTGAATTTTTACAAAGAACCCAACTTTGCATACCAGTAACAGCTCTGTTCAGCTTGTTTAAATCACATATTCTGGGAAAAAAAGGGGGAATGTGTTGTAAAGAGATGGTGGAAGGAATAATAAAGGTACTGTTAACCTGTTTACTTCAGGATTAAAAAACAATATCTTCAAATGCTGGACCAACACTAGAAATCAGCTGGCAAATATCAACTCCTGCCAAACAGAGGAGAAAAAAAAAAGGTCTACATTAGAAGACCCTGTCAGGTCTCTTATAGAATAAAAATGAAAGCTGCTGTGTAAAAGCAGAGTGGTATACTGTGGTACCTTTCTCTGAACCCTACAACACTGCAGGTCTCAGCAGTGATATGCAGTCAGAGAAGGAAGTATGAAAAGGACACACACACATCTGACGCTCTTAGATGAGTCGAATGCCAAAGACACTAAAGAAGGCTGCAGCATTGGAACAGCAAGGAAGACAAATTTATTTTAGAGCCCTGACACTGCACTAAGGCTACTTTCACACTGATGAGTTTTTGAAGCGGTTTTGCGTTATAAAAAGCACCTGAAAAGCTCAAGAAAAACGCTTCCCTATGTATGTGAATGTATATCTATGTATGTTTTCACACTGAAGCATTGCGCTTGCGGTACGGTGTAAAAACTGCTTGCAGCATCTTTGGGGCATGTTTGGTGAGTTAAAAAAATGCCCCCAAAAATGCCTCTTTCCATTGAAATCAATGGCAAACGCATGAAAAGCGCCTCTGAGAAGCGTTTTTTGGGGCAGTTAAGTCACGTGTCCTTTAAAAAGACTCAAAAGCATGGTAAAAATGACTATGCAAGGTTATGGAGTCTCTTTAAAAAGGGACACTCACAAATAACCACCTTCCCAGCCTTTAGTCCTTCCTCCGTAAAAGCCAGTTTGGTGTCAAACACTAGAGGAAAGGTGTGTGTTATGTGAAAGGCTCAGGCCTAAGAAAAGACTGCTAGACCTGAGCCCTGCTTATTGCAAGAGGTCACATACACCAAAGCACCAGGCATGGTCTCCGACTCGTATGGAGGAAGGATTAGGGAGGAAATGGCGGCAGTGCAAGTATAAGTGGGTCAAAGAGGCTCCTATGCAAAGACACCACTTTGTCCTGAATGAAAAAGGTGACAGAGTATCTTTAAAGTGTGCACAAATTATCCCTTACAGACCACTATTTTTAATTTGTAACAAAACATGTAATCCATGTTCAAAACACAGCAGATAAACTATGGTAACAGTGTTTTTCTTTTCAAACAACTGATAATAAAACCAAACTGAGATAATAAGCTAAAAAGCTGTTGGAATTCTTAACCTGACATGGAAGCTACCTCTAGAAAAGCACTGAGTTATTCCTCTTTGAGGCTCCATGCATACAAGCATTTCTTTAACCAATTCCATACCGGGCACTTTTACCCCCTTCTTGCCCAGGCCAATTTTCAGGTTTCAGCGCTCTCACACTTTGAATGACAATTGCGCGGTCATACAACATTGTACCCAAACTAAAATTTTACCATTTTCTTCACACAACTAGAGTTTTCTTTTGATGGTATTTAATCACCGCTGGGGTTTTGATTTTTTGCTAAATAACCAAAAAAGGCCAAAAATGTTGGGAAAAAAACACGTTTTCTTTATTTTTGTTATAAAAGTTTGCAAATAAATAATTGTTCGTCATAACTTTAGGCCAAAATGTATTCTACTACATGTCTTTGGTGAAAATAACCCAAATTAGTATTTATTATTTAGTCTGTAGGAAAGTTATAGAGTTCACAAACTATGGGATATATCTGAAAATTTATCAATCCTGAAGCACTGACAGCCAATCTAATTTCTTGAGCTCAAAGAAAGTCAGAACAGTACAGATATCCCCCAAATGACCACTTTTTGCAAAGTAGACAGCCCGACGTATTTCATAACAGGCATGGCAAGTTTTTTGAAGTTGTAATTTTTTTGTCATAATTTTTCGGAAATGAATAAAATGATTTTCACTATTTTTTTTTACATACCGTCACCAGTGCAGTACAGTGTCATCATATAACTGGCATGGCGGTGATCAGGGACACTGACTGGTGATAGTACGAAAAAAATAAATTAATAATTTTTTTTACATTTTTTTTTTTACGTTTTGTTCTTTTTTTTAAGATTGTTTTTTCATATTTCACTATGACAAAAGTAGTGCAATGTTACCAAAGTAACATTGTACTACTTTAGGGAAGTGATCTATTTTTTTTTTTTTTTTTTACACAATTTGCTTATAGCAAAGAATTACTTTGCTATAAGCAAGCATTTACCAGAATGAAATCGATTCATTCAGGATTTTTTTTTTCTTAACTGTGATTTGGCCACAGCTAATCACATGACACAGCTGGGCTGTGATTGGCCCAGCTTGTGCATGTGATCGCTGTGGCCATTCACAGCTAGCCACACTTGGGGGAAACCACTACAAAGCCAGGAGGAGCTGTGCTGTGTTGTGCTCTCCCCACCTGTCAGAACAGTGCTCATTCATATAGCACATGAGGCGAGATTGCTCTTAGATCACATTGGACTGTAGACACACACAGTTTGATTACCACCCCCTACTAACATTTCCTGCTGCGGGGAGATGAGCAGCCCTTGGGCAGCAATCAAACTGTGTGTACAGTCCAATGCAATCCTGTCTCATGTTGTATAGACGAGCGCTGTTCTGACAGGAGGAGAGAGCACAACACAGGAAGCCATCCATTGTATACAACTGTCATGTGACCTGCTGTGATTGGTCACAGCAGGTCACATGGTACCAGCAACCCATAGGAAGCCATCCATTGTATACAACTGTCATATGACCTGCTGTGATTGGTCACGACAGTGGAGCCGGAAGCACGTGTGATGTCATACACCGCCGCGACCACGAGGAGGTCCGGCGGCCATTTTCCTTGCTGGGTTTTGTATTTGTACATGAACCCATGGATTTTTTACTGCATGTGACCAATAAACTAGTTTGAACCTACTGCACTATTGGCACTAACTCTTTGTTTTGATCCTCTCTCTGAGGGTTTCAGATCTACAGTAGCTCGTTTCCAGTTTATCTCATATCCAGAAGAGGGAGCCCATTCAGCTGTCCATTCACTGGTTCTAAGTGGTCTCTGAGTCCTGCAGCATATCACTACACCCAAGGCTGATGACTTACCCTTGAGGGATGTACCCTGTGTTTTGCTGATTACATGCGCATTTATAATGCGCGGTCGGTGAGTGCATGTTTTCCATATGGTTCCAGTCACCAATATATTATAAGGAAGACTCTCACTTCAAGTTTTTCTTCATGATATCTATATGAACTATTCATTTATCTTAGATGGCAGCGCTGCACTATATTTTCTTTGATCCTAAACGCTACTACCAGTGTTTTTTTAGCCAGCATTTTTTCCAGCTTAAAAAAAAAACGCTATAGTGCATCAAGCCTTAAATGATGTAGTATTCTTGTAACATTCAGATTTCACAGATGAAGTGATTTGAATTTGATATAGGACAAGGCATGCTTGTAACATTTGGATTTCACAAGTCAAGTGTTTGAAAGTGATATAAAACCAGGTATGCTTGTAACATTTGGATTTCACTTATCAAGTATTTACAGTTGATCCATAAGTTTGCCATCTAAAGTTACATGCATATACAGATAGGATACAATGTCACCTTCTCAGAGATAGCTCCTTTCTGTATCAAGCAAGGCCTTAACATCAATATACTTCAAATTTCATGGAATCGTTAAGCAGCACATTTACAAGGTTTCTAAAGTTAAATGCGTGAAGTGCTTCTTTTCGGTGTTCTAAACCATTTCATAAAAAAGCATTTTAATGGACAGTCATTATGTTAGTGTGACACTTCACGGATTATGTACATTAAGTATACAGCGTTTTCAAGGCAACAGGGTTTATGAGATAGTAGGACACACGTTTAGAAAAGAATTCATAAGTATTATGCTCACACAATGTTTATTTTTACAGGCTGCATTGTTCGAGAATGTCAGTGACAGGCTGACCTGCAAACTTTCAAACTAAGTTACTACAGTATATGTTACACATATTACATATTGCACTGTGACTAGAAACATATTTTTTAGTATCCATATAGAATAACTACAGAATAGTCTTGAGTCCATAGTTTTGACTTGCAACTGACTAAATCTGAAGATATTGTTACTGGATTTTATTTTGATTATTTGACAGTACAAAGCATAACAATAAGGCCCTATGCACACAGAACATTTTAAAAATGCTCCTCCTCTTGGCAGCAGCGTTTTGGCAGAACCAACACCTGATGCTTGTAAATGTATCTAACATTTTTACAAGCGTTTAGGCCCGTTTAAAGGCGTGTACATTAATAGTTTATTCTGGCCATTCAAATGAATTAACGCTCAAACGCTAAGTACGCCAAGCATTAAACGCGCTGTTAGACACGTTATGCATTTTTTCTGACAAAACGCTGCTGCTCCTGGATGCGTTGGCAGTGGGGGGGGGGGGGGGGTTACAGCTCCTAAAAGCTCCTGCCACTAAAAGCTTTTAAAATCTATATGTGGATGGACATACAGAAAACTATGAAGGGGCGTTTGGAAGCTGTGTAAAAGACAAAAACAAAACACCCCTAAAAGTGGCTGCAAAAACACCCTGTGTGCATGAGGCCTAACATCTACACAGTGAACACTGTATATTCGTTACTCAGGTATAAATCCTTTTCTGGTTTCTTTTTTCACTATTCACAAAACTGAATAAAAACATTGGAATATAAAGTTTGGCCTTGGGGTAATTTGCAGATATTTTTCAGCATGCTGGAATCGTTCCGTTATCCACAAGAAAGGATAACAATATTTTTACCACATAACTATATACGAACTGAATCTACAGTCAGGTCCATAAATATTGGGACATCGACACAATTCTAACATTTTTGGCTCTATACACCACCACAATGTATTTGAAATGATGTGCTTTAACTGCAGACTGTCAGCTTTAATTTGAGGGTATTTACATCCAAATCAGGTGAACGGTGTAGGAATTACAACAGTTTGCATATGTGCCTCCCACTTGTTAAGGGACCAAAAGTAATGGGACAATTGGCTTCTCAGCTGTTCCATGGCCAGATGTGTGTTATTCCCTCATTATCCCAATTACAATGAGCAGATAAAAGGTCCAGAGTTCATTTCAAGTGTGCTATTTGCATTTGGAATCTGTTGCGGTCAACTCTCAAGATGAGATCCAAAGAGCTGTCACTATCAGTGAAGCAAGCCATCATTAGGCTGAAAAAACAAAACAAACCCATCAGAGAGATAGCAAAAACATTAGGCGTGGCCAAAACAACTGTTTGGAACATTCTTAAAAAGAAGGAACGCACCGGTGAGCTCAGCAACACCAAAAGACCTGGAAGACCACGGAAAACAACTGTGGTGGATGACCGAAGAATTTTTTCCCTGGTGAAGAAAACACCCTTCACAACAGTTGGCCAGATCAAGAACACTCTCCAGGAGGTAGGTGTATGTGTGTCAAAGTCAACAATCAAGAGAAGACTTCACCAGAGTGAATACAGAGGGTTCACCACAAGATGGAAACCATTGGTGAGCCTCAAAAACAGGAAGGCCAGATTAGAGTTTGCCAAACGACATCTAAAAAAGCCTTCACAGTTCTGGAACAACATCCTATGGACAGATGAGACCGAGATCAACTTGTACCAGAGTGATGGGAAGAGAAGAGTATGGAGAAGGAAAGGAACTGCTCATGATCCTAAGCATACCACCTCATCAGTGAAGCATGGTGGTGGTAGTGTCATGGCGTGGGCATGTATGGCTGCCAATGGAACTGGTTGTCTTGTATTTATTGATGATGTGACTGCTGACAAAAGCAGCAGGATGAATTCTGAAGTGTTTTGGGCAATATTATCTGCTCACATTCAGCCAAATGCTTCACAACTCATTGGACGCCGCTTCACAGTGCAGATGGACAATGACCCAAAACATACTGCAAAAGCAACCAAAGAGTTTTTTAAGGGAAAGAAGTGGAATGTTATGCAATGGCCAAGTCAATCACCTGACCTGAATCCGATTGAGCATGCATTTCACTTGCTGAAGACAAAACTGGAGGGAAAATGCCCAAGAACAAGCAGGAACTGAAGACAGTTGCAGCAGAGGCCAGGCAGAGCATCACCAGGGATGAAACCCAGCGTCTGGTGTTGTCTATGCGTTCCAGACTTCAGGCTGTAATTGACTGCAAAGGATTTGCAACCAAGTATTAAAAAGTGAAAGTTTGATTTATGATTATTATTCTGTCCCATTACTTTTGGTCCCTTAACAAGTGGGAGACACATATGCAAACTGTTGTAATTCCTACACCGTTCACCTGATTTGGATGTAAATACCCTCAAATTAAAGCTGACAGTCTGCAGTTAAATCACATCTTGTTTGTTTCATTTCAAATCCATTGTGGTGGTGTATAGAGCCAAAAATTGTAGAATTGTGTCAATGTCCCAATATTTATGGACCTGACTGTAATTTCTCATGGGGATAAGCAAAGCAGAGATTGGAAATCAGGACATTTGACAAAATGCATTGCAGGAATGACAACTACTGACACTGTGCTTGCTGATCAATACTGTCACTTGTAACCACAGACACTCAACTAATGCTAATGACAGACTGCATTATATACAGTAGGCCGTGTTTAATTTTGCCTTTGGTACCACTTTAAATTTCCACGTGTGCTGCACTTTTTATGATCTTATTAAATAAAGAGCTCTTAAAGTACAGGTATATCTGCAGCAAAACCTTTTGTTTTTAGTTTTGGAAACAAGGGATAGAATCTGTATTTGTTATTTACTGCTTCCTTTATTGGCATGAGGGTGTTTTCTCTTCATTCTGTGTCCTCCTAACCACTATCTTTAAAAGCGGAAGTGTGAGTCGTCTCTAACAGAAAGCAACTAAACATTCCCACAGAAGTTCTGACCTTTTCCCCACTCTAAAAAGCTAGGTTTTATTCCCGACTCTGTCCATGTTGGAGAACATTCCTATTATTTCCTGTCTCCTTAAACATCTGGAAATTAAAACGTGATCGATCTGGAAATTAAAATGTAATGTATCTGGTAGACACATGAAAATGTGTCTACCAGATACAGCGTTCACGGGACAGCGCCGGTTCGCCACAATGTATCAGTACATTGTAGTGCCTGCAGCTGTGGGGAGTCGCACACTTCATCAGACTTCGACATAACTGGGACCTTGATGAGGATTTTATGGGCCATACTGATGTGCTTATTGACAGGTTTTTGGAAAAGAGATACTGTAAAGACCAACTGGAAAGCACTAAGAGATAAATCAGGGGTTTAGATAGAAGTTTTTTTCCTGAATACTTCCAAAAGAAATAACAAATCTTTGGATTTTTCTTTTGTTGCAGACAAGGCAGCCAATAGGGGGGTACCACCGGTCCTCCTGTAGAGGGTCCGGGCACACAGGGGGCCTGGACAACAAGGGGAGCGGTGGGGCACGGGAGGGCAATTGCAGAACGATGCCCTGTGTGGCTCTCTGTAGCACCTGAAAGCCGGTCTCTCCCTCCACCCATCTTTCAGACACAGACCTGGCAGATCTAGGGGGGAGCTGGGCTGGGTTGCACCCACCCAAATTTTAGTTGATTCCCCCCCCAAGACTGCCCCTCCCTTGGATCTTGTGCTTGGCCAGCTGAAGCTGGGCTCCTTCCCTCACCCCCACTCGCACGCAGGGCCGGACAACAGCCTGGAAGCTGAAGCAATGAGAGTAGAATTGGCAGGAAGGAAAGAGGCAGGAGGAGGGGTGCTCTGTTGTGCTCTCCCCTCCTGTCAGAACAGCGCTCGTCTATACAGCACGAGACAGAATTGCATTGGACTGTACACACAGTTTGATTGCTGCCCAAGGGCTGCTCATCTCCCCGCAGCAGGAAATGTTAGTAGGGGGTGGTAATCAAACTGTGTGTCTACAGTCCAATGTGATCTAAGAGCAATCTCACCTCATGTGCTGTATGAATGAGCACTGTTCTGACAGGTGGGGAGAGCACAACACAGCACAGCTCCTCCTGGCTTTGTATTGGTTTCCCCCTGTAAGTGGGGGAGGGGCAGGGGAAGGTTTCGAGCTTACAAGCATATTGAACACAATAGGGGTGAGGGGGGGGATAACTGTTTGTGTTTGGGATGCTTGTGGAGGGGGGGATGGGCAGCCTTCTGTGCTGGGGAGAGTAATAGGAAAGTGTGTGTGTGTGTGGAGGGGGGGGGGGGGGTTATGCATGAGGAGGAAGAGGGTTTGTTGTGGGGGATTTAAGCCAGGAGGGGGGAGTGAGGGATTTGTGCTGGGGGAGGGATTTTTCTTGGGGGGAGGGATTTGGGTAGGGAGGAAGAATTTGGGCTGTGAAGGGTAATTTGGAGGGGATTGTGCTAGGAGGAGGGATTTGGGCATATTTGTCCTAGGAGGGGGATTGGAGAAAGAAGATTTGTGCTGGTGGGGTAAGGGGTGGGGAGGAATTTTGTGCCAGGAGGGGGTAGGGGAAGTTGGGCTAATGAGGGATTGGGGGATTTGTGATAGGAGAAGGGACTTCAGGTATTTATGCTAGGAGGGGGGAGTTGAGGAAGAAGATTTGTGCTTGGATGTACAATTTGAGAAGAAAGAGGATGTGTGCTAGGCGGGTGATTTTTTAATGTAACGGAGGATTTGTGCTAGGAGGGGGGATTGGGGTGGGATTTGAGCTGGGAAGTGGGACTGGGGGCAAAAATTTCTGCTTGTAGGGGGAATAGGAACTTGGAGGAGGGGTAATATTTGCATTTTTGTTTGTGGAGAATTCAGGCTACACACAGGGAACTCAACAGATCTCCCCACAGAGCTGAGATCAGATTCCCTTACAGATGCAGCCTCAATCTGCACAGTGTATAGCAAGCTACTATGCTGTGGTGTTGCACTTCTGACCTGTGAAATTCCCAGATTGGAATGGCAGCACAGCAGCAGTAGCCAGCTATACACTATGCAGATTGAGCCTGTGTCTTTTAAGGGAATCCAATTTTAGCTATATTCTGTGTGGGGAAGAATAGATCGGCTGAGTTCCCAGGCTGTGTGCAGTGCGGGGATGGGAGAAGGAGCTCTGCTGAGTTCTCTGCCACCAGTTACCCTGTCCTTTTTTCTGCTAATGTACAATGCCCTACTGACTCTTGTCTTCTATCCTAATGACCCCCGTACACTGCCCTACTGACCTCTGTCTTTTGCCCTGATAACAGCTGTTCTCCATCCTGCTAACCCCTGGCCTCTACCCGGATAACCCCCTATACACTCCCCTGCTGACCTCACATCCTCTGCCCTGCTGACCCCTGTTTCCTGCCCTACTGACTGCCTGCACACTGCCCTACTGACTCTTGTAAATTCCTTGCTGACCTCTCATCCTCTGCCCTGCTGACCCACTGCACACTGCCTGATGCCCCCTGTCCCCTGCCCTGCTAACCCCTGCACACTGCCCAACAAACGAATGGTCTCTATATTCTGCCCTACAAAGTGCTAACCCTAGCCCTCTGTCCTGCTCACCCCTGTACACTGCCCTACTGACTCCAATACACTGCCCTGCTGACCTCGTATCGTCTGCGCCCCTTATATTTTTTACTGCACCTCAAAGAAGATAGGTTAGATCCAGCCCCGCTTTTAACTTGATGCAGTTTTATCTTTTAGATTTGTTTGTGCCCACTAATAATGATTTTTGTGCATTTTTAGGGAAAATATTGTGTTGATATTTTCGCGGAGGGGGGCCTGTTTTTTAACAGAAGCCCTTGTTGCAGGTATTAATTCTCGGTATAAAGAACTGGAAAAAACTGTCAGGAAACTCTCTCCAATTTTAAGGAGAGACCCCCCCATCTCCCTAGGAAACCTATATTTATATACACGAGAGCTCCCAACCTTAGACATAGAATTGTACACAAAATACCTGATCCCCTCAAAAAATGAGTGACCTTCCTAGATGAGGTAGGCTTTTTAGATGTGGCAGGTACATTCCTTGCCAGACTGCAGCCAAAAGGGTCAGAAAGCAATTCAGCTTCCAATCCAGTCACACTAGGATGGAATATCAGATTAGAAAATTCATTACATGCAACATGATGTATGTTTTGGAGTGCCTGTGTGACCTACAGTATATAGGTCACACAACACGGAAGTTGGCAATAAGGATTGGAGAGCACTTTAACAACATACGTAAAGCTTTTAAAAAACAGTGTCTTCAGTCATTTCAGATTGGCCCATGGTAAGAATCCCAAGTTATTATTATTATACAGGATTTATATGGCGCCAACAGTTTGCTCAGTGCTTTACAATATAACGGGAGACAATACAGCAACAATACAGTTCAATACAAGAGGGTCAGGAGGGCCCTGCTCCTTGGAGCTTACCTTAATAGTTTATGGAATAGATAGGATAAATACTTGAGGGGGTCTAATTTGAAAAGAGACATCTCCATGAACAAAACACGGTGGACATACAAGCTGCAGACATTAGTCCCACAGGATCTCAACATAGAACTAGATTTAAATTGTTTCATAGTGGAATATTAAATGACAGTGAAAGTTAATAAGGTTGTTCAGGAATTTTTAACCATATTTAAGGGTAACATTTTTAACAATATTGTGGTTTTAATTTATGAGTTTATTATACTTACTATATTATTTGCATGTTTTTTTGTTTGCTACATACAGTATGTGATAGACAAAGTGGCATATAATTGTAAAGTGGAAGGAAAATGATAAATGGTTTTCAAAATTTTTACAAATACATATCTGAAAAGTGTGTCGTGCATTTGTATTTAGCCCCCTTTACTCTGATACTCCTAACTAAAATCTAGTGGAACCAATTGCCTTCAGAAGTCACCTAATTAGTAAATAGAGTCCACCCGTGTGTAATTTAATCTCAGTATAAATACAGCTGTTCTGTGAAGCCCTCAGAGGTTTGTTAGAGAACATTAGTGAACAAACAGCATCAAGAAGACCAAGGAACACACCAGACAGGTCAGGGATAAAGTTGTGAAGTTTAAAGCAGGGGTAGGATATAAAAAAATATCCCAAGTTCTGAACATTTCACAGAGCACTGTTCAATCAATCATCCAAAAATAGAAAGAGTATGGCACAACTGCAAACCTTCCAAGACATGGCCATCCACCTAAACGGAAAGGCTGGGCAAGGAGAGCATAATCAGAGAAGCAGCCAAGAGGCCCATGGTAACTCTGGAGGAGCTGCAGAGGATCTGTCCACAAGACAACTATTAGTTGTGCACTCCATACATCTGGCCTTTATGAAAGAGTGGCAAGAAGAAAGCATAAGAAGGCCAATTTGCAGGAAGCCATGTGGGGGAAACAGCAAACATGTGGAAGGAGGTGCTCTGGTCAAATGAAACCGAAATTGAACTAAAAGCAAAACGCTATGTGTGGCAGAAGAGTGACACTGCTCGTCACTCTGAACACACCATTCCCACCGTGGAACATGATAATGGTGGCAGTATCATGCTGTAGGGATGATTTTCTTCTTCAGGGACAGGGAAGCTGATCAGAGTTGATAGGAAGATGGATGGAGCCAAATACAGGGCAATCTCAAAAGAAAACCTGTTAGCGTCTGCAAAAGACTTGAGACTGGGGTGGAGGTTCACCATCCAGAAGGACAGTGACCCTAAACATACAGCCAGAGCTACAATGGAATGGTTTAGATCAAAGCATATTCCTGTTTTAGAATGGCCCAATCAAAGTCAAGACCAAACCCAATTGAGAATCTGTGGCAAGACTTGAAAATTGCTGTTCACAGACGCTCTTCATCCAATCTGACAGAGCTTCTGCTATTTTGCAAAGAAGAATGGGCAAAAATTTCACTCTCTAGATGTGCAAAGGTGGTAGACACATACCCAAAAAGACTTGCAGCTGTAATTGCAGCGAAAGGTGGTTCTACAAAGTATTAACTCAGGGGGGCTGAATACAAATGCACGCCACGCTTTTCAGATATTTGTGAACATTTTTGAAAATCATTTATCATTTTCCTTCCACTTCACAATTATGTGCCACATTATGTTGGTCTAAGACATAAAATCCCAACAAAATACATTTACGTTTTTGGTTGTAACATGACAAAATTTGGAAATTTTCAAGGGGTATGAATACTTTTTCAAGACAGTGTACTGTATGTGTGGAATATTATGGATTTACCCATTTTCCCTCAAGATAACACTAGACATGAGCATTTATTGTGAAAGTAGTACCTTCCCAAAATGTGTTTCTTCATTTTACTTTATGTTACTGATTTTGATCCAGGAAGTCTTTTTAAGGGATAAGTTCACCTTTTGGACAAAAATAATAAATGTAAATTTTTTTCAGGTAAAAAAATGTGCATTTACTATTTTTGTCCAAAAGGAGCCTGTAAAGCAGTGCACCAGCATGAGCAGATCGCTGATGCCATGCAGGTCTCCTGCAGACCTGTCAGAATATCTGCTGCTATGGGATGTATGGCCAAGCAGATATTCTGACAGGAAGCTTGAATTTACTACCACAGCACCGTGGTAGTTCATTGAAAACTACAAGCCGATAGCTGCTAAGTCTGCTGGGTCTTGTAGACACTCATTCACATAACTCTGTGAATTAGTGATGTGGTCGTGTGGGAGGAGCCACACATGGACACACTGTTTTCAAATCTGACAGATAGTATGGGGAAATTTCTCCCCGTACTATAGGTCAGAGAGTGGGGGGGCAGGCGCTGCTGTGGCTATGGGAACATGTTACATGTTCCACCCTAAAAACGGGTGGAACATGTAACATGTTCCAAAGGTGAACTTCTCCTTTAAGGTAATCTACATTTCTGCAGATTATAACTTTTGTTACGTTTGTAAAGTTTTCTGCAATCCCACGCAGTATACAGCCCTGGCCAAAAGTTTTGAGAATGACACAAATATTTTTTACAGTCTGGTGCTTCAGTGTTTTTAGATCTTTTTGTCAGATGTTACTATGGTATACTTACAAGCATTTTATAAGTGTCAAAGGCTTGTTTAGATAAATACATTAAGTTTATGCAGAGCCAACATTTGCAGTGTTGACCTTCTTTTCAAAGACCACTTCAATGCGCCCTGTCATGCTGTCAATCAACTTCTGAGTCATATCCTGACTGATAGCAGCCCATTCTTGCATAATCAATGCTTGGAATTTGTCAGAGTCTGTGGGGGGGGGGGCTTTGTTTACCCGTCCCTTGGGGACTAACCACAAGATCACAAGGTCTGTGGAGATTCCGGGCCATGGCCCCAAAATTGTGATGTTTTGTTCCCAAAGACACTTAGTTATCAATTTTGCCTTATGGCAAGGTGCTCCATCATGCTGGAAAAGGCATTGTTTTTGTACCATTCTTTATTCGTGGCTGTGTTCCTCAAAAAACTCCACTCTCTTGGCCTCCGAGACTCTGCTCTCTCCTGGTTCTCCTCCATCCTATCACAGCGCTCCTTTAGCGTTACCTATAACTCTGCCTCCTCCTCTTCACTCCCTCTTTCTGTAGGGGTCCCTCAAGGTTCTGTCCTTGGACCCCTACTCTTCTCCATCTACACCTCCTCCCTTGGTCATTTGATAAACTCCCATGGCTTTAATTACCATCTCTATGCCGATGACACACAAATCTATCTACCCCTCACCTCACCCCTTCAGTCTCCTCTCGCATTACTAACCTACTAAGCAACATATCGGCATGGATGTTACTCCACTTCCTCAAACTCAATCTTTCCAAAACTGAGCTCTTAGTATTCCCTCCAGCCCGTGCCCCCTCCCCTGACTTCTCCATCAAGATCAATAACACAATCATCAATGTAATCCTAGACTCCCATCTGTCCTTTAAGTCCCAAATCCAATAGCTGTCCAAATCACCTCCGCAACATCTCCAAGATACGCCCATTCTTAACCTCGGAAACCACTAAGCAACTTATTCACTCCCTTGTTATATCTCCCCTTGACTATTGTAACTCCTTCCTCATTGGCCTACCTTATCGCAGGCTATTCCCTCTTCAGTCTATCATGAATGCTGCTGCCAGACTTATCCACCTTACTAACCGTTCTGTATCAGCCACCCCTCTCTGCCAATCCCTCCACTGGCTTCCCGTTGCCCAACGGATAAAATTCAAAACTTTAACAATAACATATAAAGCCATTTACATCACCGATCTTGTCTCCAAATATCACTCAAACCGTACTCTCCGCTTCTCGCATGACCTCCTGATCTCTAGCTCCCTTGTCTCTTCCTCCCATGCTTGTCTCCAGGACTTCTCCAGAGCTTCCCCCATCCTCTGGAATGCTCTACCCCAATTTATCAGACTATTGCCTACTCTGCTCACTTTTAGGCGATCTTTGAAAACCTATCTTTTCAGGGAAGCCTATCCTGCCCTCAGCTACTCTTCCTACCAGTCCATCCCCCACAGTTACTACCTTTTGTACCACTAGCCCCTCCCTCCTAGATTGTAAGCTCCAAGGAGGAGGCCCCTCCTATCCCTCTTGTATTGAACTGTATTGTTGCTGTATTGTCTCCCGTTATATAGTAAAGCGCTGAGCAAACTGTTGGCACTATATAAATCCTGTATAATAATAAAAATTATTGATTTAGGTGCAATCTTAGCAGCAATATCCATGCCTTTGAATCGCTTTTTGTGAAAAGCAATGATTGCATGTGTTTCCTTGCAAGTTAATATTTGTGTCATTCTCAAAATTGTTGGCTAAGGCTGTAGAGTCGCTGGGTAAAAGTAGGGAGCTATTTCCTTTAGTTTTCTGGCTTGGGAATATAAATAATGGTGAATATTGGGGCTTCTTAGCTTCCTAAAGATGCTCAGATGGGTGAAAAGCATTTAGGAAGAACTTGACAACCCTCCTCTTCCCTCCCATCTCCAGTGAAGCGCACGCTGACCTCTGAGTATCAAAACAGAGGTGGCCAGGGCTAAAACTTATATATAAAAAATCGAACGCAGTGTATAAAATATGGTAGCCGCTGGCAACAAAAAAGGCACCTCGGGAACCTCCACAGTAAATGATAAAGTATAAAAGTGCAGCGCTACACAAATGGTAACTTTACATAAATATATGATAAACCACATATAATGACTTAATGTCAGTGGATTAGTAGAATGCCGGCAAGAGTTCATCAAAAGTGCTGAGGTGAAGTGTGCATACAGTCTACGATATGCCAAAAACCATAAATAAAGAGTGACTTTCGTGGTGATAAGAATAGTCAAATAATGCACTAACCAGATAGCTCATAAATAGCGCATGAGACATTTAAGACCTGCCCCTGGTACTCAGCCACTGTATCACTGGAACAAGGGGGTGTCATCTGTAGGGCCACCACTAGATGTCATCCTTCCGTGCAGAAGATGTATCCAGCCACTGTATTAATGGAACAAGCGGGTGTCATCTGTAGGGCGACCACTAGATGTCATCCGTCCGTGGAGGAGATGTATCCTGGATCCAGGGATGTTACTTGCAGATGTGATTTTGCTATGCACAGCCCCCAGCCACAGGACCTTCAAAGTTACAGGCTCCCCAGAAATAAAGAGCCCGTGGAAAAAAGGCCTCAAATAGTGTGATAACGTTTATTAAAGTTGATAAGCAATCAGAAGTAAACTTACAATAAAGGTTCAGCTGCTCGTGAACGACCAGACCAGAGGTATATGTACAAGAGATATAAAAGATTGGCACTTCCCTATCGCGTATCGTGTTAATACACATCATCAGAGGGACTGTGCCAATGGTAGGTGTAGTGTTTAAATAATGAGAATGGCGCCAATGCGCACCACAATGCAGCAGCGCCGTTGCTACGGTTCACGCATGCGCATTGGCGATCGCGACGGCCATCAAACATGCGCGCATGCGCATTGGTGCCGGCGGCGGCCATCTTTTAGAAGCCCAAAAAGCATTGTTCCACATAGTCTGATTATATGGACATACAAAATGTAAGCTTGACGGTAATCTTATTGGGAACAAGATCCTACAATCTGGGAACCAAATATCGCTATAATTACACATGGAACATAATTAATGCCCCATTGTAATAGAGATAGCTTATTCAATCATAAAAAAATGTTTATTTCATTATTAAAAGAGAAATTTCATATATCGATTTAAACCACTCTTCATTTGGTGAGATTAGGTACATCGAATCACTATAGCAATATAAATACAAATGACTCGTATCTAATGGGAATACAGATAAAGGCAAAATGATGCATAAAATACGTCAAACACATAAAATAAAACCAATATGGTTAAAAAACGATATCATTAAAATCCATCATAAACATGACATAAAATTGATATATTAAAATTCTAAAACCAGTGTACTTCAGATCATGAATGGTCCATCAGCTAGTATCAATAAAACAATTGATGTCTAATTCCACGTTTAGTCCCTGAGGAGATTGGGACTGGAGGAGATATATCCATTTAGTCTCGAGCATAGAAACTGCTCGTTTTTGTGGGTACCTCTCCAGTTACTTTTGATGATATCAATACCCACAAATCGCAGGGAATGAGGATTCTTATTGTGTCGCTGGCGGTAGTGCATAGACAAGGAGTGCTCCTTATTACCTTTCTTAATGTTGTCTAGATGTTCCCTCAGTCTGTCTCACAGTCTCCTAGTAGTTCTACCTACATATTGTTTAGCACAACTACATTCCAAAAGGTAGACAACATAGTAGCATGTAATAGTAGACTGAATGTCAAAAAATCTGCCAGTTGAATTAGAACGAAAACTTTTGATCGGGTTCTTGTGAATACCATTGCAAGTGCATATCATGCATCTGTTGCATGGAAAGAACCCTTTTCTGTTTAGAAAATCAAAAGTGAGTTGTTTGGGAGGATTGACAATGTTGGAGGCTGGTCTATTTCTCAGTGAAGGTGCCTTTCTATAAATGATTTCTGGATGCTCTGGTAAGGCTTTACACATTACTGGGTCACTCTTGAGGATGTTCCAGTTCTTCCTAATAATTTTGGCAACTTCTTTATAATGCATCGAGAAGGTAGTTGTAAAGGGACAGAATATCTCCTTTTGGGTCTTGTGTTGTGTAGTTAACAGATTGGTCCTGTCCAGACTAGCCACTCGGTCAATCTCCAAATCCAATAGTTGGCTGTCATAGCCCTTTTCTATGAATCTAGTTCTGAGTATGTTAGACTGTGCAATGTAATCCTGCATATTACCACAGTTCTGCCGTATCCAAAGGAATTGTCCCCTGGGTATGTTATCTAGCCACCTTGGTAGATGGCAACTGTCTTTTGGGATGTACCCATTTCTGTCCGTGCTTTTAAAAAAGGTTTTGGTGGTAATCTTAGTCCCATCGTTAATGAGAGTGAGGTCCAGGAAATTAATATTACTGTAGCTATATTCAAAAGTGAGCTTAATGTTCAGGCTGTTATGATTCAAAGTGATAAAAAAGTTCTGTAGTGAGGACTCATCGCCATCCCATAGCAACACAATATCATCTATATAACGTCGATAGAACCGTAAATGCGGCCATTCCATGGAGTATATAACTTCCTCCTCCCATCTAGACATAAAAATATTAGCCAGGCTTGGTGCGAACTTTGCACCCATTGAGACGCCTGTGATCTGCAAGTAATATTTATTGTCGAACCAAAAATAATTATGCTTCATTGCGAAGCTTAATAGTTCCAATAAATATTGCTTCTGTATGTGTGGTATATCTATGGTCTCATTTAGATAATATTCTGCCGCCTCTAAACCATCCGCATGGTTAATATTGCTGTAGAGTGAAGCAACGTCCGCCGTTACCAAAAAAGTAGGTTTCTCTATTTTTATGTCCATAATCTCAACCAGGACTTGTTTTGAATTCCTCAAGAAAGATGGAGTATTGCGGACTATTGGCTGTAGGAAAAAATCGATATATTCTCCTACCCGGGAGCATAAGGACCCTATGCCACTCACAATGGGGCGACCTGGAGGATTTAATGGGTCCTTATGAATTTTGGGTAGGCAATAGAGGACCGGAAGCCTGGGTACACTGGGGCACAGGAAATCCCGCTCTTTTTTATTTAGGATTCCTGAGTCTGATCCTTTTGTTATTAAAACTTTCAAAGCTTTTTTGTATGATACTAAAGGGTTCCCTGAAAGTTCTAAATAAGTATCCTTATCTTGGAGGATATTCTGTACTTGAATTAGATAGTCTGATTTATTCATGTCCACAACTCCTCCCCCTTTATCCGCAGGTCTGATGACCAAATCCTTTTCCTCTAATAATTTTTTGGTCATAAGGTCAATTTTTTTCTGGTTAAGTGACTTATTATTCAATTTTTTTACCTGTATATTGTCAAAATCTTTAAGGACCATATTTTTAAATACATTGATATATGAATGTGCCTGGGGATTGAACAAAGACGCATTCCTGAGGTTAGTATTTTTAGAATTCGCATTATTCACATCGGATGTTACACTCGTGATGGGTTTACTTAGAAAATGTCTCTTCATCGCGAGTCTTCTTACAAATTTATGGATGTCCACAAAGGTGTTAAATTTATTAAGTTTAGCCGGAGGAGCAAATTTTAGTCCTTTATTCAGAAGATTTAATTCTTCAGTGGTGAGGATCTTGTTACTGAGGTTAAAAATACCTGAGCTATTTAGGTTTTCCTTCTTTTGTTGGTTAACCCTTGCTCCTCCTCGTTTTCCTCTCGTCTTAAACTTCTTTTTCGTCCTGATCCTTCCCCTAAAAAATTATGTTGATTGAGGGTATTGGGTGGTTGGAGGTTACTGTTATCTCCATATTGTGAGTTTCTATAATTGGGTGGAGGGAACGATCTTTGTTAGGTAAGAGGCTGTCTACCCTGTGCGTCTGATAACCCCTTTTATGGGGCGTGCGATAGTTGGGACTGTTATAATAGTCGTAAGACTGTCTGTCGTTACAACGGTTCAATCCATCGTCATAGTCATCCCTAGAGTAAATATAAGAAGGAACTCTTGGGCAAAAATTACTTTTTTGTTGTTGATATGGTCTGGGTATGACATATTGTCCTTGGTGATTCAAGGGATGTGACCTCATATCCCTGTTACCTATATGAGGACTTGGGTGATGTCTAATGGCATCAAATCTATTGTGAGTGGGGATGTTGTACTCATAATTTGGTGCATTCTCCGAAAACCGTCTATGGTTGACATTAGGAGTGTGGGGAGGTTTTACAACTTTTTTTCGTTTTTTGTATTCTTATTGGGGATTGTTATAGTTTCTGTATGAGTAAGATCGGTATAGTCATAATTTTTGGCCTCCCATCTGAATACCTTTTTATCTTTATAGTCATGAAAATCTCTAAGATATTTTTTCTTTTTCTTAATTCTTTGCTCTTTATCTATTTTTTCCAAAAGGTGTTTCAATTTTTCAGACTCATTTATATAATCTTCCCTATCCATGTAAGGAACCAATAATTCCTTGGTTTTATTGATTTCTCTATCTAAATGGGCTGTGCGGTGTTGCTGAATATTTTTTTTTGCCAGATTAGGTACTTTTAAATGTGAGCAATTTTACTATTTTATTGGAGTTGATGGGATTTGGTGGAGAAATAATGATTTATACTGCTTGCGCAATGCTGGTACATTTTGTGATTATTGTACCCCATATGTTATGAACTACTGGTGCAGTGAGGTGCATGTTGGGAACATTGGATCCCGTATCTTGTGTCTAGAGGTGACAGTCTCTGGTTCAACAAGAAAACACTTACGAACCAATTACTCATATGAAGGGTTTGGATCTTCTGGTGAGGAAAGGGCACGTGGTGACACTTGACATTTTGTGGAGGAGACTGTAAACGGATTCACACAGTGTGGACTTTGAAGTATCATATAACACTAGCTATTATATTATATATGATTTGAGACACTTTTAAATGGTGTCAAGTTCTTCTGGTTTTCTGTTTACACTTTTTTCATCTTTTGTTGGTTAACAAAATTATAAAATAACATATTGATAGTGAAATAAGCACAGGTACCAGCACTTATAAAACAAATTTTCATGATAATGCATGTCTATAATGCCGCTTTGGTATTTGGATTAAAACTTGTCTATCACAGTGTATAAAAGGTTTCACTCGTTTAAGAGTGGTAGCTTTTTTTATACATATATTTTCCAGGGCATGATGCTTTTCTGCACTAAAAACAGGCATGAACACAGTTTGCTGTGCCATCCAAACATGCAAGTTAAAGGTCTATCATAAAAAAAAGAAGGCATATCCAAACATGATCCAGAAAAGCCACCATATTCTTAGGGCCAAAGCTCATTTAAAATGGTCTGCTGCAAAGTGGAAAACTGTTCTGTGGTCAGACAAATTGAAATTTGACATTCTCTTTGGCAATCATGGGCACTGCATCCTCCGATCTAAAGAGGAGCGGGACCTTCCGGCCTGTTGTTAGTGCTCAGTTCAAAAGCTTGCTTTTCTGATAGAATGGGGGGGGGGGGGGCATTGGTGTGAATGGAATGGGTAGTTGCACATCTTGAAAGGCACCATCGATGCTGAAACATATATCCAAGTTTAAGAGCACCATATGCCCCTTTCCTTTTTCATGGAAGGCCTTGCATATTTCAGCAGGACAATGCTAAACTGCATACTGCAGCATCTATGACAACAGCATGGCTTTATAGTAGAGTCTGGGTGCCTAACCGGCCTGCCTGCAGTCAAGACCTTTCACCAAATCAAAATATTTGGTGCATTATGAAATGAAAAATATGACAAAGGAGACCCAAAAGCAGTTAGAATCCTACATCAGGCAAGAATGGGACAACATTCCCCTTCCAAAACTCCAGCTACTGGTCTCCACAGTTCCCAGACATTTAGAGTGTGGTTGAAGGCGGACGGGATGCTACATGGAGGTAAATATGGCCGTCAGAACTTTTTTGAGATATGTTGCTACTATTATTTTTCATTATAAACAGACCGCATAGTGTAAATGCACAAAGTATAAAACTTAAAAATACAAAGAAAGTTGGGAGGGTTACAACGTCTGTCACATTTTATAGCAAATTTCTGAACTGGAAATTGAAGTGTTACACCCAAAGATTTAAGACAGAAAGTTTATTCCAAATATGGAGTACAATATCCAACACGTTTCAGAGACTCAACATCACCTTCTACACTAGGGCTAATGTTTTTTTTTTTATTCTGTTTATTGGAATGCTATTGTTTCATATGAAAGGTGGCAATAAATTATAAAAGAAAATGGAAAATAAGAATGTTCCTTGAGCAATAATGAAATACATACTGTATATGCATAAATGTGTATATACAGTAAATATCAACCAAATACTAACTCAACTAGATGCCCTGCGTGACCCATATTACCACAATAGTGTCATTAGAGCATAAACCAATAAGCTGTTTTAAACTCCATTTTTTTACAGCAGTTTGTGCCACACTGAAGAGCTTTCCTTTTTTTTGTCTCTATGATGCCAAGAAATTAAAGTGTTACTAAACCCACAACAGTAAAATCAGTAAATCAGTCTGTATATGCTGTAAAGCATGCCTGTTATACTCACTGTGGAACTTAAAAGGTTAATTATAAAAATAATGTTTTATCCTGTCTTCTCTGATCCTCCACTTCTTCCACGTTCCCCATTTCATCTCCTGATACAACAGAGCCTTGGGAACACTCTGCACATACTCAGTTTGGTGTGTATTGCTAGAGTTTTTCTTTTTCTTGGGAGGGTGCATGTGATCAGCACAAGGCCAAACAGCACTGTCCAGACAGAGGGTCAGGGGTTACGCAATCTCACAGGGCAGTGAGTGGAGAATGAAAATTCCTCCTACAACCTTTAACCCGTGCTCAGCTGGACACTGACAGAAGTCACAAGACTGTTTTAACTGCTGATGAGAAACTTTTTTTGCAGTTTATATATACTAACTGCATTTCCATGTTCTGTGTACTGCGGGGGACCAGATATCGTGACTGCATGGTCCTGGATTTAGTAACACTTTAAAGACATTTTTTAAACTGTGGACATAGTGAGTAAAATTTAGGACTTGTGCTGTTGGCATCAGTTGGAAACACTTGTGAGGTCATCAAAATTCATTCATTTGGGTCTGTGTGAAACAATCATACTAGAAATGAGTTATGCTAACATCACTGGAACATATAAAAAAAAAACTATGGCAGAAGTTCTACTTCTTTCCCCTTTTTGTATTTATGTGTCTCCTTGTTGAACGGGTTTTTCCCAATATGAAACAGACTGCAAATAAAACTTAACAGAGGCTCCAACCCTTCCCCACATTACACACAGTAGTTGCAAAGATAGGCTGAGAAAAGATACTAGTCTATCTAGTTCAGCCCCCCCAAAAAACCCACACAAAATCAAAAACCTCCATATATAATACCCATATAATATCCTACACCCGTAGTAGATCCAGAGGAAGGCAAAAAAACCAAAAAAAACAAAGCATGATCCAATTTGCTTCAGTGGGGAAAAAAATAATTTCTGATCCTCCAGGAAGCAACCAAACATTTCCTGGATCAACTGTCCCTACTGTTATTGCCTCTAAAAGTTAGCATCCAGTAATATTTTGTGCATTTAGGAATGCATCCAGCTCTTTTTTTATTCTACTGAGCTGGCCAGAACTAGTTATTGAGGGAGTCAAGAACTTGGATTCCACATTTTCACAGCTCTTACGGTAAAGAAGCTTTTCCGTATGTGAAGGTTACATGTCCAGATATAAACACTGCCCTTAATCCTCTGTAATCACCTGAAAGTGAATAACTCTACACCAAGTTCACCAATATATTTGCTTATTTGACACAAATATGCAGATAAGATGTTCTGAATTTTTGACTGACTTTTCTTCTTATTTGCATGCTATTTTTCGGTCAGATTCTTAGAAAGTATTAAAGCCAATGGAACAGTATGACAAGCCAGGCAACTAGCAATTTCATTGACAGTGCCTTGAAAAAGTATTCATACCTCATGAAATTTTCCACATTTTGTCATGCTACAACCAAAAACATAAAAGTAATTTATTGGGATTTTATGTGATATACCAACACAAAGTGGCACATAATTGTGAAGTGGAAGGAAAATGATAAATGGTTTTCAAATTTTTTACAAATTAATATCTGAAAAGTGTGGTGTGCATTTGTATTCAGCCCCCCTGAGTCAATACTTTGCAGAACCACCTTTCACTGCAGTTACTGTTGGGTATGTCTCTAACGGCTTTGCATATCTAGAATGACATTTTTGGTCATTCTATTTTGCAAAATAGCTCAAGCTCTGTCAGATTGGATGGAGAGCATCTATGAACAGCAATTTTCAAGTCTTGTCGCAGATTCTGAATTGGATTTAGATCTGGACTTTGACTGGGCCATTCTAACACATGAATATGCTTTGATCTAAACGATTCCATTGTAGCTCTGGCAGTATGTTTAGGGTGGCTGTCCTTCTGGATGGTAAACCTCCGCCACAGTCTCAAGTCTCTTGCAGACTCTAACAGGTTTTCTTCTAAGATTGCCCTGTATTTGGCTCCATCCATCTTCCCATCAACTCTGACCAGCTTCCCTGTCCCTGCTGAAGAAAAGCATCCCCACAACATGATGCTGCCACCACTATGTTTCATGGTAGGCATGGTGTGTTCACGGTGATGTGTAGTGTTAGTTTTCCACCAAACATGGTGTTTTGCTTTTAGGCCAAAAAGTTAAATTCTGGTCTCATCTGACCAGAGCACCTTCTTCCACGTGTTTGCTGTGTCCTCCACATAGCTTCTCACAAACTGAAAATGGGACTTCTTATGGCTTTCTTTCAACATTGGCTTTCTTCTTGCCACTCTTCCATAAAACCCAGATTTGTGGAGTGCACAACTATTACTTGTCCTGTGGACAGATTCTCCCACCTAAGCTGTGGATCTCTGAAGCTCCTCCAGAGTTACCATGGGCCTCTTGGCTGCTTCTCTGATTAATGCTCTCCTTGCCTAGCATGTCAGTTTAGGTGGATGGCCATGTCTTGGTAGGTTTGCAGTTGTGCCATACTCTTTCCATTTTCGGATGATGGATTGAACAGTGCTCTGTGAGATGTTCAAAGCTTAGGATATTTTTTTTTCATAACCTAACCCTGCTTTAAGCTTCTCCACAACTTTATCCCTGACCTGTCTGGTGTACTTTGGCCGTCATGATGCTGTTTGTTTACTAATGTTCTCTAACAAAACCTCTGAGGGCTTCACAGAACAGCTGTATTTATTCTGAGATTAAATTACACACGGGTGGACTCTATTTACTAAGGCAATTGGTTCCACTAGATTTTACTTAGGGGTATCAGATTAAAGGGGGCTGAATACACGTGCAACCCACACTTTTCAGATATATGAAGAGAGGAACGAGCGCTGGATATGATAGGATTCAAGCTGCTAGCATATAGGTAAACCTCGTATACCCCCTTCATCAAAAGTCAAATACAAAAAATTGCAGCGCTTGAGTGTATAATACAGGGAATTAACATGAATAGCAGATTAAAATGTTCATATTTCAACATGCACCAGATTGCACATTCTTAAATTGTTGTAAACAGTAATCAGATAAGTAATGAAGATCTATCCGACTAATCAAGGTGCATATAGTGATGGTGTTGTTAAAATCATAAGTTCTGTGATGTATCCAAAAAAATCCGTGACTTCCGTGATAGGGGAATGACTGTATAATGCACTAACCAGATAGCGCAAGTACATGCGCATTGGAGTATAATGACCTACTCCTGGTCACAGCCAGATGGTCCTCAGCGTGAAGCCCTCAGGAACACCAGTGCACCACTCTTGCCGTCTCCTACCACCAGGGGGAGTGCGCCTCTTTACAGTAACAGGAAATCACTTTATATCCTATATCGCCAGGATTGGTGTACTTTCTTATCAGGAGATCATCTCAGGGGCTCAGCAATAAGACCCAAAAGAAAGAAATCTTGATAGTGTAGTATTTTATTCAAAGGTAAAAAGTAAGTAATACACTTACATGGTAATGTCCAAAAAGCTGATGCATAGAATCCAAAAAGATGGCCGACAGTCAGATGCATGAAACAAGTGGATAATCAATGGTGTGAGAGGTGTCCTTATCCCTAACGCGTTTCGTGGCAATGGCACATTACCAAAGGGAATGTGCCTCTCAACCATGGTCCCTTATATATAGAGGACCTCTTAATTGTGAAAAGACGCATTTTCGCGTCATTTTAGCGCTACTGCGCATGCGCGAGGCTATGACGCCCGCGCATGCGCAATGCAAGCCTCCCGCGTCATCGCGGATAACCCGCGCATGCGCAGATCGTATCCGGCGGCCATTTTATAGAAGACCAAGACTGCAGAGCCAGAACAAGGGATCCACAGCCCAGACAAAGGAGGGGTTTTTGATGGGAAAGAACCAACCCAACACATCTTACCATGCCAGGAGATCTCAACATCACAGCAATCATTAGGGGAGAGTGAGGAGGAGATAACTTTATTATGCAAAGGGATAAACCATGCCAAGTGCTGGATGTAAATATTGAATCATGGTGTGGTAGAACTACAAGTCCCAGCCCCCTAAGTTCATGCAAAAATGCCAGGGGCCATCAATATAGATTTTAAAGGTTACACACAACACCAGAAATTTCATAAAATGAAAGTTAAAATCGACAGTAATTAAAAACACGATCACACACAGCCAATGCAATGTGCAAAATATAAAAAGCGAACAGTCATATAAATCATGATAATCATATGATCTAAATGTTAATGTTGATCATAAACATAACATAAATGGTCATGAAACATAATGAAAAATACAAATAAAATAAAACACCAATATCAAAATAGCCCCTAGGGTATTCCCTAGGAAACTATGATTAAAATAAAAGCAACCCCATATAGATCACTGGGGGCATTAATAATACCTAACATAGTGGGACATATCCACGTAAAAATTCGTGTACCAATGGTATAATGGATAATTTGGATAATTTGGATAACAACCAGTGCGAATAATGCGTATTGAGCAGAAAAAGAAGAATAAGCTCATAATCCAGCTAATTAGTGGAAAAGGGGGGGGGGGGGGGAGAGAAGCCCCTCGAGGTAAGATAATGATGTTATAAAACCATAATTTCCCCCGGAACCCCTAAAGATACATCAATGTCGATAATATATACATACTGGATATTTGCTGAGATGAAGCAAGGACAACCCAAAGGGAATTACCTGGTATCCAAGAAACAATTTATGTCCACATCAATATTTAACCCATGTGGGGCAAGTGTTCTTAATAAAAAAATCCATTTAGTTTCAAGTTTTGAAACTGCTCTTAACTTGTGTACTCCTCTCCAGTGTTTATGTATTGTGTCAATTCCTATAAATCTCAAGCCATGTGGGTTCTTATTATGCGCTTGGCGGAAATGTAAGGAAAGTGAATGTTCCTTGAACCCCTTGTTAATATTCTTAAGGTGCTCCCTCAATCTGTCACGAAGTCTCCTAATAGTCCGCCCCACGTATTGCTTCCCGCATTTACACTCCAATAGGTATACAACATGGGTACTATTGCACGTGATGGTAGATTGAATTTCATATGTTTTACCAGTTGTGTTGGAACTGAATGTGGTTACTGGATATTTATGAATTCCATTATTAGTGCATAGCATGCATTTATTACAGGGGAAGAACCCTTTCCGGTTGAAGAAAAAGGAAAGTTGTTTTGGTGGGTTAACAATGTTGGGGGCCAAGGTGTTTCTCAGAGGTGGTGCCCTACGGTAAGTAATTTCGGGGGCTTCCGGTAAATGACTCCCCAGCACCGGATCATCTTTAAGAATTCTCCAGTTCTTTCTGATAATACTAGCTACATCCCTAAATTGAGTAGAAAAGTCAGTGATAAAAGGGCAGTATCTCTCAGTGTTAGTCTTTTGCTTAGTGATGATAAGACTATCTCTATTCATGCCCCCCACCTTGTCCCTCTCAACCTCAAGCATATTAGCGTTATAGCCTTTTTCAACGAATCTCCGTTTAAGGATCTCAGATTGGAGGACATAGTCCTCTTTTTTGTCACAATTTCTGTAGATCCGAAGAAACTGTCCCCTTGGTATGTTGCTCAACCATCTCGGATGATGACAACTATCTTTAGGGATAAAGCTATTCCTGTCTGATGATTTAAAATAACTCCTAGACAAAATTTTCGGGCCCTCAATGTATAATGTCAGGTCAAGAAAATTGATTTCCTGATTACTATATTGAAAGGTGAGTTTAATATTCATATCATTAAGGTTCAATGTAGTAAAGAAGTTATTCAAGGTAAATTCATCCCCTTCCCATAGGAGTAAAATATCGTCGATGTACCGACGATAAAACAGTAATTGTGGCCACTCTCTGGAATAAATGAGATCCTCCTCCCATCTTGCCATAAATAAGTTGGCAAGACTCGGGGCAAACTTCGCGCCCATGGCGACTCCAGTGATTTGTAAGTAGAATTTGTTACTAAACCAAAAGTAGTTGTGGTTCATAGTATAGTCAAGAAGTTCTAGCAGAAATGCCTTTTGTAAGGTTGGTATATCGTTAGCTGTATTAAGATAGTATTCAGCAGCGGCTAGTCCATCATCATGGTTAATGTTGCTGTACAAAGCCGCGACATCAGCGGTAACAAGAAAGGTGGGTTGTTTCAAAGTGACTTCTCTGATGTCTGCCAACACCTGTTTTGTGTCTTTGAGGAAAGCAGGGGTAGTGCAGACCAAGGGTTGGAGGAAAAAATCAATGAATTCACCCACGCGGGAGCACAAGGAGCCGATTCCACTAATGATGGGGCGGCCGGGGGGATTCACAGGATCTTTGTGAACCTTTGGTAAACAGTATATGACCGGTAGTCGAGGGGCAGCGGGACATAGGTAGTCCTTTTCTTTACCATTAATAATCCCCTGTTCAAAACCTCTTTTCAATATTACCTTTAAAAGTTTTTTGTAAGTAATAAGGGGGTTATTTGGTAACTCTTTATAGGTATTCGTGTCCTTCACGATATTCCCTACCTGTAGGAGGTAGAAGCTTTTATCCATCACTACTACACCTCCCCCCTTATCCGCTGGCCGTATTACCAGATCCTTTTCTTCTAGTAGACTTTTAACCATTATGTCTATTTGTTTCTTATTGTTAAAATGGTGGCGTTTGGTCTTAACCCTTAAATTCTCCAGGTCCTTAAGGACCATACTTTTGAAGATATTCACATGTGAATGAGCAGGGGGATTAAAAAGGGATGCATTCCTCAAATTGGAGGCCTTACATATATTAGCATTCGAAATAGTACTAACTCGATTCAAGGGATTCTTGAGGAAATGTCTCTTAAGGGACAATTTCCTCGTAAACCTGTGGATGTCAATGTATGTATTGAATTTATTCAACTTGGATGGTGGAGCATATTTTAAACCTTTATTTAATAGATAAAGTTCCTTGTCTGTTAGAGTGGTACTACTTATATTAAAGATGCCATCATTATTCATACTCTTCTCTTTTTGTCTATTGACACGTTTTCCTGCTCGTCTTCCTCTTGCCTTAGGTTTCTTTTTTTGCCTGTACCTCTCCCTAAAAAAGGATTTGGTGTATGATGTTGTTGGGGTCTGGGTGAATAATAGTGATTGGAGGGAGCATTACGATTATCATAATTGGAATATTGCATATTTCTGTTGTCATGATATTGGGTGTCATTCCAATATCTATCTCTAGGGGGTGTTCGTTGATAATGTTGAGTGTCATAAGGGCGGTACTCTTGGTGTCTCTCAGGAAAATACCCATACTCATCATAAAGAGGAATATATATTAGAATCAGATAAGCTAAAGTCCCTTGTGGAAAAAACTGAGAAAGAACAGAAAAATAAAAAAAGAAAGAAATATATAAGGGATTGCAATGACTATAAAGACAAATGCGTCTTTAAGTGGGAGGCCAAAAAGTATGACTTTATTACTCCAAATAAGATGGACACTGCCCCCACACATCCACCAGTGCGGAATACCAACAATAGGAATGTACCAATAAAAAATAATCAGGCACCGCACACGCCACTTTATAAGTCTAGGAGGGTTTCCTATACCACCCCCAGGCGTGAATCTGGTATTCCTCTCTATAATAGATATGAAGTACCAGACCGGCATGGTAACTCACATGGTGATAAAAAGAACCATCACTCATCATCCTCACACAGACCTCCCCAGAAGAATGAAACAACGCATAAAAACGGACAATACCAACCCTATAACCCTAACTATAAACGCAGGTCACCAACTAAGAACCAGGGCTGGAGGAATTATGATGAGTATGGGTATTTTCCTGAGAGACACCAAGAGTACCGCCCTTATGACACTCAACATTATCAACGAACACCCCCTAGAGATAGATATTGGAATGACACCCAATATCATGACAACAGAAATATGCAATATTCCAATTATGATAATCGTAATGCTCCCTCCAATCACTATTATTCACCCAGACCCCAACAACATCATACACCAAATCCTTTTTTAGGGAGAGGTACAGGCAAAAAAAGAAACCTAAGGCAAGAGGAAGACGAGCAGGAAAACGTGTCAATAGACAAAAAGAGAAGAGTATGAATAATGATGGCATCTTTAATATAAGTAGTACCACTCTAACAGACAAGGAACTTTATCTATTAAATAAAGGTTTAAAATATGCTCCACCATCCAAGTTGAATAAATTCAATACATACATTGACATCCACAGGTTTACGAGGAAATTGTCCCTTAAGAGACATTTCCTCAAGAATCCCTTGAATCGAGTTAGTACTATTTCGAATGCTAATATATGTAAGGCCTCCAATTTGAGGAATGCATCCCTTTTTAATCCCCCTGCTCATTCACATGTGAATATCTTCAAAAGTATGGTCCTTAAGGACCTGGAGAATTTAAGGGTTAAGACCAAACGCCACCATTTTAACAATAAGAAACAAATAGACATAATGGTTAAAAGTCTACTAGAAGAAAAGGATCTGGTAATACGGCCAGCGGATAAGGGGGGAGGTGTAGTAGTGATGGATAAAAGCTTCTACCTCCTACAGGTAGGGAATATCGTGAAGGACACGAATACCTATAAAGAGTTACCAAATAACCCCCTTATTACTTACAAAAAACTTTTAAAGGTAATATTGAAAAGAGGTTTTGAACAGGGGATTATTAATGGTAAAGAAAAGGACTACCTATGTCCCGCTGCCCCTCGACTACCGGTCATATACTGTTTACCAAAGGTTCACAAAGATCCTGTGAATCCCCCCGGCCGCCCCATCATTAGTGGAATCGGCTCCTTGTGCTCCCGCGTGGGTGAATTCATTGATTTTTTCCTCCAACCCTTGGTCTGCACTACCCCTGCTTTCCTCAAAGACACAAAACAGGTGTTGGCAGACATCAGAGAAGTCACTTTGAAACAACCCACCTTTCTTGTTACCGCTGATGTCGCGGCTTTGTACAGCAACATTAACCATGATGATGGACTAGCCGCTGCTGAATACTATCTTAATACAGCTAACGATATACCAACCTTACAAAAGGCATTTCTGCTAGAACTTCTTGACTATACTATGAACCACAACTACTTTTGGTTTAGTAACAAATTCTACTTACAAATCACTGGAGTCGCCATGGGCGCGAAGTTTGCCCCGAGTCTTGCCAACTTATTTATGGCAAGATGGGAGGAGGATCTCATTTATTCCAGAGAGTGGCCACAATTACTGTTTTATCGTCGGTACATCGACGATATTTTACTCCTATGGGAAGGGGATGAATTTACCTTGAATAACTTCTTTACTACATTGAACCTTAATGATATGAATATTAAACTCACCTTTCAATATAGTAATCAGGAAATCAATTTTCTTGACCTGACATTATACATTGAGGGCCCGAAAATTTTGTCTAGGAGTTATTTTAAATCATCAGACAGGAATAGCTTTATCCCTAAAGATAGTTGTCATCATCCGAGATGGTTGAGCAACATACCAAGGGGACAGTTTCTTCGGATCTACAGAAATTGTGACAAAAAAGAGGACTATGTCCTCCAATCTGAGATCCTTAAACGGAGATTCGTTGAAAAAGGCTATAACGCTAATATGCTTGAGGTTGAGAGGGACAAGGTGGGGGGCATGAATAGAGATAGTCTTATCATCACTAAGCAAAAGACTAACACTGAGAGATACTGCCCTTTTATCACTGACTTTTCTACTCAATTTAGGGATGTAGCTAGTATTATCAGAAAGAACTGGAGAATTCTTAAAGATGATCCGGTGCTGGGGAGTCATTTACCGGAAGCCCCCGAAATTACTTACCGTAGGGCACCACCTCTGAGAAACACCTTGGCCCCCAACATTGTTAACCCACCAAAACAACTTTCCTTTTTCTTCAACCGGAAAGGGTTCTTCCCCTGTAATAAATGCATGCTATGCACTAATAATGGAATTCATAAATATCCAGTAACCACATTCAGTTCCAACACAACTGGTAAAACATATGAAATTCAATCTACCATCACGTGCAATAGTACCCATGTTGTATACCTATTGGAGTGTAAATGCGGGAAGCAATACGTGGGGCGGACTATTAGGAGACTTCGTGACAGATTGAGGGAGCACCTTAAGAATATTAACAAGGGGTTCAAGGAACATTCACTTTCCTTACATTTCCGCCAAGCGCATAATAAGAACCCACATGGCTTGAGATTTATAGGAATTGACACAATACATAAACACTGGAGAGGAGTACACAAGTTAAGAGCAGTTTCAAAACTTGAAACTAAATGGATTTTTTTATTAAGAACACTTGCCCCACATGGGTTAAATATTGATGTGGACATAAATTGTTTCTTGGATACCAGGTAATTCCCTTTGGGTTGTCCTTGCTTCATCTCAGCAAATATCCAGTATGTATATATTATCGACATTGATGTATCTTTAGGGTTTCCGGGGGAAATTATGGTTTTATAACATCATTATCTTACCTCGAGGGGCTTCTCTCCCCCCCCCCCCCTTTTCCACTAATTAGCTGGATTATGAGCTTATTCTTCTTTTTCTGCTCAATACGCATTATTCGCACTGGTTGTTATCCAAATTATCCAAATTATCCATTATACCATTGGTACACGAATTTTTACGTGGATATGTCCCACTATGTTAGGTATTATTAATGCCCCCAGTGATCTATATGGGGTTGCTTTTGTTTTAATCATAGTTTCCTAGGGAATACCCTAGGGGCTATTTTGATATTGGTGTTTTATTTTATTTGTATTTTTCATTATGTTTCATGACCATTTATGTTATGTTTATGATCAACATTAACATTTAGATCATATGATTATCATGATTTATATGACTGTTCGCTTTTTATATTTTGCACATTGCATTGGCTGTGTGTGATCGTGTTTTTAATTACTGTCGATTTTAACTTTCATTTTATGAAATTTCTGGTGTTGTGTGTAACCTTTAAAATCTATATTGATGGCCCCTGGCATTTTTGCATGAACTTAGGGGGCTGGGACTTGTAGTTCTACCACACCATGATTCAATATTTACATCCAGCACTTGGCATGGTTTATCCCTTTGCATAATAAAGTTATCTCCTCTTCACTCTCCCCTAATGATTGCTGTGATGTTGAGATCTCCTGGCATGGTAAGATGTGTTGGGTTGGTTCTTTCCCATCAAAAACCCCTCCTTTGTCTGGGCTGTGGATCCCTTGTTCTGGCTCTGCAGTCTTGGTCTTCTATAAAATGGCCGCCGGATACGATCTGCGCATGCGCGGGTTATCCGCGATGACGCGGGAGGCTTGCATTGCGCATGCGCGGGCGTCATAGCCTCGCGCATGCGCAGTAGCGCTAAAATGACGCGAAAATGCGTCTTTTCACAATTAAGAGGTCCTCTATATATAAGGGACCATGGTTGAGAGGCACATTCCCTTTGGTAATGTGCCATTGCCACGAAACGCGTTAGGGATAAGGACACCTCTCACACCATTGATTATCCACTTGTTTCATGCATCTGACTGTCGGCCATCTTTTTGGATTCTATGCATCAGCTTTTTGGACATTACCATGTAAGTGTATTACTTACTTTTTACCTTTGAATAAAATACTACACTATCAAGATTTCTTTCTTTTGGGTCTTATTGCTGAGCCCCTGAGATGATCTCCTGATAAGAAAGTACACCAATCCTGGCGATAGAGGATATAAAGTGATTTCCTGTTACTGTAAAGAGGCGCACTCCCCCTGGTGGTAGGAGACGGCAAGAGTGGTGCACTGGTGTTCCTGAGGGCTTCACGCTGAGGACCATCTGGCTGTGACCAGGAGTAGGTCATTATACTCCAATGCGCATGTACTTGCGCTATCTGGTTAGTGCATTATACAGTCATTCCCCTATCACGGAAGTCACAGATTTTTTTGGATACATCACAGAACTTATGATTTTAACAACACCATCACTATATGCACCTTGATTAGTCGGATAGATCTTCATTACTTATCTGATTACTGTTTACAACAATTTAAGAATGTGCAATCTGGTGCATGTTGAAATATGAACATTTTAATCTGCTATTCATGTTAATTCCCTGTATTATACACTCAAGCGCTGCAATTTTTTGTATTTCACACTTTTCAGATATTTGTAAAAAAAAAAATGAAAACCATTTATCGTTTTCCTTTCACTTCACAACTATGTGCCACTTTTTGTTGGTCTATCACATAGCATCCCAATAAAATACATTTACGTTTTTGGTTGTAACATGAAAAAATTTGGAAAATTTCAAGGGGTATGAATACTTTTTCAAGGCACTGTACAGGCCATACACTGATCAAACAAAAAATTTTCCAACATTCCCATTTCTGTGAAGGGGATCAATAGATCAAGTCGATCAATCAGCATAACCACAAAACAAAGTCTCCATGGGGTGCAATAGCGCCGTAGAAATACATTTCAATGAAGGCTGGTTCAGGGTGTTGATCAGACCAGTTTTTCTTCAATAACTTTTACCAAAAGGCACCTTTATACATGAGGACCATTACCATGTACAAAATAAAGAAATAAATTACAGGAAATAATAATGAGGTCTTTTTTAGGATCATACAGCTAATCATAAATAAAAAACACCGATTAGATGTACTCTGTGAGAAGAGAGCAAACGAACAACAATTAACTATCTGACATGTTCTGTTCCAGCTACCCTATATTCCTGGAAAAACTTTTTAAAAGGTAGCCAAATTAAACAATGCTTTAGCTACTTAACCAATAAACACTTACAGCTTGATGCAGGCCAGTACTTAGGAATACAATTACGCACAGACTTTCATGTTCTACTGTGAGTGTATCGAGGAGGTTTGAATACTCCTAAAAGCCAGATATTCAAATGCATTTATCCAGAACAGTGTTAAAAAATGGCATCAAATCCAGTTATGGGATTTGATGTATGTGGAATGGGTAGGAAAAGCTCAAGTCTGGTCTCCTAACTTAAATCAGCAATGACATGCTGAGGAGGCACAGCTAAACAGGAAAAATGTCTAGCTTTATCAGCGTTTAACTGGAGGTTAGGGCTCTTTCACACGGACACCTATGGTTGGTAAAAACAGGTGGGTGAGCCACAGTTTTACAGCCCTCAACTACCAATCTAAAGGCTGTTAACATGCCATGGCAAATTTACCACAGCATGCCAAATTGACAGCTGGTACTGCCTTCCAAGGTTGGCCATTCAAGTCAATAGAGCCGCACAGCAACCACAAGCCAAACGTTTGGCTTGCATTTGTTGTCTATTAGCCCCAGACAGTGATTGTTTTGTTTCCATAAATGTTTGTAGTTTTTTTTGCAAATTCTTAGTGCAAATTTCTGAGCACGTTTACAGGTTAAAAAGTATCCCAGTATTGTAACACCACACATAAGAGCAAAAACATACATACCAATTGACACAGAGTCACAGTCACTGTGTAAACCAATGACCAAGAAGAAATTGCTCAAAGCATGAATTTGCAATCATAGTGATGAAGCATAGTGTTAGCTGGGACACAAAAAGACCTTAGTGGGGTTTCTTGTTTCAAAACAAATGCGAATAGAAAAAAAAGGTGGGCAGCTGTTAGAGGAAAAAAGGAAAAAAAAAAGGGGGGGGGAGTGTACCTGGCACAGTATTCAGGCTGCTCCCTCTAGGCCTGACTCCAGGGAATGGCCCCAAGAATCTCCTTATATTTAGCTGAGAATTGAAATTGTACCCAGTAAAGCAATGTCTTACAAACCTTTTACCGTGTTCCCTAAGAGGCAACAGGAATTGATATACTAAAACTGGAGAGTGTACAATCTGGTGCAACTCTTATTTATTATCTTTATATTGTCAAAGCTTAACTGAACAAGCTGAAGTTAAAAGCGGATTGGTTTCTAGGCACAACTGCAGCAGATTTTGCACTCTCCAGTTTTTAGTAAATCAACCCCAAAGTGAGTTCTTCCATTTTCATCATTTCATTTACCACCATGACTCACTGTAAGTGAAAGAGACAACCAAATGGTTGTAGTTTTAAATAGAAATGGGGTTTTATTTAGGGGTCTGTAGCAATTATGCCACAGAAGATGGACGCGGTTCAACCATTTTGACTCCAACCTCCATCTTGGCAAAGGGTCATCCATCTTGTACAAACATCTCCCCTCATTCTCCCCTCTCCCTCTCTGAGAGTCACAGTGACATATGGTCGGTGTGTGTGTGTTGGATGTGTCACAGGCCGGCCAGGGCACAGCAGGAAGCTCCGAGCTATAAACCATTTTTGAGCTGGGTGCCAGGCGGGCTGGGAAGCTGAGTAATCTGGCACCTCGTAAAAAGATAATCCAAGCCTTCCCCTGAGTTCAAAGACATTCCAGAGGAGTAAGAGACTAGATAACACTTTTAAAATTCATTTTTCCCCTATGTCTCATATCTGGAATATGAGAGACTTACATAAAAACCAGGCCTATCTTCAGATGGCCCACGATTAGACAAATCGTTTGATAGGTCACACTCCCTGACTGGAATACCTGGGAAAGCAGAAAATTACATCTTTTGAACCCTTCAAGTATGTATTTCATATGTAACCATTCCTAAGATGCGTCTGCATACTAATCTACCCGTGAGTGGAATGGTACTTGTGCCTAGGAAAAGTTATGAGCCAAAATATGAGTTATGAGAGATTTTAGTTCTAGTTTGGGTCTCCGCCCAGACAATCCCTCCCTAAATGAGGCATTGGTCCTTCGCTTCAGAGACACCCTTTGCTGGGGGACTACAAAATAGGCCGTCAGGCCTAATAGAAGTTGAAGAATTCTCCCTTTTAACATCAGAACCACCTTGGGAGACCGTGCCCTTTTGCTCTGAAACTTGACCTGCTTAACCCAGAACTTTGCAAGTACTTTAACCCTCTAACTTCTGTTATCTCTTTGCTGTGCTGTTTTTCTCTGTATATTTATATATATATATATATAGGTTTCATCTTTTTTCTGTAAATATTTTTATTGCACCCTTTTGACCTCTTAGTAATAAATCTTTCTTTCTGAAAGTGTTGAACTGTTTCTATAGCTCGTTAATGCAACTTACGAATTCCTGCCTCTAAAAGAGCGCTACTGTGTGTTTTTAACCCTCTTTATAACCTGTCTGCGGTGACAGTGCTATACAGACGATTATCTCAACCATCATAGTGTTATTGCTGATTTTGCTGAGTTTCCTCTTTCTCTGTACAAAAAGGAGGTGGTGGCAGTGTGAAGGGTTAATTGCGTACTTAACCTGACCCAGTAACAATCGCGCTCAGGCTGCCGCTACATCGATTTGAGGTCCAGTGAGCTGGAAAATCATTGTGCAGGGTGCAGCTGGGCATGGCATTGTTATGCACATTACATTGCGGTTTTAGATTGGCTAGTCCTTTGGTCACGAATTTGGCGAGAAGGTCTGGGGTCTGACGTCCCGATCGTCACAGGGTCTACTCACCATACTCCCACTCATGAGCCAGGACCTAGGGTAGAAGGTGTTAAAGGAAGCAATACCAAGACACAATATAGTATAATTAAAACTCAGATTTTTTTTTAAGTTTCTTTTATGACCATCTGTGGACATTTTTAGATACATTTGGTAAGAAAACTAAAGGGAAGGAGGTGCAGGAGATCAGACCGTAATAGCTCAAGAAACATGAAGCAATTATTCCTCTTTTTGGTGGACTGTAGAGCTGAAAAGTAGGCCTGCATATAAAGCATGTCATGTGCTGTTTACACCAGCACATTCTAGCATTAGTTCTTACTAAAAAATTCACATGAGAAGGATACATCAATCCAGTGTGCCTAGGGCAGCATGATGCGTAATTACAGCCCTGGTTATATTGTGTAGCAAAGTTAAATATAAGTAGGGCAAACTGGAGCTTTTAAGCACTTAACTTTTTTTGTTTTGTACAGATTTAGGAAATAATAAACCTCTGTATTTTTTCTGTTTCTCTTTATGTTAGAAGATACACTAACAAATTGAAGCCAAACTCCATCCAACACTTTCCAGTTACTGCAACAGTTTTGCTTCTTTTGGGATAAAGGTTTTACATAAAATAATCAAAACTGATCATTGTAAGCATCTCTGTCAGGGGTAAATGATTTGTCTCAACCCTCTATCTGCCACTTTTGCTGGACAACTTGGTCTGATAAAGGAAGCTGAAAAATAACAGACTTAATGCCTGGATTAACAGGTGAAAATAAAGGGGGGAAAAAGCTAAAATATGAAAATGAATACACCTACCACATTACATCTAAAGCCTGGTTCACGCTATTGCAATTTAAGGTGCCACTTCAGTCACATTTAATCATCAGACAATGGAAATCACATTATTTTAAATGGTGCTCTTTCCAAATCAATGCGAAGATGCACATGTTTTGGTAAAGGTACATGTGCTACTTTTGGTGCAGCTGCAGCACAATTTTTCAATGGAAATGCGCCAAAAACAAGTGTAAAATGCATGTAAAACACATTCGATTTAGTGCATTTTTGGCACAGCTTTGTGTATAAAATTCAGTCTCCTCCTACAAAATAAAATGCATGAAGCTTTAAAACACATCAATGATGCACAAAAAAAAAACACACTGAAAACCAGTCATGTCGCAGCTGCACTAGTGTGAACCTAGCCTAAGAATCGGTAAGCTGCAATACATTGCATTCCTGCTCATGAATTGAAGTACACTTTAAGTTTTTATTTGGGGAGGTTATCCATTTATTTGATTAGGTTCATTGGGATAAATGGGATTCACTGGGATAAATGCATAAAAAACTGTTAAACCCTCAATAAAGGAAAATTTCCAATGTAAGTGAACATGGTTAGTCAGGCACTTTATAAATAAAAGGAAATGTTCCAATGGAAGTGAACATGGTTAGGCAGGCACTTTATAATACCTTTTTCAATCAAATGGAGCTTAAATTCTACAAGGAATAAGCCAATTTTTCCTGCTGATCATTTAACAACAGTCTACTCCCAAACAGCTGTTTAGTCATCCATACTAAAGCACATCAATACAAACAATCTTTCGGGGCTATTGATCTCAATTCTCAAAGACAAACAATTTACTTAGTAAGGCATTCATGCAAATTCTCCAGGTAGTAGATTCTGTAGCAAGAAGGCACTGATCTCCAAGAACCTAATGTATTACTGAGGGAGAATGAATATGTAGCCAGACCACTCAGAAAGGATTATAAACACCCTCTTCCTTCTTCACCTCCCTTAAGCCAGTCAAGCTGCAGCTTCACTCTCTGATTCTTATTAGTAATTAAAAACAAATCTACAGTGGTATTAGGAAAGTGCTAGACTATTAGCTTATCAGCTGAGAACAAGCTAACAGAAAGCAGGGTACTAATAATGCTTCGATTTTCTCATGGACTGCTTGATGCCTTACCAAGTGTAATTTTATCCTAAATGGGAACGAACCATGCTAAATTCCACACAAAATATTCAAGAGCATTTACTCATGCACATTTTTTCTTGTTAAAAGAGACTCTGTCATGTCACCCATTCATGACCAATTGACAGATTCTCTTTAAAACCCACACCGTACTCCACTTCCCCTATCACTCTGTTCTTCCAACATTCTAAGGCTCTGTCTGGAAGCTTTGTTTTGAAGGTGCCAGAGAAAGTGACAGTTTTCCAGCAGCAGCATTTAATTAATCATTATCTGGATAAACATCAGCTGGCATACTTTGTACCTAAAGGCCACTTTTTGGTGTGTGTGTAATATATACCAATCAGCCAAAACATTATGATCACCAGCCCTTATCTGTCGAGGCATGGGCTCCACTAGACCTCTGAAACTATGCTGTGGTATCAGGCACCCAGCCATCAGTAGCATATCCTGTAAGTTGCGAGGTGGAGCCCTCATGGGTTGGACTTGTTTTTCCAGCGCATCCCACAGATGCTGAATTGGATTAAAATCTAGAGAATTTGGAGGTCAAGCCAACACCTGAAATTTGTGGTGCTCCTCGAATCATTCTTGAATTCAACAGACCAGGACATAGGATGATGAACAATCTGAGTTAGGAGTTCTTCAAAAAGACACTATTTCATTAAATATAAAAATGTAACACAATCATCATTTAAACATTACAAAGAATTGAAAATGACAGATTGCAAAACATAGCAGGAAAACCCCCCAAAAATTCTTCAAATATATTAATAGTAAAAAGGTCAGGTCCAAGCATGTAGGCCTTTACAAAATAATATAGAGTGGGTGACTCAGGACAAAGAGAAGGCAAATTTATTTAATATCTTCTTCAACTCTGTGTATACAAAGGAGCATGGGGGAGATCTTGTCCATAATGAGCATGGTATTGACACAGCCCCAGATGATCCACATTGGCTCACAACTGATATGATCCAGAAATATTTAGACAGAACAAAGGTGAATAAAGCACATAGAGTTGATGGCATACACCCACTGGTCCTTAAAAAATTGAGCTCTGTCATTTCAAAGCCATTGTTTCTCATTTTTAGGGACTCTTTAATGACTGGCATAGTACCACTAGATTGGCGTAAGAGAATGGTCCGCAGAGAGCTTCCAAAGCATGAGAGGGATCTCACTGTTAAAAGTTATCAGTCAGGAGAAGGGTACAAAACCATTTCCAAGGCATTAGATATACCATGGAACACAGTGAAGACAGTCATCATCAAATGGAGAAAATATGGCGCAACAGTGACATTACCAAGAACTGGATATTCCTCCAAAACTGATGAAAAGTCGAGAAGAAAACTGGTCCAGGAGGCTGCCGAGAGGCCTACAGGAACATTAAAGGAGCTGCAGGAATATTTGGCAAGTACTGGCTGAGTGGTACATGTGACAACAATCTCCCGTATTCTTCATATGTCTGGGCTATGGGGTAGAGTGGCAAGATGGAAGCCTTTTCTTACGGCTTTTCTTAAGAAAAACATCAAAGCCCGGCTAAATTTTGCAAAAACACATCTGAAGTCTCCCAAAAGCATGTGGGAAAATGTGTTATTGTAGTAGATAACAAAAACAGAGAGCACAAACCTTGCGTATTACCTCAGTAAACAATTAATTGATTTATTGATTTGGGAGATATACTCACAAAAGTAGTAGTAAAACAGGCATAGATAATCCAAAAGCGAATCTTACGACAAGGAGACACATGTGAATCCAATCGGAAAGGGAAACTCTCAGCATGACGCTGACGAGTTTCGAAGGAGGGTCCCTTCTGTAACAATCATGCACACAGGGAGAGGCGCGGTTCTCCATTTTGCTCCAAACTTCTGCATTTTGGGATTTCTCTTAAACTCCTATGCAACCACCTGAGGGGGGAGGTGTAACAATCGTGCACACCAGAGCCAGACATGATCCTTATTTTGTTAAGGATCCTTCATGTTATTCCCTCATTTTCCCCCTCCCACAGGAATGCGTTCAGTGTATGTTGCAAGTTCCCTGCCTTTATACAATCCTTTTACCAAATAAGGCAATTGGGTTCTGTTGTAAGAGACACCCCGTTGACTTTGGGTGGAAATAAGCTGTTATGCTTTGTGTGTGGTGAGAGAACGAGAGATCTGCCCTGCGTTTAACATCACTGCACAGTCTCCTGCCACGAAAACGAAACTCGCAGTCGAGACAAAGAAAATCATCCTGGAGCTCATAAGACTTGAAACTGCTTAACTCAAGGTGTTTTGGCAAGTACTTATCTACCTAAACTTCTTTCTGTTATCTGTTTGCTGTACTGTCGTGCTCTCTCTCTCTCTCTCTCTCTCTCTCTATATATTGGTTACATCTTTTTCCTGTAAATATTTTTATTGCACCCTTTTGACCTTTTAGTAATAAATCTTACTTTCTGAAAGTGTTGAACTGTTTCTATAGCTCTTAATGTAACTTACGAATCCCTGCCGCTGAAGAGCGCTGCTATGAGCGTTTAACCTGTCTGCGGAGATAGTGGTATACCGATGATTAACCAATCATCCTAGTGTATTGCTGAGTTTCCTCTTTCTCTGTATAAAAAGGAGGTGGTGGCAGTGTGAAGGGTTAATTGCATAATTAACCTGACCCAGTAGCAAACGCTCCTAGGCTGCAGGTATGTCGATTGTGGTCCAATTAGCTGGAAAATCGGTGTGCAGGGTGCAGCTAGGCGTGGTATTGTTCCGCACATGACATCGCGGTTTTAGATTGGCTAGTCCTTCGGTCACGAGTTTGGTGAGAAGGTCTGGGGTCTGACACCGCACCCGTCACACCTTCTTCATCAGAGCTAGCTAAAATCAAATCTGAAGTCTCCCAAAAGTATGTGGGAAAATATGTTATAGTCTGATGAAACCAAGGTTGAACTTTTTGGCCAGAATTCCAAAAGATATGTTTGGCACAAACAAAAACACTGCACATCACCAAACGAACACCATACTCACAGTGAAGCATGGTGGTGGCAGCATCATGCTTTGGGGCTGTTTTTCTTCAGCTGGAACTGGGGCACGGTAGACAGAATTATGTACAGTTCCAAATATCAGTCAATATTGGCATGAAACCTTCAGGCTTCTGCTAGAAAGCTGAACATGAAGAGGAACTTCACCTTTCAGCATGACAACGACCCAAAGCATACATCCAAATCAACAAAGGAATGGCTTCACCAGAAGAGGATTAAAGTTTTGGAATGGCCCAGCCAGAGCCCAGACCTGAAACCGATCAAAAATCGGAGGGGTGATCTGAAGAGGGCTGTGCACAGGAGATACTCTCGCAATCTGACAGATTTGGAGTGTTTTTGCAAGGAAGAGTTGGAAAATATTGTCAAGTCAAGATAAGCAATGCTGATAGACTCATACCAAAAAAGACTGAGTGCTGTATTAAAATCAAAAGGTGCTTCAACAAAAAGTATTAGTTTAAGGGGGTGCACACTTATTGTACTTCCCTCCACTTAAAAGATTTCAGTTTATTGTTCAACTGAGTTGTACAGTTTATAGGTTAAACTAAAAGGTGGAAAAAGTTCTGAAATGATTTATCTTTGTCTAATTTTTTTACATAACAGAAACCTGACATTTTAACAGGGGTGTGTAGACTTTTTATATCCATTGAATCTGATTTCCTTTTATGAGGAGGTGAGCAAAACCTTGGACAGAGGGATGGCTGTGGACGTGGTATACTTGGATTTTGCAAAAGCGTTTGACACAGTTCCCCACACATGTCTAATGTGTAAAGTAAAGTCTACTGGCTTGGAGAAATCCGTATGTAAATGGATAGAAAACTAGCTAAAAGATCGTATTCAGAGAGTAGTGGTTAATGATTCATACTCTGAATGGTCTAGGGCTGTCAGTGATGTACCCCCAGGTTCAGTGTTGGGACCCTTACTGTTTAATATATTTATAAACGATATAGGGTCTGGGATTAAAAATACCATTTCAGTCTTTGCAGGTGACACCAAGCTTTGCAGTGGAATAATGTTCTTACAGGATGTCTTACAAGACAACCTCAATGCACTGTTTAATTGGACAACTATGTGGCAAATAAGGTTTAATGTTGAAAAATGTAAGGTTATGCACTTGGGGCCAAGAATATGCATGCATCATACATACCGGGGGGAGGAAAACTGGGGGAATCAGTGGTGGAGAAGGATCTGGGAGTTCTGGTGCATCACAAGCTTAATAATGGCATGCAATTCCAAGCCGCAGTTTCTAAACCGAGCAAAATCCTCTCTTGTATTAAAAGAGGTATAGACTCCAGAGAGAGAGATATCATTTTACCCCGGTACAAATCAGTAGTAATCTCATCTGGAATATGCAGTTAAATTTTGGGCACCAATTTACAAAAAGAACATTGGGGAACTGGAGAAAGTACAGAGAAGGGTAACCAAACTGATAAGAGGCATGGAGGAGCTCAGCTATGAGGAAAGATTAGAGGAACTGAATTTATTCTCTCTTGAGAGGAGGAGATTAACCCCTTCCCGCCGACGCCTCCCAGCCCTTTAAGAGATTCTGACGTCGGGAGGCGGGGCGCTGGGGCGTGGTTTAGGAATCATGTGACCGCCGTGATGACGCGTCACGGCGGTCACATGATCGGGAAAGGTCCCGTTCGAAAGAGCGGAGCGGGACCTTTCCGTGAGTACTACACATGTGTGCGGGGAGCGCGCAGGGCGCGCGCTCTCAGCACATATGTATTTAGTTCCATGGACGCAAATGTGCGGCCGCTCGGCGTCTAGGCCCAGACGCCGGGAGGCCGCACATCTGCGTGCGGCCGGCGCAAAGGGGTTAAGAGGAGAATATGATCAACATGTATTAATACATCAGTGGTTCATATAGTGAACTCGGTGTACAGTTATTCACCCTGAGGTCATCACAGAGGACAACAGGGCACTCTTTACATCTGGAGGAAAAGAGATGTAATCTCCAAAGGTTTCTTCACAGTAAGAGCTGTGAAAATGTGGAATAGACTCCCTCAAGAGTTGGTTCTGGCCAGCTCAGTGGATTGCTTTAAAAAAGACCTGGATTCTTTCCTAGATAAACATAATATAATCTGGATACTAACATTTATAGGTGAAGTTGATCCAGGCAATATCGGATTGCCTCTCAGGGAACAAGGAAGGATTTTTTTCCCCTGCAGGAGCAAATTGGATCAGGCTTTGCTGGGTTTTTTTTTGCCTTCCTCTGGATCAACTGTGCGTATAGGATAACTATTTTTCTTTTTTTTTTTTATGGTTGAACTAGATGGACTTTTGTCTTTTTACAGCCAGAAAAACTATGTAACTATGTAACCTTCTTCCACTATTCCGTGATTGAGTTCTGATGCTCAAAATGCTCAGTGTGGGCACTTTGGCTATGGACATGGGTCAGCATGGGCATCCCAACCAGTCTGTGGCTACGCAGCCTCATACCTTAGCAAACTGTGATGTACTGTGTGTTGACACTTTTCTATCAGAACCGTCATTACCTTTTTCAGAAATGTGAGCTACATTAGCTTTTCTATTGGATCAGCCTATACATGCCAGCCTTCCCTCCCCATCTGAATCAATGAGCCTTGTCCACCAATAATCATGTTGCCAGTTCACTGGTTTTCTTTCCTTGGACCATTTTTGGCCCTGATCACTGCAGACCGGGAACATCCCACAAGTGCTGCGGTTTTGGAGATTCTCTGACCTAATCATCTAGCCATTATAGTTTGGCCCTTGTCAAAGTCAATCAAACCCTTACACCTGCCCATTTTTTTGCTTTCCAAACATCAACTTCAGGGAGAACATGTTTACTTGCTGCCTAATATATCCCACTCACTTTCAAATTCCATTGTAATAAGATTTTTGGGCTCCAGGACCATTGACTTATGAAATGTTACAGCCTTATTCCAAAATGGATTAAATTAATTTTTTTCCTCAACATTTATTAAAAACAAAACAAAACACATGTACATACGTATTCACAGCCTCTGCCATGACACTAAAAATTGAGCTCTGGTGCATCCTGTTCCCACTGATCATCCTTGAGATGTTTCCACACCTTGATTATGTCATTATGGGATATTGTTTGTAGAATGTTGAGGAAAAATATTAATTTAATCCATGTTGGAATAAGGCTGTAACATAACAAAATGTGGCAAAAGTTAAGTGCTGTGAATACTTTCTGGATGCACTGTAAATTCCAGCCAGAGCTACTGTGTTCAGTAAACAGCCATTTAACAACTGGAGATGAGAAGAGACTGGAAAATGTATAAAAAGGACACTAATGTTCCACCTGCTTGCTGTATATAGGAATGCAAAATACTTATATGTAATATTTACCTCTCTAAATAATGTATATTAAATAATTTTATATCATAAATATGTCCATAACCCCCATATATCCTTTCGTTGCCAGATCCATGCATCTTAGGGAGCTGACAGCAGGGGTTTTTATACACAACCAAGTGGTGGAAACCACCGGGATTGTGTATAAAACTGACAGGCAGACTCCTGCCTGTCAGGTGGAAGCAGTCTGGCGGCTGCGCTGCCACCCGTTCACTTCCGCAGCCCATGGTACCGCCCCCTCCCCACGCTCCTGACATGTATTTAAGCCTCGCTTGCCCATCTGCGGGCCTAGGGAGTGCCATGGCGGGTGCAGTAAAAGCAATAATTCCAGCACAAGACCTCCTCCATAACGCTAAAATGATGACCTGTATAGGCTACTGAAGTTTGTCGCCATTTCAAATTTAAGGTTTGGCATTTTGAGTATCTATTTACTCGGCACAACCTCGTTTTTTTATATTTTACCAAACATTTGGGTAATCTATTGCGTTTGTCCTAAACTCACTTTAGCATGAAATTTCACGTTTCCTAGACCTTTGCGGTAATATCCTATGACATAAAAATTTGGAACTAACATTCTTTTATTCTCTAGGGTGTCTGCTTTCAGGAAATATATAATGTTTTGGAGGTTTCACGTAATCCTTGGGCCCAAAATGATTTTTTAAACGTGTGCATAAAATGCGACAAAAAGGCTCTAGCAGCGAAAGAGTAAAGTATATATTAAATGGTTTTATCATATAAACAATGTATCAGAGCAAATGATGTTTGTTATTTAAAAAAAAAAAAAAAGACTAATCACTTATATATCAAAAAGCTCAGAGCAGAACAGCTTTCATCTGCTATCACAGTGAAAAGACATGTTACATAATATTCCAAAGACCTATTTCAAATTTATCAAAATAAAAGAAAAAAAATAAATACAAAAAATGTATTTTTAATTTTAATATATATAGAAAAATGTTAAGAAAAATGTAAAGAAAAACTATAAAAAATGCTATAAGAGATTATTTTCAAAACCCAGAATCTATCACTATACAAAAAACACATTATTTACATGCATCATAAACCCATAAACAATATAAAGCAGGCAGCTTTACATTTAAAAATGAAAAGGAACATCTCTAATTTCCCAGTAAAGTTTCATAACTGTTTCTCACTTAAACTGTTGTTTCAAATGAAATGATTTAGGAGGAAACAGAAGTGTAATATCTTAATGGTATACCCTGAAAAGCCGAGTTCCCCTTCCATAAATATCCCAGATTAATTATCATCCCAAGACCAAATCCACTTAGAGGATTTTACAGACTTGCCTTGTGCAGCCTCACGTTTCAAGCAATACAACAAAACAACAGAAATGTTTTATTATTACATTTATAATAACTTGTCACACCCCATTTTACAGAAAAACTCAAATAATTAAAAATGAAACAACTAAAAATCATTGTCCAATTATTTATTCTCAATGCTTCTTACCTACTCTTCTTTTACATAAAGATGCCCATAGATGTTAGAATGCAATGAGATTATATGCACGTTTTAACCTCTGAGCAAAAGTTTTCTCAAATAGGGCATTTGACCATTTCAATACCAGAGCCATTTCACCCCATTAAAGTGGTTGCAAACCCAAAAAATTTAAATGACCAGGCTACCTCACACAGCATAACATCAGAAGTCATTTTTCAGTAGTCTGGCCAAGAAAGGAGCAGCCAAATATCCTCACACAGATTTAACCCCACAGCTGCCAGGGAAAAAGCCGAGAAGGGGGATCACAATTAATCCCTCAATGACTGGTCACTTGTACTGTGTAACTATCGGGCGTTACTTGAAAGTAGGGCACTGCAGTATAAGTGCAACCATTGAGGGGTTAACTGTGATCCTTCTGCTCAGCTCCCTCCCCAGGAGTTGTGGGGTTAAATTGTGCAAGGTTGTTTGGCTCCCATTAGTTGATAATGATGACCTGTGAAAGCATGTATCCCCCCTCCTCCTCCCTTAGTGGGACCCTGAGGCCACTATGTGTTTATCTCTACTGAATAATTCCCGACAGTTGCTCAGCTCTCTCCAGCCTATGAAAGTCTGCAGTCTCTGATGCCTCAAATTCTGCCCAGTGTTTATGGAGATAATTGTTTTCTCAGTCTCCCCAGGCTGGAGCTGACTCCTAATTAGTCTGTCAGTCACAGAAGAAGGGGTGTGGCGACACAAATTGTTCTCATGTGTCTGTTTTTTTCACTGTAGGAAAGCAGAGGATTTCAGATGACTGGCTGCTCCTTTTTTAGCCAGACTAGGGACAGATGACTTTTGCTGCTATGCTGTGTGAGAGAGACTGGTCATATCAATTTTGATTTGTTTGGGTTTACAACCACTTGAAATCTCCTCAGTATCGCACATTATATCTTTTAGCTCTACCCTATCTATATAGTTTATTAATCTGGCAGCAGATATACAGTACATAAATATTGTATTTAAAATATTTATAGGTTTTAAAGGAGACTTGTTTTTTATTTCGTGTCACTTTCCCAGTGCAACTTTTAAATAACTCACCCAGCCCCAGATGTTCATCTCAAAACAACCATCAAAATCCCCTAACCAAATAAATTACATGATGAAGAATATTGGTAAAATAAAGTGAACGTTCAATAAAATGTTTTAATGTTACATTGTGGTCCACACTGAAAAGAAAAAGAATGAAAAAAAAAATATATAAATTGTAACAAGTTCCATTTTTAAAAGTTTGCAGTGCAAAAGTGTGAATCGTCAGTTTCTACTTGTTGCCTTTCGAAGGGTGAATATAACATTCCCTCACATTTGATTCTAAAACAAAAAAGCTTTTTCACAAATTTTTGAGGGTTATAGCATACTATTAGAAGCCTTTGAGCTCAAATATTGCTGATGTATTCCCATTCTGGATGAGTTGCTGAGAGTAGTTCCACCTAGTGCATGTTTTTAGCGGTGTATAAAATGGACTGTCGGTGTCACCAATCCCCTGAAGACATCCAGTCAAAACTAGTCGAGCAGGGCCCTGCTTATGTCACCTTGCACGCATGCTTGGTCAAGCAGCATGCTTTCACTTTTACATGCTGTTCTTATGAATTTTGTGATTATAATTTTTAAAGTGATATTAAAGCTTTGTTTTAAAAAAATAAAATAGAAAATAACAAACATGTCATACTTACCCATGTTCTTTGCAATAGTTTTGCACAGAGCAGCCCGATCCTTTTGTTCATGGCCCCCCCCTTGACCAGTGCCCCCAAATGCAAGCTGCTTGCTATGGGGGGCACAGTTTGTGCCAAGCCCCACTCTATGCATCCATAAGACACAGAGTAGCGACTCAGCCCCGCCCCCCCCACTCTCCTCTTTGGCTCACTGGCTGTGATTGACAGCAGTGAGGCCAATGGCTCCTGCTTCTGTGTCTCAGCCAATGAGAGTGCCAAGAGAGCCATGGCACTCGTGCACATCGCTGGTTCTAGATAGGGCTCAGGTGAGTATTGGGGGGAGCTATAGGTGGAGCTGCACACATGCATAAAATACATGAAGGTGGAAAAAAAACCTTCAGCCTTTACAACCATTTTAATAAAGCCATTTTATAAAAGTTAATGCATTATAGCTCCTCTACTTTCCTCCATGCCATCTGGGGACATAACACTATTGTGATTGATGAAATGGTATCATCCGAAAAGGGACTAAACACTTAGTTAAACTTAGTTAAACTGCTGCTGCAATATGACATCTGAGTGTTGTTGAGTGATGGCATCAATTCTTATGGCAGTCTGGCGACCCTGTTGTATGGTTTAATCCACAAGCGCCATTTGAACTCAGCATTAGGAGGTCAAATAGGTGGTATCTGAGCAGTGAAGTTGCACAAAGGATTGTTAGCACTTGATTCTTACTTAAAGTAATATAATAATAATAATGTTTTTTTTTTTAAATAACAAACATGTTATATTCTCTGCTTTGTGTAATGGTTTGTGCAAAGATCAATCCCGATCCTTCTCTTCTCAGGTATCCTGCCAGTGATCCCATGATCCCAGCTCCTCGCAACCCCCCCTCGGGAGTGCCCCCACAGCAAGGCACTTGCTCCCCTTGCTACTGCATGCTCAATCCCGAACCTCGTCTTATGTCTTATGGACACACAGGACGGGGCTCAACTGCCCCCCCCCACTCGTCACTGGCTCTGAATGACAGCAGCAGGAGCCAATGACCAGTCATGGATGCACTTTCAATTTTTCTTTTTTTTAAATACAAATAGTTTATTTTATGTTACGTGGAAGTCATAGAGGGTGGAGTTATTGTAATTATTAGACAACGCTGTACAGTATTTGCACATATTTTTGCATTTTAATGTTTTAGGGTAATTTAACCGCTTGCTGATCGCCTCACTTACAAGTATGGCGGCAGGACGGCCCCTCTGCACTGGATCACGTATCTGATAAGTGATCCAACTCTTCCAGGTAGGAGGAGGCGCCCCGTCTGTGCTGCGATTAGCATTGGACATTTTTATAATTTGAGCACAAGCAGGTTTTTTTTTTGTTTTTTTATTTATACAGGGTCCTCAAGAAAATGTCGACAGATATCAATGGCTCTTTGTCTATCGCAAGATGGTAGTGGTGGATATACACAATTTTAATAATGAGCAAAGGTATTATACACTCCTCAAAAAAATTAAAGGAACACTTTGAAAACACATCAGATCTCAATGGGGAAATACAGTGAGGAACAGAAGTAAAAAGCAGAAAAGCACCCCCAAAGCATGATGTTACCACCCCCATGCTTCACAGTAGGGATGGTGTTCTTGGGATGCAACTCATCCTTCTTTTTCCTCCAAACACGACGAGTGAAGTTTAGACCAAAAAGTTCTACTTTGGTCTCATCTGACCACATGACTTTCTCCCATGCCTCCTCTGGATCATCCAGATGGTCATTGGCAAACTTCAGACGGGCCTGGACATGTGATGACTTGAGCAGGGGAACCTTCCGTGCAATGCATGATTTGAAACCATAACGGCGTAGTGTTCTACCGACAGTGACCTTTGAAACTGTGGTCCCAGCTCTCTTCAGGTCATTGACCAGCTCCTCCTTTGTAGTTCTGGGATGATTCCTCACCTTTCTTATCATCAGTGATACCCCACGAGGTGAGATCTTGCATGGAGCCCCAGTCCGAGGGAGACTGACAGTCGTCTTTAGCCTCTTCCATTTTCTAACAATTGCTACAACAGTTGATCTATTTTCACCAAGCTGCTTGGCAATTGCCCCGTAGCCCTTTCCAGCCTTATGGAGGTCCACAATTTTGTCTCTGGTGTCTTTTGACAGCTCTTTGGTCTTGCCCATGGTAGTAGTTGGCGTCTGACTGACTGTGGGGTGGGCAGGTGTCTTTAAAGAGCTCAGACAGGTGCTACTAAGTTAGATTAATAAGTGAAGTAGAGGTGGACTTTTTAAAGGCTCAGTAACAGGTCTTTGAGAGCCAGAATTCTTGCTGTTTCTTAGGTGTTCAAATACTTATGTTCAGCAGTGCAAGACAAATAAATTCTTTAAAAATCATACAATGTGATTTCCTGATGTTTTTTTTTTATTCTGTCTCTCAGAGTGGGAATGCACCTACAATGTGAATTTCAGACCCCTCCATGATTTCTAAGTGGGAGAACTTGCAAAATTGCAGGGTGTTCAAATACTTCTGTTCCTCACTGTATATCATTCTGGATATCTACAGTATACTAACATGGACTGGGTAATTTGTTAGGAACATAAGGATGCCCCATCATTTGATGGAAATTAAAATTATTATCAACCTGCAGAGGACTGAATTCAGACACCCTGAAAATCAAAGTGAAAAAATGATGCAGCAGGCTAGTCCATTTTGCTGACATTTAATTGCAGCAACTCAAAATGGTACTCAGTAGTCTGTATGGCCCCCACATGCTTGCTCCTAATGAGATGACAGATGGGGGTTTATTTACTAAAGCTGGAGAGTCCAAAATCAGACTCCCTTCTGCATAGAAACCAATCAGCTTCTAACCTCAGCTTGTTCAATGAAGCTTTGGCAATGAAACCTGGAAGCTAATTGGTTTCTATGCAGAAGGGAGTCTGATTTTGGACTCTCCAGCTTTAGTAAATAAACCCCACGGTGTCTTGGGGTATTTCCTCCCAGATGTGGACCAGGGCATCCCTGAGCTGCCGGACAATCTGAGATGCAACCTGGCGGCGTTAGATGGAGCAAAACATGATATCCCAGAGGTGTTCTATTGAATTTCGGTCAGGCGAGCGTGGAGGCCATTCAATGGTATCAATTCCTTCATCCTCCAGAAACTGCCTACATACTCTCACCACATGAGGCCGGGCATTGTCGTGCACCAGGAGGAACCCAGGACTCACTGCACCAGCGTAGGGTCTGACAACAGGTCCAAGTATTTCATCCCGATAACTAATGGCAGTCAGGGTGCTATTGTCTAGCTTGTAGAGTTCTGTGCATCCCTCCATGGATATGCCAGACGATCACTGACTCACCACCAACAACAGTCATGCTGAATGATGTTACAGACAGCATAACATTCTCCACAGCTTTTCCAGACCCTTTCATCTCTGTCACATGTGCTCAGGGTGAACCTGCTCTCATCTGAAAAGCACAGGACACCAGTGGTGGACCTGCCAATTTGGGTGTTCAATAGCAAATGCCAATCGAGCTCTATGGTGCTGGGCAGTGAGCACAGGGCCCACTGGAGGATGTCGGACCCTCAGGCCACCCTCATGAAGTCTGGTTCTGATTGTTTGGTCAGAGACATCCACACCAGTTGCCTGCTGGAGGTAATTTTGTAGGGCTCTGGCAGTGCTCATCCTGTTACTCCTTGCACAAAGGAGTAGATACCGGTCCTGCTGATTGGTTAAGGACCTTCTATGGTCCTGTGCAGCTCTCCTAGAGTAACTGCCTGTCTCCTGGAATCTCCTCCATGCTCTTGAGACTCTGATGGGAGACACAGCAAACTTTCTGGCAACGGCACGTATTGATGTGCCCACCTGGAGGAGTTGGACTGTCTGTGCAACCTCTGTAGGGTCCAGATATCGCCTCATGCTACCAATAGAGAGACTGGCCCTAGCCAAATGCAAAACTAGTGAAAAACAGTCAGAAAAGAGGAGTAGGGATTAAATGTCAGTGGCCTATACCTGTAAAACCATTCTTTTTTGGGGTCATCTCATTGTTGCCCATCTAGCGCACCTGTTGTTAATTTCATTAACACCAAAGCAGCTGAAACTGATTAACAACCCCCCTTTGTTACTTAACTGACCAGATCAATATCCCAGGAGTTTAATTGACTTGATGCTATACTCTGATTAAAAAGTGTTCCTTTATTTTTTTTTTGAGCAGTGTACATGGTTCTATCATTGTATATCGCTAGAAAACACATTTGACAGAATGTTTGATGTCCTCTAAAATGTCTTGCAAAGGACAAAATAGACAACAGTCCCTACAAGCAATTAACCACGTGCCCTCCAGAGGATTTACCCTCCTTCCTGACCAGGCCATGTTTTGCAATACGGTGCTGTGTTACTTTAACTGAAAATTGCACAGTCACGCAACACAGTACATAAATGAAATTTATGTCCTTTTTTTGTCACAAATAGAGCTTTGTTTCGGTGGTATTTGATCACCTGTGCATTTTTTATTTTTTGCACTATAAACAAAAAAAGACTGGCAATTTAGACAAAAAAAACCAGTATTTTTGACTTTTTGCTATAACACATATCCAGCAAAAAATTTAAAAAACCAAATTTCTTCATAAATTTAAGCCAACATGTATTCTGCTATTTGCTAAAAAAATAAATCCCAATACGTGTAAATTAATTGGTTTATGTGAAAGTTAGAGCGTCTACAACTGGCGGAATATATACTGGAATTTTCTTTTATACTAGTAATGGCAGCGATCAGCGACTTATAGTGGAACTGCAGCGGGCATTCTGACACTGGATGGGAACTGACTAACTGCCACTGACATTCCCAGTGACCACTGCTAATAAAAAAAACTGACACTGCACTAGTGACACTGGGCAGGAAGGGGGTTAACATCTGGGGCAATCAAAGGGTTAACTGTGTGCTCTGTGTGTTTTACTAGGGAGGCATGTTGTTTTGTATCTCTCTGCTGAGCAAATTAAGTATCACGCTTTTTTCTTATTATAGTCCTGTACTGTTGTATGTTATGATTTTTTAATGGTTTTATACTTTAAAAGGCTTAAATATCTATCTTAATATTACATTACATGACACAGAACTTGTATTAATAGAACATGGGTTATATGGAGGCTACCTTCAGGTTTTTCTACCCTACAGGAAAATCCGTTAGGGCTTGTCATAAAGTGTAAGAGGGATGTTCAATTTATGATGCCCGGGACATGTAGTACCGGGCGCTAGGCAGGTCGTTTTTGTACACGTTAACCCGGCTGCAGTCAAGCAGCTGGGCTTACCTGTCAGGCGGAAGTATTCGGGCTACTGCATGGACGCCCGTTTGCTTCCACACAACCCACGACCGTGCCAGCCTCAGCCCCCCTGCCCACTATGTCTCCGGGGCTTTTGCTTGTCCATCTGCGGGCTCGGGACCAGTTCAGCAGGTACCAATTGGTATAGGGGAGGGAAGAGAGTGGACACGTCTGCTCCCCGTTTTGTCCTGGCCAGGAAGCTTCTGAACCCTGGATGTCTCGATAATGAGACCTGTCACCAAAAATCATGACATAGGAGACTTTTTGTCCCCTATGTGATGAAAAAAAAAGTTTTTTTAATAGTAAAAAAATAAAGTTACACCCAAGCACATAAACCCCCCCCCCAAAAAAATGTTGAGGGTCCCCCCACATATATACGGTTGTACATACTTACAAGGACAAGTTGGAGCACCTACTCATGAAAATGTTGATTGCGATAGACATGTTACATAATGCCGTGCACGCCAGAATGAGAGCAATAATGCTAGCACCAGACCTCCTTCGCAACGCTAAACTAATGACATATAAGGGGTTTTAAAAGAGTCGCCTATAGAAAATAAGGTACTAAAATTTGTCGCCATTTCACAAGCGCATGCAAATTTAAGGTTTAACATATTGGATATCTATTTACTTGCTGTAATCTCATCTTTTATATTTTACAAAAAATATTAGGTAATGTCTTCATTTTGTGTGCCCTAAAATGAACTTAAGTGTATTTTTTTTTTTTATGAAATTTTGTGTTTCCCAGACCTTTGTGGTAATATCATGTGACATAAAACGTTGGAACTACCACTATTTTATTCTCTAGAGTGCCGGCTTTCAGAAAATATATAATGTTTGGGAGTTTTATGTAATCTTCAGGCCTAAAATTATTTTTTTAAAAGTGTGCAAAAAACGGCTCTAGCAGCGAAAGACATAAAAGGATAAGCCCAACACTCCATTTCCTGATGAGCACCCAATCGGTGCTCATTACAGTGCAAGGTCTCTACCCTCTCTGCTAGTTCCCGGGTGTGGCGTTGGAGACAGGCAGGGAGGTGAGGAGGAGATACAGCGCAAGGTTAAAAATATTACACGTTTAAGTTGCCATAAAAGCCCCTTTTATTTTTTAAAGCCCCAGACATTCCTAAAAGTACCTCAGATTTAAATACGGTTTGGGTTAAAATATATATTTTTTTTATCTGGACAAGTAGATTGGGACACTGATTTAGTCCCTGGACAAGTAGTTTTTTCAAAAATTTCCACACCACTGTGTAACCACAAAGACCTGCCCACTGCATGAGACAAGGTTTTTGATAGTGCCCTTTAAAGTGATGAACCTCTAACCCTGGAGTAATTTTCTTTTTAAATGTCAATTTTTTTTTCAGAAGCTTCTATCAAGATCTGACTGCCTACTGCATATGGCAGCCTAGCAGTTTCTGGATCAGTTACCATCGGTATGTAAGTTGGGGACGGCATCTGAACTACATCATTTGGGGTTGACCTGTATGGTTTGCTTTTGGCAATTGATCCTGCATTAAGTGCTCTTCCTGACACATGTAGTTAGCTGCAGGATGTTATATAGATCTAGGGCCATGGTGCATTTCTATGGTTTCAAGACCCTGAAGACCCCTTTAGGTGTATGCCCACCACGATGGGTGAAGCCTGGACAACTTAGAAGGCCCAGCATCATATTATATTATAAGCAGAGGATTTGGAAGTTATTCACTTTATAATGGGAATGCCTGCCATTTTGTATCTAACATGGCAGTGTCTTTCCTCCTAGACACCTCAGACTAGACTAGTCTCAGGAGGATGAGTTAAATGTGTCACTCCTGTACAATGCATTGCCACCTGACTTTTTAAAGAAAAACACAGACAGTACATTGCTGCACTCCTGCTACCATTTTTTACAGAGACACAGCCACAGGAACACAGGCTGTGTTAAAGCAGTTCCAGTATCTGTATACGCAAAGCCCCATCCACTCCAAATTTCATTCCGTGAGTACCCCACTGGGGATTCCCTCACTTAACAATGGCAGATCACAGGCACAAGGAAGCTAGGACAAAAGGCCCAAATAGCAATGTCCTATTATGGCACAGCTCACCTTATGTGACTCTAGCTCCCTCTTCATACAGCCTGGCTGACAAAAGCAAATGTTTCTGCCACTGTCTAAATTCTTTGGAAAAATTTCAGCGCTTTTAGAACCTTCAGTTTCCAGAAGCCAGACAAGCTACACATCAAGGTGCGCACTAGTCTTTGCTTAATAGCACCTGATACTCCACAGCCTAAACATGCCCCTATTAGCACTAAAACTCTGGCTAAGTCAAGGAAGACATTTCTAATAAACACACAGATTGATTGTGCAATTTAGGAGAGATGAATACTAGTTCAGAACTGGGCCAGTCTTCAGACTTTTTTCTGAAAGTCATCTTATAGAAAAAGGAATTTAGGAAGAAACGGGCTGTTCCAGTAGTGGATGCTGTCTTTTCAGTTCTCAATACACACCTTATAGTTTCTATTGAGGATGTTCCCCATTTTAAGGATTCTGTTGATAGGCATCTGCAAACCCTCTAAAACGCCTTCTTTGCCCTTGAACATTGTCAGGAATGGACTCACCATTAGTGGTGGGACTCATCTGTCGTGTGGGCTGCAGTACCAGGGCTCGCCAGCAGGTGCTCTCAGCAGCCAGAAGCTCACTCCTGCAGTCAGCCATCACCTGAGGCTGATTGCAGGAGGTGTATTTAAGGAATAGCCAGAAATGCAGTCAGTGCCTTGGTGTATGTTTCCCATGAGCCCCTGTACCTGCATCCTGTCTGCTTCCTGCCTGATCCTGCTTTGATCCTGACTCTGAACGAACTCCGCCTGTCCTGACCTCGGCTATTCCTGACCACTCTTCCGCTCGCTCCTGGTACCCTGTTTGTCCGTTTGCTACCGACCCGGCCTGCCCGACTACGTTTGATTTGTATATCAGTTTAGGTTTGAGTTTGTTTCACCTTGTTGTATGTATTTGTGTTAGCTTTGGGTTTGGTTTGTTGCACTGCGTTTATGTTTGTGTTGTCCTTAATAAATTATCTTGTTTACACGCTATACCTGAAGTCTGTGTTTCCCCTGTATCAGTCCACACACCTCTGGTCACTCCCGGAGCCCTGACAAACATCCTGTCCTGTTGCCAGCCATTGCTGTTATGTCAATTTGCCAGACTACTGTCAACTGGACAAGACATATGAATAGAAACAAAAATTATTATTCTTGAAGACCCTGCTTTCTTAGACAATTGCAGGTCATGCTCTTAGTATTACTGTTTTGTGTTGACCTTTTAGAGAATGCAATTCACGAAGTCTGGATTGTCTCTTATCTCTGTGAATATGCTCAGGATTTTGTGGTTAAAAACTTGGTCTGCTGAGTCTGCTTGAAAAAAAGCATCTTTTGACAGTGGGTGCTTATTTGAGGAATCCCTTGATAAGTTCACAAAGGAAGTCACTGGGGGAAAGGTACTCTTACCCCATAAGAAAAATCATAATTTTCCTACCCCTACTACCATTACACAGCAAAAGGGACTTTAAAAAAGTTCTATAAAACAGAGATTCTATCTCTGTCCCCTCTTCATTTTTGCCTTCCAATCTGGCAGCTTCAGACCAAAAGAAAGCAGATTTAATTACTGTCTTGCACCAACATCATGGAATAGTTGCACCAATTCCTTCAGAAGAAGGTTTACAGGGTTTCCATTCAAACCTATACACAGTTCGAAAACATACTAGAATTAAAATCTCTAAACAGTTTTCTTCATGTGCCAAAATTCCAGATTGAATCAACACAATCTGTTATTGCTTCTCACAGATGAGGGGAATTTCTGGAATCAATACACATAGATGAATCTACACATCCCCATCCTCCTCCCACATCCACACTTTCTTCCTTTTGCTGTGGGAAATCAACACTTCAAATTTCTAGCACTACCATTGACTCTCTTCTGCACCTCACAAAGGTGTTCACAAAAGTGCCTGCTCCTGACTCTTCTGTGAGCCCAGGGCACTCATATCACAGGTTACCTGGATGCCCTCCTAATGAAGGACTCCTCATCTTCAACCTTATCTGCCACTGTCCAAATGACCAGAAATCTGCTTTCAGGCCTTCACATTGTCTGGAATACCTGGGTCTAATCTTGACACAACCCAGGCCAGAACCTTCCTCCCACATGACAAAATTGCTTCCCTAACATCCCAAAAACAAGGAACCTCAGGTCCTCAGGATAGGTTTCTACCTTAACTATTCTATTCTAGAAACCTCTTCCCCTGCAATCCCTAATCAAGAATTTTCTTCAAGGAGTTGCACATATAAACACCCCAATTTTACACACGGTGTCATACTGGGATCTGAACCTAGTGCACTGTTCTTCAGAGACCCCCCTTTGAACTGATTAGAGACATTCTGTTGTAAGACCTCACTTGTCATGTTGCTTTCCTGGTGGTGTGTTTCTGAGTTGAAAAGCTCTTTCTTGTAAACAGCCCTCTTTGTTTTGCACAAAGGCAAGGTGGTTTTGAGATCAAAAGCTTTTCTACCTAAGGTGGTCTCTGCCTCAATGAGGATAGTGTCCTTCTATCCCTCTGTCCTGCCCCAAAAACATGACTCGAAATTTGCCCCACATTGCCTGGATGAGGTCCGAGCTGTCATAGTCTACCTAGCAGGAACAGCAAGACTGATTCCCTCTTTGTTCTGCCTTTTAAAGGGCAACCTACTTACTGTTCCACCATTACAAGATGGAACTAGAAGAAAGAGCACTGCCTGCACCTCCTACTAGGTCTCCACTTCTTCTCTCATGCTGACAGGAGTAGTGACACGGTTATCATTACGCTTGTAGCGGTAGTTCCAGGAGGAACTCCTGGGAGCCTGGAGACCTGGCAGGCAAATTGATCAACCAGAGTCAACAGGCAAGAACCAAAGAGTTCCCAGCTATGTTAAATAATGGCCACATCATTATAGTCAACCTTATACAAACCTACAATGTTGAGATTTGTTAGATTACAGGGTGCACCGATCAAACCCTGCTGCCATTTGGATTAGGCAGTCATAATTAAACAAACTGCGCAACTGCCGTAACAGGAAATTGGAGAAAAGACTATAAAAATGGAGATTGTTAAGCACAATGTCTGTAACTGAATATCTACGTTTGTAACATCAAATAGACTTTAAAGCCCTGGGAAACTTGATAATTCCACCTTGCAGTCGGGCAGCATCCACACTGCAAGAGTTAGCTGCTCATTTTAGTCTAGGGGGCATAGATAAGATTTACTCACCCAATCCTTCCCTAAGCTAAACTAGTCCTGATGTCATTAAAACAAATGCAGAGTCGACATTTGACAAGATTCCAGCAAAGAACAGCCTGACCTCTGTTTTTTCTATATCTGGAGAAAGCATTTAATTATGTGGATTGGGGGGTATATGAGGGAGATCCTGGTCCGTACAGGTTTTGGTGAGGTATTTCTTAGATAGATTGGCTTACTATATGACCGTCTGGTGGCTTCCATTAAATCAGGTGGTAGGGTCACAGCCTTCATCCCTATCAGCAGGGGCACAAGACTGGTTTGACCCTTATCACGGGGACTCTTTGTCCTGCTGATGGAGCCTATTTTGCTCTGGCCTTACTAACCTCCTCCTCGATACAGGGCATCTGGGTGGGCAGTTTGGTTGAGAATACGGCTTTATATGATAATGTAGTTTTTCTTGGGATGACCCTGTAGAGTTCCTACCTGCTGCTTTGGCTATCTTAGATCATGTGACTTCATTTTCTGGCTTAAAAGTGAACTGGCACAAATCCCAAGTACCACCACTAGGGAAAGACATTTGTGCACCCCAGTCGTCTACCTCAGCCCCTTAGTGGGTAACCAAGGTTAAATACTTGGGGTTACATATTACAAAATCAGTCTCTGATTTCATTCAGCTAAATATCACACCTATTCTCACCTTTCTTAAACACAAGATCAATGCCTGGAGGAATCTCCCTCTCTTAATGACAGGGAAAAAGAAGGGTTTAGGAATTACAGCTCTTAAGAGTAGCCATCCCCAATTTTTCAAGGAACCAAAAGTAATTGGACAACTGAATCAAAAGCCATTTCATGGCCAGGTGTGGGCTACTCCTTCGTTATTTGTTCATCAATTAAGCAGGTAAAAGGTCTGGAGTTGATTCTAAGTGTGGTATTTGTATTTGGAATCTATTGCTGTGAACCTACATCATGTGTTCAAAGGAGCTGTCCATGCAAGTGAAACAGTCCACTGTAAGGCTTCAAAAACAAAACAAATCCATCAGAGATGGCAGCAACATTAGGAGTAGCCAAATCAACAGTTTGGTACATTCTGAGGAAAGAAGAACGCACTGGTGAGCTCAGCAACATAAAAAAGGCATAGATGTCCACGGAAGACAACAGTGGTGGATGATAGCAGGATCCTCTCTATGGTAAAGAAAAACCCATTCACAGCATCCAGACAAGTGAAGGACACTCTCCAGGAGGTGGGCGTATCATTGTCAAAGTCTACAACCAAGAGAAGCCTTCACTAGAGCAAATACAGAGGGTTCACCACAAGGTGCAAACCTTTCATAAGCCTGAAGAATAGAAAAGCCAGATTAGACCTTACCAAAAAACATCTAAAAAAGCCAGACCAGTTCTAGAAAAGCATTCTTTGGACAGATGAAACTAAAATTAATCTGTACCAGAATGACGAGAAGAAAGGTGTGGAGAAGTCTTGGAACAGCTCGTGATCCAAAGCACACAACATCATCTGTAAAACGTGGTGGAATCAGTGTGATGGCATGGGCATGCATGGCTTCAAGTGGCACTGGGTCATTGGTGTTTATTGATGATGTGACAGAAGCAGCCGGATGAATTCTGCAGTGTTTAGAGATATACTGTCAACCCAGATTCAGCCAAATGCAGCAAAGTTGATTGGACGGCACTAAACAGTACAAATGGACAATGATCCAAAACACACTGCAAAAGCTACCCAGGAGCATTTGAAGGAAAAGAAGTGTATTATTCTGCAATGGCCGAGTCAATCACCTGATATCAACCCAAGTGACCATGCATTTCACTTGCTGAAGGCAAAACTAGAGGCAGAGAGGCCCACAAAAAACAACTGAAGACAGCTGCAGTTAGAGCCTGGCAAAGCATCAGAAAGGAGGAAACCCAGTCTTTGGTAATGTCCGTGGGTTACAGACTTCAGGCAGTCATTGCCAGTAAAGGATTCTCCACAGAATATTAAAAATTAACATTTTATTTATGATTATATTCATTTGTCCAATTACATTTGAGCCCTTGAAAATGGAGGAACTGTGTATAAAAATGGTTACAGTTCCTAAAATCTGTACTTGATATTATGTTCAACCCCTTGAATTAAAGGTTAAAGTCTGCATTTCAATTTCATTTGGATTGTTTAATTTATTCTGGTGGCATACAAGCAAAAAGTATGAAAATTGTGCCTGTGTCCAAATATAAATGGACCTAACTGTATACAACTTAGACATGCATATCATGCACAGTTTGGGAGTGCTCTGATTCGGAAACTATACTGCGGGGTGAGGACCTCCTCAAACCTTTGTCTACTATATAAGTCCCTGTTCCCTTCTACACATAGATTACTCAGCCAGTGTAGGTCTAGCTGGGAAACAGTAGTCCCTGACCTTCTACTGAAGATTGGGAGGAAATTTTGGATGCCCCATTGGTCAGGCTTGTTTCTGCTTGAGATCAACTCATAAATTATAAATTTGTTCACCATATTTATCTGATCCCCACTAGGCTAGCTAAAATGTTTGGTAACAACTCCTACTGGCGTTGTTCATCCAATGGGTCTGATTTTATGCACGTCTTCTGGGACTGTCTGGCTATCCAGCTGTACTGGACTGGAGTGCTCCAGTGTGCTCAGGCTGTTACTACTATACCCATCAACCCAACCATATGACACTATCTTTTGAGCTTAATGGATGATTTAGCTTCCATCAAGGCCATACACACTCTCCTTACCCTTCTATTTTATTATGCAAGGAAACTTATCATATTGTCTTGGAAAAACCCGAGGCTCCAACTGTTGCAGCCTGCAAGGTTCTCATAAACAAGGCCCTTACATTATATAAGGCTATGTATTTTAATACAGGGGTACCCCATAAAGTTGACAAGGTATGGGATGGCTTCCCCACATTACTGTGGCAGATTGAATTGCATTATTTCTATATATGTCTATTTTTACATATTCCTATTCTGTCTATTGTATGAAGGTTTTCCTGTCAGAGTTACTGCCCTTGTCCTTGTAACTTAACCACGCTTGCTAAAGGGCTGGTGTGGTGTATATTATTGACATGTAGGATCTGTTTTGTTTTGTTTTTTTGGGGGTTTTTTTTGTGGAGAGGTCTCTTCTCTCCTGAAGATATATTACAGAAGATCATTGTACAATTGCAGGCATGGTTTCCTCTTGTATTTTGTATGATCACATGGCTTGTTGTGCACCTGTAGGCACAGGTTTGTACTGTTATTTTGTATGTCACGTGCAAATTGCTAATAAAAAGAATTTTACAAAAAAAAAAAAAAAAAAAAGAACAGTGACTCCAGAGTGTTGGAGAGCCCTGTCTGATGGGGAAGCAGAGGATCATGCTTTTACTCTCCCCTAGACCTCAACAAGAGGTTAATCCTAGCAGTGCAGGTGCAGCCCTACTGCTAGAAGAAATTTTTAGGTTTCTTGGAGATGGGCTTTAAATAAATGTTTGTGTGTTTATCCATGCACATTAGCTGATCACATAGCTGCGGGCTCCATCAGCTGAACCTCTTCTCTTTCCCCAGAGCCCTTTTAAAAGCATCCTGTTTACAGGGAAAAGGTGGAGCTTGAAATACAATGAAATATTTGGGCATGAAAACCCTGATGAGGTCTATAAAACATGAGGACAAACCAAGTATATAACAAACACTATAATCTTTGATATTTTTAAACCACTGCATATAATACATGGCCAATAATTACAGAAGGTAACATTTTCATTGATGACTCAAAACAATGTCTTTAGCTCTAAAGTATCATTCTACTGCAGCGACCTTAAGAGTATATGCCAATCAGATGCAACGTTTTTACACTTAAATTTACTCTGCAGACATCTCTGCAGCTGGCTGCTCCACTCACTAAAGTTGTATCTTTCTGGCATCCCTGCTGTTTAAATGGTGCTCAATCTGTCAAAAATGCAGGCACACTGTGGCCAAACCATAAGCACTGTGCTCTTTAAAATGAGTTTTCATAAAAAAAAAACAGAAAGTTTCTACTGATGAGCTGATCACTGACTGGTACTCTCTGCCAGTGCATTGCAGCAGCCATTTAGAAGACATTTGTGTAAACCCCTCCAGGGAGATCAGGCGTCAGGGCAAACATCACAATTCACAGTAAATGATGTTACCACCTAAACTCAATGGCATAGTTAAAGAATGATTCCAGGACAGCTCGGTGTGTTGAAAAATAACAGACTTACTGGCCTAGGTGAAAATAAAGGAAATAAAGTCTAAAAAGAAAACTAATGCAACCATCACATCCAAGAACTGAAATGGCAATGTGAGATATAAAGGGATGAGTGGAATGAAGGGAAAACCTGAAATTTGAATTGGAGCCTGGAATTCAATCCTGGGAGCTATTTCTATGTTGGAGTGAGAATCCATGGGATTACTTTGAAGGCCTTTTTCATACCTATTTAGGGTAACTGTATGCAATTCAGTCACCTAGAATATATATATATATATATATATTTATTTATTTTTTCACTGACACAGGAAAGGTTTATTATTTATGCATCCAAGCCTTACTTCACCAAGTGCAATGCAAAGAGTCGGATGCAGTGGTGTAAAGCACGGCACCACTGGACTCTAGAGCAGGAGAGATATGTTCTCTGGAGTAACGAATCACGTTTCTCTGTCTGGAAATCCGATAAATGTGTCTGGGTTTGGCAGTTGCCAGGAAAACGGTACTTGCCTGACTGCATTGTGCCAAGTGTAAAGTTTGGTGGAGGGGGGATTATGATGTGGGGTTGTTTTTCAGGGGTTGGGCTTGGTCCCTTAGTTCTAGCGAAGGGAACTCTTATGGCATCAGCATACCAAGACGTTTTTGGACAATTTCATGCTCCGGACTTTGGGGGAACAGTTTGGGGATGGCCTCTAACTGTTCCAACATGACTGCACACCAGTGCACAAAGCAAGGTCCATAAAGACATGGATGAGCTTGACTGGCCTGCACATGATCTTGAATTCAACCTGATAGAACACCTTTGGGATAAATTAAAGCAGAGACTGCGAGCCATGCCTTCTTGTCCGACATCATTGCCTGACCTCACAAGTGCGCTTCTGGAAGAATGGTCAAACATTCCCATAGACACACTCCCAAACCTTATAAACAGTCTTCCCAGAAGAGTTGAAGCTATTATAGCTGCAAAGGGTGGACCAACTCAATATTGAACCCTACAGGCTAAGACTGGGATGCCATTAAAGTACATGTGCGTGTAAAGGCAGGCATCCCATCACTTTTGGCAATATAGTGTAGCTATCATCACAAGTTTAATATATGTCTCCAAGAGACATGGTGCACAGCAGTCCTGGCCATAAGCAACCTGAAGCTGTGTATTTTGACCACTGTATGGTTCATGAAAAAAATGATCAATGTTTAACTTGATTTTATTTGTTGCCTAGAACTGCTTTAAAAATACGTATAGTAACACCTTCCTCTCTATCCAGGAGTTATCAAAGTATTCCTACATCTTTAGGCCATTTTTCTGATAAGATGTGATCAGAGTCTAAATGCTGAAAACGCACTAACATCACCTGTTCTAGTACACTGTATGAGTCTAAATAGGTAATTTCTGTGGACAAAACCAACAGAATGCCAGGCGTTTACTGTGTTCTGTTATTAAGCCAATCACTTCTAGCATGAGAACCTTCTGCAGAGAACTGAAAGAGCGTATGGTGGAAATATTCCAAGTATAAACCCAGGAGTAATTTCATCTTTGAAATACAGCTCAGTAGCACAAAGCCTTTGGTAAATATTAATGTCAAGCTGCAGTTTTACTTGCTCTTTAACCCAAAACATCTTGGTGGCATACAGATCAGTGCATTCATAAAAACAGCATAGAAGAAAACATAGAACCTTTATTCAGATTGCCTTTCTAAGCAACAGTCATAACAAAATCACATTAGGTTGTGATGCTCTGTGTACATTTGGCAGTTTAAATTATCTTTGCTAGCTTTAACTCTAGCAAATAGTGTTCCCATTCTAGGCACAGGAGGGTTCTAATTAAAGTCAAAATGTGCATTAATTGTGTATACAGCTTTATGTAGCATGTATGATCAAAAAAATAAATATTTTAACTGATAATTGTGTTTTGTCATGCATGTGATTGAAAAGGGTGCAGGCTTTAGTTCTACAGAGACATATCAGGGGATCTCATGAAGAGTGTTATAGATACTCTGAAGACATCTGTATTCACGTAGTACGACAAATTAAGGATCATGGCACATATTCCGGTACGTGTTGAAATTATGATTTGAACCTGTCACATTTTTTGAGAAAACTGTCGCTTGCAGCAGCTGTAATACCTTGGAAGAACAAGTCCATAAAAATAAACACCAATATGGAATAAGTTTTATTATTCTTCACTTTTATTGGATCAGATATGGTTGTATATCTTATTGAATCTGACACAGTAACACTGACGGACAAAAAAAACTGTTGCTACTCTGAATTACTTGAATTTGGTGCACATATTGGTAAATCAAATTAAAGGTTTGCAGTTTCCCACATCATGCACACCAGAAGTAATGCAACAGAAACGCCACACTGAGTTGCCCTTGATAGTGTCATTAAACTTCAATTCATACATTTTTACACTGTGCTGGATGCACAATGCCCTTAATCTACTTGAAGATCAAGGACTGGAGGAGTCTCCACAAAGTCAAACAATGAGGAGAGTGCATATACTGTACTGTTCCCAGCACCCTGGGGTCCACATGAAACATAGATAAGACTTTTAAAGCCACCAAATTATTTTACAAAGAGTAACAATCAAAACCGTAAGGCAGTACGCACATACAGAGGCCAATGCCCCAAAATGGGACCACTGAGAGGCCTCCAATAGAAAGTTTTTAAGCAGCAGCAAACAGAGTTTTCAAGACACCCAATGAGGTGTTGCAGTCGCGGATTTCTTCCTGGAAGCGGGAGACCATAGAGGTGAGAGTGGGGAGGGGGGCATTAACTTTAGGCTGGTTCAGGAGGAGGGGCTTAGGGAATTAAAGCCCAAGTTCAGCAAGAGTCTTTCCCCATTGAGAAATGTAGAGAAAGAGTAGGATTTGCCATTATAAAGAAACTGCAAACGAAACAGATAGTTCCATCAGTAGCAGATATCCCTCTGGATTAATGGCGAGAGTAGAGGTTTAAAGACCCTCCACTTTTGGATGGTAGCTTGAGAAATGTCCGTGAAGACTTGAATCTGGTATCCATCGACCTCCAAATCTGGATGTTCCTTAGTGTAACGCATCACCAACTCTTTAATCCTAAAAAAGTGAGGCTTCACTATTATGTCCTGAGGAGGGCAGTCCGGCCGCAAAGGGACAAAAGCCCCGTGGATACGATCAATTTCCAGATGAATTTCATCAATCGTCAGTACTGCAGCATGCATCAGGGAATGGGCATAAGACGCAATATCTTTTACAGTTTCAGGCAGCCCTCTAATTTGAAAATTACTAATCATCTATTTTATTGTTTGCCTCATCCAAGCGGTCTTGTAAGTCAGCAATCATGCTAGAATTTTGGGTCACTCTGTGAACCGTATCATCAACTTTAGATTCAATCTTCTCGAAGCGATCTCCCAATTCCCGAAAGTCCAGAGGCTAACTTAGTGGTAGTTTTATCCAATTCCCGCTGTAGAAAATCAGCAAAACGTGCAATGAGTATGGAATCCCTGGAATAGTGCAGGGGTGCAGGAGGAAAGGCAGGAGAATCCACTGGGCCACCATGTTTGTAATCTTGGCTACCAGTTTGACTAATAAAGATATCTGCCATTTCTCTATCTAGCAGGGAGCAAGCTTGAGAATCACAGCCTGAAGATAGGCTTGCGGCCTGTAAGGGAGACCCAGGAGGACTAGGGAGGGAGCCAGGAGGTGCAGGGAGGTCACTCATATGATCCATGGCTCTGGAGGAATATTCATCCTGACGTCCAGCAGTAGAAGAAGGAAGCACTGTCCCCTGTGACTGCCACTGTGACTCCTCAGCAGCTGAGGAGGCCTTGGAGCCGGCACCAGGTGCCATCTTGCCTACCCTGCCCGTTCCCTTAACTGCGGGACAGGATCCACCTGTGGACTTTCTGGCCAGTTGGGAGGGCATAGGAAGAGCCCCCACCATCCCAGCAATCAATACAGGTGTGTGCCGGTTGTGCGGGTGGGTGGTGGCCGCTTGTGTTTCCCCCTGAAGTACCAGTATTGGGTGGAGCGGTCAGCAGGACATCCGCTCCAGCCGCCCGTGCATGCACTCACCCACTAAATCTTTTTTTAAAACATCAGTGGTTGAAAAATGTTCCCAAGCGTCAATTCCTGAGGATGAGGCACAACTGTAAAGATATTAATGATTATAACAAAAAAACAAGTCTATTAAAAGGCAGATTTCTTGAAAAAGGATATGACCAATCTTCTTTAGACTCTATTATACAGGAAGTAGCAAAAATGGATAGGGAATCTTTGTTGGGTCCTACTGAGAAAAAAGCCAACAAAATGTTCTGCCCTTTCATTACTAACTTCAATTTCATTACTAAGTTCAACACCATCAGATCAAACACATTTTTAAAAGAGGTGGGGCATACTTAAAACGAACCCCATACTCAGAGATATTTTGCCAGATGTACCTGAAATTGTGCCTAGAAGAGCTCCTAATTTGAGGGACTGTTTGGTAACCCCTCCTAAAGCTAATCCTAAAGTTAATCCCTCTTTTTTTTAACATTTGAAAGGTTTTTATTAATGTTATAGGTGCATGATATGCACAGTGGACAATAAAAGGAAGAAGAAAATTATCAACTTTTCCTCTACGGTTACGAATAAACAGTACTCCATAGATCAATTAATTACTTGTGATTCTAAATACATAGTGTACTTCTTGTAATGTCCATGCCGTAAACAATATGTGGGGAGGACGACACGTAAGTTGAGAGATCAACTAAGAGAGCACGAGTATAATATTAAAAAAGGTTTTAAAAAACAGTTTATCTGCCCACTTTTGTCAATAACACAATAGGGACCCCACGGGTCTTAAATTTACAGCTATGGATAAATTACAACCTCATTGGAAAGGATGCCACCATACACGGCAGGTATCCAAATTGGAAATTAAATGGTTATATGAACTCAAGTCTTATGCCCCTTTCGGATTGAATATAGATTGGGACATAAATAGTTTTATAGATACTAGTTAAACTTTTTCACTGATTGTAGACATTACATCTAGTAAAGAAATTTTCTACAGAATACATTTTTTTTATTGAATATATTCTTTTGAGAAATTTTCAATCTCTCTCTGTCTGTATTTTTCTTGTTTTAGGATTTTTAATTTTTATTTGTCATAATTTATGTTTTTATTTCATTTCTTTTTATATTGTTATATTATTTACTATATTTGTAAATGTGGCCCACCAGAAAAATTAGCAATACTATTTAGTCTTTACTTGATATTGAATATATGAATCTTTTTGTTGTACTTTATGAGGCTTTTGCCGGTCTTTAAAATAATATTCGAAAGGGCTACAGGAAACTACAATATTCGAAAGGTACTACAGGAAAATGGCGCCTGGACCGGAAGTGTTCTGAGTTACTGTAGACTGCATCAAAATGGCGCTGGGACTGGAAGTGCTCCCGAGTTCCTAAATACTACAATATAATGGTACCAGAACCGGAATTGATGGTCCGTCGCTGTATTGATGGGCCACATAAATATGTCCACTGTAGATGAACATGCATATACCCCTTAAAACAAGTTATCGCGTTAAACAGCGTTAGGTTGAGGTGTATTGCCGGAGGTCATGCTACCATTCCTTGTTGGCCGGATGGCCTCTTGTTTAAGTTTTGTACAGTGGCATGTGTACACATATATATATATATTTATTTTTTTGTAAACCTTTTTTTAAATGAGATGTCACATTCATTTTCGTTTTACAATAAAGTACTATACTAAGAGGAATTTTTCTGTTTAATCAGTGTATCCTTGTTGGTGTGAGTGCATTTGATCACAGGAAAGCTGGAGAGGTGAACAGATGTTTTAAGCGCTCATTGCTGTTCTATAATTAGATTGCAAGTCGTTCTGGTGAGTCTGCATTTTATCTAAAGTTGGAGGCTACACTACCGAGTGTTTATATATCACATGGTGGACACTATAATTATTTGAACACTGGGACTTTTTTTCTTTCTTTTTTCGCCATAATTGGCTAACGTAATGAACATTGGACAACAAATGCAGTTTATTTGTTTTTTATTTATTTGAGAGGGCATAGATTAATTTGTGTGTATTCTTTGTAGTTACTGTAGCGCTGCACTTTACTATGTTATTTTTGTATTATAGTGGTATATCTACTTATATTGCCAGCAGCTACTTATTAATACAAATTTTTTTGTTTTAGAGCTGACCTTATACATTTGATACTGCTCTATACTCAGCAGCTACATTTGCTTCACCTACTGCCTGAAAAAACTCAAAAGGTAAGCTGCAGTATGGGCAGTTGGACACATGCAGTGGTGTACCTTGCAGGCAGTGGTCCTAACTCGGTACCAACACATTTGGGTGGTGGTGGGGGGGGGTTGGTTGTTCTCGATTACTTCTTCTGGTGGAGTATTCAGTAGCAGCCGCAATACCCTTAGAGTGTAAAAGATTTGTGATTTGTCATCTCTCTCCCCCTATTCCCAAATTCCCTTCATGCAGTTTGCTGCACTATATTCACTGTGTGTTATTTACACTGACCAAAGTGTTATTTGTCTCAAACAGTTGTTGGTTTTAATGAAGTTTGTGTGCCTAAAACATATAGTGCTCAGCACAACTGAGTACACCTCTTTTGAAAAGTAAAATTTTAATCAATATCTTAACCAGTTCTGTGCCGCTCTATAGCAGAAATACTGCTACTGGGCGGCACGGGTGCGCAAAATCACACACTATATATATATATATATATATATATATACACACACACACGATTTTGCAGTTCCAGCCTCAGCTGTCAATCACCGGGTCCCGGCCGGTGATTACTTGCCAGCACCCGGTGATAGCCGAGTATCTCTGACAGGGGAGAGACCTGTATGTAAACAATATAGATCTCTCCCGTCAGCTCCTGAACACTGCTTTGCATGGGCCATACAAAGCAGTGTGCTTACGGTGAAGCACAGGCACAGCCCCCATAGTGAAACAGCACGTAGTTAACTAATTTATCACTCCAGATGTTAACCCCTTCATGCCCAGTGCCATTAGTACAGTGTCAGTGCTTTTTATTAGCACTGATCACTGTTTTGGTGTCACTGGGGATGTCAGTGATAAGTCAGTTCCCCCCCCAGTGGGTGACACTGGATGGGAACTGCCACTGACTTGGGTGGTCAAAGGGTTAACTGTGTGCTGTGTTGTGTTGTATTTTACTAGGGAAGCATGCTGTTTTGTATTTCTTTGCTGTGCACGGAGATACAAAAAACAGCATGTCCATGCTGACAGCAGAGAGACCTGTGTTGTTTACACACAGGTCTCTCCTCTGTCAGCTTTACACGGCAATTGCCGAGTGCTGGCCAAGAATTGCCAGCTGGGACCCAGTGACTGACATCCCTAGCTGCCAACAGCTGCTCGGGTAGTGCAGTGCGCGAAACCCCTTACACGGGAATGCAAATCACGCATATATACATGATTCTGCGCAGCCCTGCCGCCCTGTAGCAGGCAGTGGGCAAGAGGTTAATCATATAACTTAGATTACAAAATTTTCATTTTTACTCAAATTAGTTGATGTAAAAATTAATACACCCCACAACAAAAACTACTACATCTAGTATTTTATATGACCTCCATGATTTGTAAGGACAGCACCAAGTCTTCTAGGCATGGAATGAACACGTTGGCAACATACTGCAACATCAATCTTTTTCCATTCTTCAAGAACAACCTCTTTAAGAGCCTGGATGCTGGATGGAGAGTGATGCTCAACTTGTCTCTTCAGAACTCCCCATCAATGTTCGATTTGGTTCAGATCAGGAGACATACTTGGCCACTGAATCACTTTCACCCTGTTCTTCTTCAGAAATGCATCGTCTCTTTCAATATGGAGCAGTATATCTGTGATGTTATGATCATCAATGAAATGCAACTCCCCAACACCAGCAGCACTCATGCAGCCCCACAGAAGGACACAGTCACCACCATGGTATTCTTTTGAATAGCTGGGAAAGGAAATGTGCAGAGATGTAAGAGAGAAAAGGAGGTTGTCTGCATATGCAGACAGTTGGCTGTGGCATTCGCCTACATGTAGCCCTCTTATATTTGGGTTTGAATGTACCTTGCACAGAAAGGGTTTGATAAATAGAAGAAAAAGAAGGGAGGAAAGAGGGCATCGTTAGCTCGTGCCATTTGTGATCGTAACAGGATCCAAAAAGACTCCAATTACTTTGACCTTGTCAGAGAGGGTGGAGTGTAATGCGCTAATCCATCTCATGAAATTGTCTTCTAAGCTATGTTGTGGGACATAAAAGATCAGTTTTGCCTGCCACCTGTTGACAGGAAAAGGCATACAGCATTAGATATTGTGGCTCTGTGGATAAGGTTAAGTACCTTGATGACATTATCTCAGGCCTCTCGTGTGGGGAGGAACTCAACCTGGTCAAAGTTCAATGAGGTTTATAAAATGCGAAAGTAAGCGGTTGGCCAATATTTTTTGTCAAATGTTTCAAGTCAATGTTTGGGAGCAAGCTAAGTTGAAAGTTTGTGTACAAAGAGAACTTTCCTTTAGGAGGACAGTAATGTGGGCCCTCAAAGATGCTGAGAAAATCAGAATTGTTGTGTCAGAAAACTCAGAATGGGTGGACAAATGATGGAGGAGGGCTTTATCATATTTACCTGGTTTTGTAGATTTAATCACTGTGAAGTTCTTCTAGGGCAGGGGTAGGCAACCTGCGGCTCTCTAGCTGTTGTGAAACTACATTTCCCATGAGGCATTGCAACATTACAAAACTAACAGTTACAGCTATGACTTGCAGAGGCATGATGGAACTTGTAGTCCTGCAACAGCTGGAGAGCCGCAGGTTGCCTACCTCTGTTCTAGGGTAATGGCTGCATCTAGGTTTGATCACACATCGGAGTTGATTTTTGGTAGATTATAAGAGGTGATATTTTCATAGGTTTTATCCATCTGAGATTGGGAAGAAGGGTTTAGGGTTAGGTCTGGAGGTTATATGAAAAATAAAAAGAGGAAAAATGTACTCCCAACTTTTGAGAGATTGTTAACTTTGGAGCCATTGGAGTGGGTAATAGAACAGAAGAGATGAGTTGTCACGAAGGGCAGATGCTAGAAAGCATCCACATTTATCTGTGTTCATAGTAGGTTTTTTAACAGGAGGCAGAAGCAGCTTTAGCGTTGTATGACTAGAGAACGTTTAACTGGTGTCAGAGAGTTGAGGGCTAAGAGCTCTGTTTCCATAGATGCATCCAATCTAGATTTGTGTTTGAGTTCTAAACAATGGATTTCTTAAAGAACTTGACATACTTTCACTTCTCTGTTTGACCCTCGTGACAAGTTTGACTGCGTTTTACCTCTAATATATGGTTTATGAGCTTCTCAAACCAACATGGGATCCCTGACTGTAGCTGCATTGGCCTGGAAATATGTTTCTATTTCCCCATTCACAGCTTTTAGGATTTGCATATCTGTAGTAGACTCATTTATTCGCCAGTGCCATGCTATTATTATTATTATTATTATTATTATTATACAGTATTTATATAGCGCCAGAGGGTTTGCTCAGCGCTGTACATTAAAGTGGGGGGACAGTACATGAGACAATACAGTAACAATACAATACAAGAGGGGTTCGAGGGCCCTGCTCTTTCGAGCTTACATACTTGGAGGGAGGGGGTAGAGATACAGGAGGAAGTGGCTGTGGGGGATGGAGTCTGTTAGGTGAGGGTGGGGTAGGCTTCCCTGAAGAGATGGGTTTTCAGGGTGCGCCTGAAGGTGAGGAGGGTAGGTGACAGTCTGATGGATTGGGGTAGGGAGTTCCAGAGGATGAGGGAAGTCCTGGAGAAGTCCTGCAGTCGGGCGTGGGAGGAGGAGACCAGGGAGCTAGAAAGTAGGAGGTCTTGTGAGGAGCGAAGGGCACGGGTAGGGTGGTATTTGGGTATCAGGTCAGTGAGGTAGTTTGGGGCAGCGTTATGAATGGCTTTGTATTGCAGAGTTAGTAATTTGAATTTAATGCGTTGGCCAATCGGGAGTCAGTGAAGGGATTGGGTGGCTGAAGTGGAGCGGTTGGTGAGGTGGATGAGTCTAGCCACTGAGTTCAGGATAGACTGGAGCGGGGATAGCGTTTGTCGGGGTAGGCCGGTGAGAAGGGAGTTGCAGTAGTCTAGGCGTGAGATAATAAGTGAGTGTACGAGTTGTTTAGTGATGTCTGGGGTGAGGAACATACAGTCAGGTCCATAAATATTGGGACATTGACACTATTCTAACATTTTTGGCTCTATACACCACCACAATGGATTTGAAATTAAACGAACAAGATGTGCTTTAACAGCAGACTGTCAGCTTTAATTTGAGGGTATTTACATCCAAATCAGGTGAACAGTGTAGGAATTACAACAGTTTGCATACGTGCCTCCCACTTGTTAAGGGACCAAAAGTAATGGGACAGAATAATAATCATAAATCAAACTTTCACTTTTTAATACTTGGTTGCAAATCCTTTGCAGTCAATTACAGCCTGAAGTCTGGAACGCATAGACATCACCAGATGCTGGGTTTCATCCCTGGTGATGCTCTGCCAGGCCTCTACTGCAACTGTCTTCAGTTCCTGCTTGTTCTTGGGGCATTTTCCCTTCAGTTTTGTCTTCAGCAAGTGAAATGCATGCTCAATCAGATTCAGGTCAGGTGATTGACTTGGCCATTGCATAACATTCCACTTCTTACCCTTAAAAAACTCTTTGGTTGCTTTTGCAGTATGCTTTGGGTCATTGTCCATCTGCACTCTGAAGCGGCGCCCAATGAGTTCTGAAGCATTTGGCTGAATATGAGCAGATAATATTGCCCAAAACACTTCAGAATTCATCCTGCTGCTTTTGTCAGCAGTCACATCATCAATAAATACAAGAGAACCAGTTCCATTGGCAGCCATACGTGCCCACGCCATGACACTACCACCACCAGGCTTCACTGATGAGGTGGCATGCTTAGGATCATGAGCAGTTCCTTTCCTTCTCCATACTCTTCTCTTCCCATCACTCTGGTACAAGTTGATCTTGGTCTCATCTGTCCATAGGATGTTGTTCCAGAACTGTGAAGGCTTTTTTAGATGTCATTTGGCAAACTCTAATCTGGCCTTCCTGTTTTTGAGGCTCACCAATGGTTAACATCTTGTGGTGAACCCTCTGTATTCACTCTGGTGAAGTCTTCTCTTGATTGCTGACTTTAACACACATACACCTACCTCCTGGAGAGTGTTCTTGATCTGGCCAACTGTTGTGAAGGGTGTTTTCTTCACCAGGGAAAGAATTCTTCGGTCATCCACCACAGTTGTTTTCCGTGGTCTTCCGGGTCTTTTGGTGTTGCAGAGCTCACCGGTCCATTCCTTCTTTTTAAGAATGTTCCAGACAGTTGTTTTGGCCACGCCTAATGTTTTTGCTATCTCTCTGATGGGTCTGTTTTGTTTTTTCAGCCTAATGATAGCTTGCTTCACTGATAGTGACAGCTCTTTGGATCTCATCTTGATAGTTGACAGCAACAGATTCCAAATGCAAATAGCACATTTGAAATGAACTCTGGACCTTTTATCTGCTCATTGTAATTGGGATAATGAGGGAATAACACACACCTGGCCATGGAACAGCTGAGAAGCCAATTGTCCCATTACATTTGGTCCCTTAACAAGTGGGAGGCACATATGCAAACTGTTGTAATTCCTACACCGTTCACCTGATTTGGATGTAAATACCCTCAAATTGAAGCTGACAGTCTGCAGTTAAAGCACATCTTGTTCGTTTCATTTCAAATCCATTGTGTATAGAGCCAAAAATGTTAGAATTGTGTTGATGTCCCAATATTTATGGACCTGACTGTACGTATCTTGGAGATGTTGCAGAGGTGGAGCCTGCATGAATGTGATAGTGATTGGACATGAAGTTGGAAGGAATGGTTTGAGTCCAGGGTGACACCTAGGACTTTGGCGTGAGGGGTGGGATTGATGGTGGCATTGTTAGTCGTGATAGAGAGGATGGGGGGGGGGGGCAGGCTGAGGGGAAAACTAGGAGCTCGGTTTTGGACAGTTTAACTTGAGGAAATGGAGCGACATCCAGTCTGATATGTCGTTTAGGGGGTGGGTGATGCGGAGAGTGAGGGGGTGAGGTGGGGGGTGGAGAGGTAAATTTGTGTGTCATCGACATAGAGGTGATAGTTGAAGCCGTGGGAGTGTATCAGTTTGCCAAGGGAGGAGGTGTAGATGGAGAAGAGAAGGGGTCCGAGGACAGAGCCTTGGGGGACCCCAACAGAGAGGGGGAGAGAGGGGGAGGTGGCAGCGTTATAGGCAACGCTGAAAGAGCATTGGAACAGGTAAGAGGAGAACCAGGAGAGAGCAGAGTCCCTGATGCCAAGGGAGTGTAGTTTAGTAAAGAGGAGGGGGTGGTCGACTGTGTCGAAGGCCGCGGAGAGGTCGAGGAGTAGGAGGACTTAGTGGCCATTAGCTTTGGCGGTTAGCAGGTCGTTAGTGATTTTAAGTAGAGCGGTTTCGGTGGAGTGTAGGGGACGGAAGCCAGACTGTAGTGGATCAAGGAGGTTGTTGTCAGTGAGGTGGGCGCTTAGGTGATTGTAGACTAAGCGCTCAAGGAGCTTGGAAGCGAGTGGATATTTGTGTAATCGTCATGAGTACTGGAGCATGGTCACACTACATTATGTTGCCTATTTCGGCATGGGCAATGAAGGGGATGTATCTGTGGAGAAGTAGAAATATATAAAATAGGAGAATATATTTTATGTGTGGAGAAGAAGTGTAATCTCTTGTGCCTGGGTGTTGCAATCTCTAAATGTCAATCGACTGTGCATGAAGCATATGAGTAATGTAAAAAAAAACAAATTAAGGTCAGCACTAATCCAAAAAAATCAGAAAGTGAAAAATATGATGTATAGCTGCATGCAATGGATACCAATATACCAAGATCCTATAAGTGCTAAAAAAAGAAACTGCAGCACTAAACACAAAAATATTGAATAATGTCAATAAATAAATACCATCAAGTGAGAAAAAATAAAATTCACATAAAACAAAACATAATGTACATGACTTCAATGGTGTTCAAATCAATGATTGTGGACTATGATATACTAAATAACAAAGTCCCAATATCCACTGTTAACTAAATCTTCACCCACTGATCCAGGAACAACAGACGTGTCACCTCCACCCATGGCTAGAATGAAAACTCACCAGAAGATGTTACTGTTTAGAATAACAGCAATAATGCTTGTATGATAATATATTCCCAAAGTAAGATCCTTCAGTATATGAGGAAACTTGATAGTCCTCCTCATATTCCGCTCCACCAGATGTCAGTACATGCACTCTCATCCTCCAAAAATCACCAACAAATCTCTCGTAGTGTAGTAGTTTTCATAAAGTGCATATATACACAGATAAAATAGCCATTTAAAAACAAAGAAACCGCTGTGTGTTCACTTACATAAGGGGCCGCCAGACATTCGGAATGGCAGCAGGACCTCCAGAAATAACACCTAACAACCCAACACCGTTTCACACGACAGCACGTCCTCAGGGGTTCATGAACACTCTATTCTCTCCAGCACCTTCCCTCCGAAGCAGAAAGTCATGCACCCACTAGGATGTGAAGCACCAAGGGAGTGAGGGATAGGAAAAGAAAAAAATGTGGATGGATTTCTCTCCACACCATCTCCCAAAGGGGAAGTCTACCTTGCAAAAGCAACAGACCCATCTACCTGGAGGGTAAGTGATAAACACTGTAGCATACAATAAACAATGTAATATAAACAAATCCTTATACATTATCCTACAATGGGGTATCCAGACACAACATATCAAACAAGGACATGGACCATTGAGGAGTGACTATATCAGAGTATACCATCTGCCAGTTGCCGACAATCAAGCTGCAACAATCTCCTCCTACTGCAAGTTGGGGGTATTATTGAGTTTATACTCAAGTAACTAGGTACAGGAATAAACTACCACCCTCCTTTCTACAGTTTGGATAGTACCATTTATTAATGCCAGATCGAAATATGAAAACAATATTCTCCTAATGTTCCTGCCATATTGACTGGAGTTAAAAAGGAGTGGTGCGTTGTTAGATCTCTTGTCCAAAAGATCTGGCTTGTGGGCACCAAAGTTGTAGAGTGTCACTGAAAAATTCAGTGTCCTGTCTATACTAGGCTGGTGACCAGGGAGATGTGGTCTGCTGCATTCAAGGCAAATAAAACTCTACCTAAGAGTCTTGGTGAGAATGGGTATGAAGAGAGAAGGATGTCTTTCTCCTACAGGGCACGAAAGTGTATTCTGTGAGGAGTGATCAGAGAGGTTACACACAGTTCAGCATAGAAAGACAAGAGTAGACAGCTTCTTCCTTAAGGAGGTCTGCTGGATACGGTTACTGTTAGTTCCCCAAAGGCACAGGAGGAAGTTGGCCATTCTCTGGTCTCCTGAATCTGGGGTGAGGAACTCTCCTTGGTAGATATGCAGAGAGTAGTTAAGTATGGGAAGCCAGGGTCAAGGATCTGTTGTTGTTGAGAATCATTAAATGTAGCAGGTATCCCCAGATGTAGGTTCATTTTGGCTGGGCCGCTCTAGCAAGGGTTTTAGCAATCTATGCATTTGAAGTGTTTGGTGGGACATCTTGCACTGAAGGATTGTGGCAGCACCATCAAAGTTGGGAAAGTCTTTGTGCCAGGCCTGACGCATGATCTCTTCCTTTACCTTAAAGAAATGTATCCTACATAAGATACCTCTAGGTAATGTACAGTCTCATCTACATTTAAAGCAGAGATCTGGATCTTGTCAAGGTAAGCGATCAGGTTGCCAATCACAGTGGATTTCAGCTCTGCTTCAGTTCTAGCCTCAAGGATGCCATTGCTGCTGTTGAGTACGCTGCAGTTGTCCAGGTCCTCTAGGTGAAGTTGGATCTGTGTATACCTTCTTTAATTGTCTTCCTGGGATCTCTCAAGCATGGGTAACCTCTGCTCTAGGGAAGAGTTGTTGAGTCCTGCACTGAAACTTTGTCTGAAAGGGTTTTTAGCTCTGGTTGGAGTCCAGCAAGTCTACTCCTGAATGCTGTGTGAATTTGGGCTACAAAATGGGAAAGTCCTCTCTGGTCAGGAGGGAATGCAGTATCAGAGAAATATTAGTTGCCAAAAAGGGATTCAGTGAGCTGAGATCTGAGGTATTGTCCCATCCTGATGGTGATGGGGAATGAGTAGGGTCTCTGGACTTACTCTCTTTCAGACTGAGCTGCCCACTGCGTGTCCCAGCCTGTTTGCCAGAATAAGGGAGGCTAGTTCTTTTTCCTCACAGAAAGGTAGAAAATTCCATGCTCAGATTATCCACCATGGTCTGTGCCTTGCTGGAATGGTCATCCGGTACAGCGGTGACCTGGAAGCTAAATTATTGTATCAGAGCCGCACCTTTTCATTCTGATTTGAAATTTTTCCCGTATTTGGGTATATTGTTGCACCAGCGAAAGTCCCCTAAAACCAGTAGTGCAGAGCTCAGCTCCTCACAGAGCCCATGCTCAGTCATGCCTGCAGTGGTGTTGTCAGAGTTTACATATTATTTATACTGTTTATTTTTTAGGGTGTCAGCAAAAAAAAGAAGTGCCCTGTCGGGACAATCTTCCATTAGTCGGTAAAAAGGTTACATGGGGTTAGCAACCCTGCTCTAGGTGACAAACGGATATACATCAAAGGAAACATGTCTGGTCTCACCTAGAACAAGAATGTGCCTGAAATTATATTTCCCTGACCAAACCTGCCAGGCTAAAACCCTCAGGGATTGGCTAGCTTCAAACATTCACAACTTAATATTAATACTCTTGCCACAGCCATATTGCCCACTAAAACTCCAAATCAGACTAACCAGGGAATTCAATCCCTACAGTATCAATCTAAGTTTGCTTGTAGTTAAAATTTAATGAGACTGGATGTGTATACACTCAATTGTGGTGTGCAGACTGAACTGTACATATCTTCAACTTCCCCATCTAACCAAGACAAACAGAATTTATAATTTATAATAAATACAATTTGAGGATTACGGAAATATCTCTACAAACTAGAAGAGAACACAGACAAACAAAATGGCAAAAGGTAAACAAAATGTTCATATTCAAGATGCAACTCACAGTGTAACTAAAGCACTTACAATTGCTCTGGTAGCCTGAATATATATATATTTGTCGGAGAAATAAATTATAATATGCTTTGTCCTCACAGAGTGTTGGTATTATGCATTGCACAGCATACATTGTGATCTGAAAGTCTTCCTGTGGGGATGTGGGAGTCAATATTAAAAGGCAAAATTTACCTATAATTGATGAGCAAGTGCCACCCCGCATGGTCTGTAAATGTCAGATACATGTTAAATAGTCCATAAAATACATCATAGTAATGTATGAATTGCACACATTCTGAATAAGAATCAGTCTATAACACGAATATCAAAGTAACAATTCAATAAAAGGCACATTCAATTACTGTGGGTCACTGTAAAGTGAGCTGACGTCTTCTGAATTATACTGATTGTAATGAAGTCTGGAAAAGAGTTTCTCAACATCCACATCATTATATGTGCAAGTACTGTATATGTAATTGGTATCCTGAAAAATAGAAACCCTTCCCTAATACCCCTACTATTTCTATTTGTGGAACTACCCAAACATGGAACATCAACATCTACATTTTATGAAACCTTTTCCCTACACCTCTGTCCATTTCCATATGTCAAACTACATAAACCTCAACATGCATCAACTAAATTTCTACACTAGCTTTGCAAGTTAACAGAATGCCAAAAGTGGGTTGCAAGTAGAATTTAAAGTGATTCTAAAGGCTTTTTTTTTTATAAGAAAAAATAACAAACGTGGCTATACTTACGTGCTGTTATAATAAAATCTTGCGCACTTCTATGGATCAAAAAACTAGTGAATGTAAAAACATATATTATTGATTGTGTTGTAGCTGCTATTACATATATCCCTCTCTCATATCAGGCAAAGTCAATCAAATAGTGTAAACAATGCAAGGCTACAAATCAGGAAATGTGCAAAGAAAAAATGATCATTGAATAAAAAATAAACCATATAATAATAATAATAATAATAATAAAAAATAATATAAACGTCCAAACAATTATCTCCTATATATGGTTTTGCCTTCCTCCTGTGATCACCAAGTGCCCGATATCTGCTCACCTCCAGCAGTGTGACCACACATATTATTATGCTTGGTCTAACTGCACTTTTGGCCCCACAGTGGACACTGAAGATAAACATGATGGATAATAGCTGTTAACATCTCACTCAGAAAACATCTCTCACCACCAATTTACCTCATAAATGAAAAAAAGCTTCAAAACTTAAAAGCTTTTATTTTCACTACACATATCCAAATGCACACTCACATGTAACAAGTGCCTGACCGCACCAAGTATGGAAAGCCTCTAATGATGCTCCCAATCTGAAAGAGCTGTGCCGTCAGAGTCAGCTCTAATAAAACTGCAGTGGTGTACCCTCCATCTACATCATCATTTCATATACAAATCGTGTAACACAACTGACATAAGGGCCATCGGTTAGATTACCAGAGTGTCTTCTAATCTGGATCCATATGAAAGGATGTATACTACCACTGTAATGATCACCAGCTCCGTGTTGCGTCATGACATCCTCCAAAACCTCCTACCCGACGCGTTTCGTCACTCCTCATGTCAATTTTTCAAGGGTAGCTACATGATCTAAAACAATATAATACTATTTCCCCATTTAATAAGATCATATACTATTTTTTATTAAATTTCATTTTAATAATATATTTTTTTAAGGCATGTGTTATGAGGTTGAGGTGTAGTAGTATCATATATACCCCTAGTTTCATATTATATGCTGTGGGAGGGGATTTTAGTTTGTATGCCTATTATTGTTGTAATGTATATTTGATGGTCCAGGATATCTCAGAATCTGTGCTAGATGGTAACAATTATTCTTATTTGGATTACCTATTTATATAGTTAGTTTTTTACTAGTTTAAACCCCTTGTGAGGTTTGGTCCTATTAGGATGCAGTACATACTACTGCAAAAATGGCACGCATGTAATGTCTACAACAAAATGGCGCCGGGGTCTATATATATGATTGATTAGCGTCAGACAGCCCAATTAGATCCCCTTGAAAAAGTCAAGTGACGAGACGCATCAGGAAGGAGCTTTTGGATGATGTCACGATGCAACGCGGAGCCGGCGATCATTACAGCGGTAGTATACATCCTTTCATATGGATCCAGATTGGAAGACACTCTGGTAATCTAACCAATGGCCCTTATGTCAGTTGTGTTACACGATTTGTATATGAAATGATGATGTAGATGGAAGGTACACAGCTGCAGTTTCATTAGAGCTGACTCCGACGGCACAGCTTCTTTAGTTTGGGAGCATCATTAGAGGCTTTCCATACTTGGTGCGGTCAGGCACTTGTTACATGTGAGTGTGCATTTGGATATGTGTAGTGAAAATAAAAGCTTTTACATTTGAAGCTTTTTACATTTATGAGGTAAATTGGTGGTGAGAGATGGTTTCTGAGCGAGATGTTAACAGCTATTATCCATCCAGTTGATCTTCAGTGTCCACTATGGGGCCAAAAGTGCAGTTAGACCAAGCATAATAATATGTGAGGTCACACTGCTGGAGGTGAGCAGATATCGGGTGGAGGAATTGTGCACTTTTGCGGTTGGAGCACTTGGTGATCACAGAAGGAAGGGAATACCATATATAGAAGATAATTGTTTGGACTTCTATATTATTTAATATTATTATATGGTTTATTTTTTATTTAACCGCTTGCCGCCCTGCCATAGTGTATATACGTGTGCAGGGCGGCAGTGGAGCGCAAAACCACGTTTTAAAACGGGTTCCGCGCTCCCGACACTTTCGCCGGCAGGGGGCGCGCGCGCGCTCCTGCCGACCCGCGGGTGACACGATTTGATCCAGGAGGGATCAATCATTAGATTTCAGCCAGTGATTTCTGATTGAAATCACATGATCGGTCCCTGTCCTATCCTGTCCTGTGTTGACAAATACACAGGGCAGGATATGATGTCATTCTTCTCTGCCTGGACATATTCCATTCCAGACAGAGAAGAAGACATCCAAAAAGTGAGTACACAAGCACTACACTACAGTTAGAACACTCTAGGACACATTTAACCCCCTGATCGCCCCCCCCCCAGTTAACCCCTTCACTGCCCTGTCACCAGTGTCACTGATCAGTGAAGCGATTTTTACTGATCAGTGTCACTGGCGACTTCTGATAGAGTTAGCGCCCCTCCCAGATAGCGCCAGATTGCCCGCCAGTACACCAGTAATCCCGTTTAACCCCTTGATCGCCCCCCCCCCCCAGTTAACCCCTTCACTGCCCTGTCACCAGTGTCACTGATCAGTGAACCAATTTTTACTGATCACTGTATCAGTGTCGCTGGCGACTTCCGATAGTGTTAGCGCCCCTCCCAGATAGCGCCAGACTGCCCGCCAGTTAGCTCCAGTTTGCCCGCTAGTACACCAGTAATCCCATTTAACCCCTTAATCTCCCCCCCCCCCAGTTAACCCCTTCACTGCCCTGTCACCAGTGTCACTGATCAGTGAACCGATTTTTACTGATCACTGTATCAGTGTCGCTGGCGACTTCCGATAGTGTTAGCGCCCCTCCCTGATAGCGCCAGATTGCCCGCCAGTACACCAGTAATTCCGCTTAACCCCTTGATCAACCCCCCCAGTTAACCCCTTCACTGCCCTGTCACCAGTGTCACTGATCAGTAAACCAATTTTTACCGATCACTGTATCAGTGTCGCTGGCTACTTCCGATAGTGTTAGCGCCCCTCCCAGATAGCGCAAGATTGCCTGCTAGTACACCAGTAATCCCATTTAACCCCTTAATCTCCCCCCCCAGTTAATCCCTTCACTGCCCTGTCACCAGTGTCACTGATCAGTGAACCGATTTTTACTGATCACTGTATCAGTGTTGCTGGCGACTTCCGTTAGTGTTAGCACCCCTCCCAGATAGCGCCAGATTGCCCGCTAATACACCAGTAGTCTCGTCTAACCCCTTGATCGCCTCCCCCCCCCCTCCCCGAGTTGACCCCTTCACTGCCCTGTCACCAGTGTCACTGATCAGTGAACCAATTTTTACTGATCACTGTATCAGTGTCGCTGGCGACTTCCGTTAGTGTTAGCGCCCCTCCCAGATAGCGCCAGATTGCCCGCTAATACACCAATAATCCTGTCTAACCCCTTGATCGCCCCCCCCCCTGAGTTGACCCCTTCACTGCCCTGTCACCAGTGTCATTGATCAGTGAACAGATTTTTACTGATCACTGTATCAGTGTCGCTAGCGACTTCCGATAGTGTTAGCGCCCCTCCCAGATAGCGCCAGTTTGCCCGCTAGTGCACCAGAAATCCCATTTAACCCCTTGATCGCCCCCTCCCCCCCCCCCAGTTAACCCCTTCACTGCCCTGTCACCAGTGTCATTGATTACAGTGAACAGATTTTTACTGATCACTGTATTAGTGTTACTGATGACTTCCGATAGTGTTAGCGCCCCTCCTAGATAGCGCCAGTTTGCCCGCTAAAGCACGGGATTTTTTTTACCAAAAACATGTAGCAGAATACATTTTGGCTTAAATTTATGACTAACTTTGAGTTTACAATATATTTTTTATAGCTGAAAGTAGAAAATATTGTTTTTTTTCAAAATTTTCGTGGTTTTTTTGTTTATAGCGCAAAAAATAAAAAGCGCACAGGTGATCAAATACCACCAAAAGAAAGCTCTATTTGTGTGAAAAAAAGGACGTAATTTTCGTTTGGGTGCAGCATTGCATGACCGCGCAATTATCATTTGAGTTAGTGCAGCGCTGTATAGCAAAAAAAGGCATAAATTACAGTATCTATACCATAGTTTGTAGACGCTATAACTTTCACACAAAGCAATCAATATACACTTATTGGGATTTTTTTTACCAAAAACATGTAGCAGAATACATTTTGGCTTAAATTTATGACTAACTTTGAGTTTACGATATATTTTTTATAGCTGGGTACAGCATTGCATGACCGCGCAATTATCATTTGAATTAGTGCAGCGCCAAACAGCAAAAAAATGCCTGGTCATTAAGGGGGGTAAATCCTCTGGGGCTCAAGTGGTTAATGATCATTTTTTCTTTGTACATTTCATGATTTGTAGCGCTGCATTGTTTACACTATTTTATATACTTACGTGCTGTGTGCAGTGGTTTTGCCCAGGAGCAGCCTGGATCCTCCTCTTCTCAGGTCCCCTGAAAGGCTCTCCCGGCTTCTCCCACCTGTCAGGTGCCCGCACAGCAAGCATCTTGTTCTGGGGGCACCCACTGCTCCATGTGTCCATTCATACACAGAGCCGGTGACTCGGCCCCCTCACAATTCTCAATGGCTCACTGGCTGTGACTGAGAGCAGTGGGAGCCAATGGCTTCCGCTTCTGTCTCAGCAAATGAGAAGAGGGAGTCCCAAGGTAGCTGAGACTTTAGTGCACATTGCTGGATCAAGAGGGGGCTTAGGTGAATATTAGGGGGGCTGGGGGGAGATGCTGCACACAGAAGGATTTTTTTTACCTTCATGCAAAAAAAGGTAAAAAACCTTGAGCCTTTAGAACTACTTTAAAGTGCAGCTTTACTATCTCAGTCAGCATTGACTATTTGTAATCCTTATGCTGCTAGCATCAGTAAATAGATAGGAAGGTATATTATATTTACTTGTTTTAAACCTTTTTTTATCCAGTTCTCCAGTTACTTCCTGGTTTATATGCCTAGGCAAATGGTGTCATACATCCCAGGAGACTTCAGGAGTGGAGAATAGGTTTTATCAGCTAAGCACACCCTCCTGCCTGCGTGCCTGACTTAAGGGAGGATGGATTCCAGGAAGTAAATGTTGCATGAATCATCTGCCCTTACTCAAGATGGCCCAAGGCCAGAAATGCTAGGGGATCATTTTTCAAAGTGATTTCTCAACATAAAAAAAAGCATGGATGGGCAAGTTTGCTTTGAATACTAAAATTAATTAAATAGCATTTTTGTATTGTGGTGTTCAGACACAGTGTAGATCCGCTTTAAGGCATATGTCAAGACAAAATTTAAAAAAAAACAAAAAACAAAACATAAGCTGTACGACCATGCAATGCATGCATATTTTCCCATGTTTTAACCCTTTTAAAACATCACAAGGACAGAGAAATTCCTGCTGAGCTTCCAGAAATGCTCTCAGCTCTGAAAGCTGAACTTGGGAATAAGCAAATATTATTTAAATACAAGAGGCATGTGCAATCTTACTTTGTGTATTTCTTACAGATCTGTGCTGTAATTCAGTAGGAAACTTTGCCTTTGTGCAGGAGCTTCCTGTAATAAAGACCAGTCACCACCGGTCTATCTCTTTGGACAAAGTGACTGATTTTGTCTCCACCCCCTCCTGTAGTTTTCTGCAGGCAGCCTGTAGTGGGTGGAGCTCTGCTCTCTGCATAGACCAGCAATGGGCAAACTACGGCCCACGGGCCGTATACGGCCCAGCGGACCTTTTAATCCGGCCGCGGAGCTAGGCTCCCGCTTGGCTCCTCTCACAATCCGCCCTGAAGACCGGTGTAGCATGAAAATCTGTCTCCTATGAGGATCTGTCCCCCTCGACGTATCTGCGCATGTGCCGGAGATCGCCGATCGGCTGCTAATGCCTGAAACTGGCACATGCGCAGATACGTCGAGGGGGACAGATCCTCATAGGAGACAGATTTTCATGCTACACCGGAACGGTGCGGGAAAGGGCAAGAGGAACGCGCGGAGCAAAGGTAAGTGAATTGACACAGGGGAAACTTGGGGACTTAATATGGGGGATGAATTAATATGGGGAATGAATTACTATATGGGGGGTGAATTACTATAGGGGGGGTGAATTACTATAGGGGGGGTGAATTACTATAGGGGGGATGAATTACTATGTGGGGGATGAATTACTATGTGGGGGATGAATTACTATGTGGGGGATGAATTACTATAGAGGGGATGAATTACTATAGGGGGGATGAATTACTATATGGGGGATGAATTACTATGGGGGATGAATTACTATATGGGGGATGAATTACTATGGGGGATGAATTACTATATGGGGGATGAATTACTATGGGGGATGAATTACTATATGGGGGATGATTTACTATGGGGGATGAATTACTATATGGGAGATGAATTACTATGGGGGATGAATTACTATATGGGGGATGAATTACTATGGGGGATGAATTACTATGGAGGATGAATTACTATGGGGGATGAATTACTATATGGGGGATGAATTACTATATGGGGTATTAATTACTATGCTTACTATGGGGGAATATTACTATACTTACTATGGATGACACATACACATCATTCATCTACTCTTTGAACCCATTGCGGCCCTCAAGTCAAAAAGTTTGCCCACCCCTGGCATAGACTATGTACAGCATAGTGATGATTTCAATGCTACATTTAGCACAAAAGAAGCTGCAATGCTGACACTCCCACACATGCACGTGGGAGTCACAGCCGTGGCACAGAGCTCTGAAGGAACAGCATGGGTATACCGTTTTTTTCCAGAGCGCATACGCATTGACATCACTGGCTGCTGTAAAAGTAAATATCTCCTAAGCAGTGCACGTTTAGGCAATATATACTGTACCTATAGGTAAGCATCAACAAAAATACAATATAAAATAGCCCTGGCTATTGTATTTTGCTGAACTACTCAACCACTCCCACTCACAGATCTCTACAGCATAATGGCTAATCATTCTGTAGATCAAGATAAGGAGGACTGTTTGAGACCACAGATCATGTACAGAGGACACAGGACAATTTTCAATGTTTTTTTTTTAACTTACAGTATACAGATTTAGTAAACAAAATGCTCTCAGTGGTATATTTAACAGACTGAAAGGAACAAATAAGAATTGTTAGGACTTACATACACTTTAACCACTTGCCTACCAGGCACTTATACCCCCTTATTTACCAGGCCAATTTTCAGCTTTCATTGACAATTGCGCGGTCATGCAACATTGTACCCATATGAAATTTTGATCATTTTTTTCTCACAAATAGAGCTTTCTTTTGGTGGTATTTAATCGCCACTGGGCGCTTTACTTTTTGCGCTATAAATAAAAAAAGTGCAAAAAATTAAAAAAAAAAAAAAGTTTCTTTGTTTCTATTATAAAATTTTTCAAACAGGTATTTTTTCTCCTTCACTGATGTGCGTTGATGAGGCAGCACTGATGGGCACTGATAGGCGGAACTGATGGGCACTGATAGGCGGAACTGATGGGCACTGATAGGCAGCACTAATGAGGTGGCACGGATAGGCGGCACTAATATGTAGCACTGATAGGTGACACTGATGATGGGTACTGATAGACGGCACTGACTGGCATCACTGCTGGGCACTGACTGGCGGCACTGATTGGCACAACCCCTGGGCACTGACTGGTGGCACTGACTGGCAGCACTGCTGGGCTGCACTGGTGGGTGGCACTGGTGGGTGGCACTGGTGGGTGAGCACAGGTGGGTGGCACTGGTGGACACAGGTGGGTGGGCACAGGTGGGTGGCACTGCTGGGCACAGGTAGGTGGCACTTCTGGGCACAGGTGTGTGACACTGCAGAGTGGCACAGGTGGGTGCACTGCTGGGCACAGGTGGGCGGAGCTAGTGGGCGCACTGCTGGGCACAGGTGGGCGGAACTTGCGGGTGGCACTGCTGGGCACCGATCATCAGGGCACTGATCATCAGTGCCCTGATGATCGGTGCCGATCCCTGCTCTGACAACTGCCGGTTCTCGGCAGTACTTTCCTCACGATCTGACAGCGTGAGGAAAGTGCAGCCGAGAACCGGCACTTGCATTTCCCTCTGATCAGCGTGTCATTGGACACCGCTGATCACGTGGTAAAAGGCCTCTGTGATTGGCCTTTTACCACATCACGTGATCAGCTGTGTCCGTAGGACACAGTGATCACGGAGATCGCCGGGTGCGCGCCCCAGGAGAGCGCGTTCTGGGAGGACGTCATATGACGTCCACTCAGAACTGGCCGGCCGCAGTGAAGCCGTCATTCGGCTATCTGCGGTCGGCTACTAGTTAAAGGAACATACTTTATAAATAAAATATAAATACCCATATATTTTTAAAAAATAAATGTATGTATGTATAAACATGCACGCTGAAGTGACATTATTATTCAAATAAAGAAAATTTACAGAATGTAATAGGAATGAGCAACTTCTGCTTCAGGATTCTTCAAACAGTGAATTTGGAAAGATACGGATCACTTATCAAAATTATTGTGTTTGTCCCAAAATCTCAGCCTGTATGCAGTGCTTCAGAACAAGAGATGTGCGTCAGCCCTATCTGCATGTTAAATTTAATTTTATAAAAATGTTTGGAGATAGATTTATCATACTGATCTAAAATTTGGAATAACACACAATGCCTGAGTGAAAATACTCAGCTGGTAAATTAATTAGATGAGCGCTGCCATTCAGGTACAAAAGATACATCTGAAGCATGATGTTAACAATAGATACACTAATAACTTTAGTGTACTGTATTTCTTATCTTCTCAGCCCCAACAGGTACATTGGCTACCAGCTGGTGAGGCTTTACCATAGCAAACTGTAACAGTGTTACACTAAAGTGTTTCTGAACTCAAAAGGGTTTGTTTTTTTTTTGTAACTTTAGTCTACCTTCACCAGTGACTAGAGCAATCGCGAACTGTAGCCGTAAGAATCTTCTGATTCCTGCTTCCACATTAATGGCTCTATGCACAGCCAGAGATTACCTGTGGTGATTGTTGCTGGATGCACACAAAGTGTGTCCAGCAGCGATGACTGCAGCAAATCGGTGGCTGTGCGGACAGCTGCAAATAGCCCACCAGCGATCTGTCATTACTGTGCATGGGGCCAGCGGCTGCACCTATCTGCTGAGAGCCGCAGCAGAAATCTCTGATTCCTGCTGCTACTATTTGCAGTGGCTCTCTTACTGCTGTCAATGTGGCTTAAGCAACAATCCTCTCCATATATTGAAATTTGGGCAGACCCTGCTGAACCAGCCAAATTTACAATCCATGTATGGCCAGGTTTGGGGTGAAAACAAAACCTTCCAATACCTGTCCCCCACCCCAACTGTTATCCAAGTCCTTTCACGCTGTCCTGGCTGCAGTAATGCTGCTCTCTTCCTGGTTTTACAGGAGACACAGAGAGCATTGAGGGAGTGGGGAGCGGGGGCGTGGCCAAGCCCGGCTGTGTGTGTTTATGGTCACACACAGCCTGGCCCGGGAACACTGCCACACAGGTGCCCCATAGCACATGGCTTGTTAAGGGGGCAGCCAAAGGAAGGAGGAGAGAACAGAGCTTGGAAGGTGGGGTATGAACTCCAAAAGAGGAGGTAAGGAGTCACTCTGTGCAAAAAAAATAAATCCTTGATGATTCCAAAGAATATTTAAACCCAAGAACAACAATGTAATATGTTGCAGCCTACACAGTAAATCCTAGGTCCTCAAGCACACCGATGGGGAGAGGCTGCCAAATACACCAGCATACAACTGTGCATTTTCCCACTCCTGGGAATTGAAGGTGGCATGCACAGATGGCCATACAATTGAATGGCTGTAAGCAGCCATACTTGTGTAAATGCAGATGCACAGAACACAGATACACAGAGTACGGGCACATAAACTGCTGTATGTACCACTTGGGGCTCCGTGGGGGAAGAAAAATACCAGGAGTTTTACATTCATGCATTGACAAAGATAAATAATTTCAGAACTTTTTCCATCTTTAATGTCACCTATAAACTGTACAACTCAATTGAAAGAAAAACTGAAATCTTTTAGGGGGGGAGTAAACATAATAAACTAAAATAATGTGGTTGAATAAGTGTGCACACCCTCTTATGACTGGGGATGTAGCTGTGTTCAGAATTAAGCAATCACATTCAAAATCATGTTAAATAGGAGTCAGTACACACCTGCCATCATTTAAAGTGCCTCTGATTAACCCCAAATAAAGTTAAGCTGTTCTAGTAGGTCTTTCCTGACATTTTCTTAGTCGCATCCCACAGCAAAAGTCATGGTCTGCAGAGAGCTTCCGAAGCATCAGAGGGATCCCATTGTTAAAAGGTTATCAGTCAGGAGAACGGTAAAAAATAATTTCCAAGGCATTAGATATACCATAGAAAACAGAGAAGACAGACATCATCATGTGGAGAAAATATGGCGCAACAGTGACATTACCAAGAACTGGACGTCCCTCCAAAATTGATGAAAAGACGAGAATAAAACTGGTCTGGGAGGCTGCCAAGAGGCCTACAGCAACATAAAAGGAGCTGAAGGAATATATGGCAAGTACTGGCTATGTGGTACATGTGACAACAATCTCCTGTATTCTTCATATGTCTGGGCTATGGGGTAGAGTGGCAAGATGGAAGCCTTTTCTTACGAAGATAAACAACCAAGCCCAGCTAAGTTTTGCAAAAACACATCTGAAGTCTCCCAAAAGCATGTGGGAAAATGCGTTATGGTCTGATGAAACCAAGGTTGAACTTTTTGGCCATAAATTCCAAAAGATATGTTTGTCACAAAAACAACACTGCACATCACCAAAAGGACACCATACCTACAGTGAAGCATGGTGGTGGCAGCATCATGCTTTGGGGCTGTTTTTCTTCAGCTGGAACTGGGGCCTTAGTCAAGGTAGAGGGAATTATGGACAGTTTCAAATACCAGTCAATATTGGCACAAAAATTTTTTTTTCGCAAAGACATGTCGCAGAATACATTTTGGCCTAAATTTATGATGAAATTAGATTTTTTTTTACTGGACATGTTTATTAGCAAATAGTCCAATTCATGGGAAAAAAAGGATGTAAATTTAATTTGGGTGCAGCGTTGCATGGCCATGCAATTGTCAAGGTAACAGCCGTAATGCAAAAAATGGCCTGGTCAAGAGGGAAAGTGGTTAAAGGTGGAAAAAAGTCCTGAAATGATTTATCTTTGTCTCATATGTCTCACAGAAACCTAACATTTTAACAGGGCTTTGTAGACTTTTTATATCCACTGTATATACATGAGGCCTCAGGCTCCATTCACATCTGAGCATAGCATTTTTCGTGTGTTTTTTTCGTGCATATTTTACCACATTTTTTTGCACATACAGCGTTTTTGAGCTTTGGAGGTTTTTTTATTAGCCAATAGAGAAAAATATCATCTGTTGCATCTTTTGTTGCTAGGTTTTTCTGCTACTTCTTCTTCTTATTATTATTTTATTAATGTACTATTTTATAAAAGTAACATTTTTTGTTATGGTGATAATAATAATAATAAATTAATAAATAAATGTTAAATACACAAGTAAATCAAAATAATAAATAAATAGTATGTAATATAAATAATGAACCCCTAACTTTAACCCCCTAACCCTTAAAAAATATTTTAAACAAATTATCATCATTATTAATAATAATCACCTAAACCGAACGTAAAATACATTATCAAAAAAATAATAAATGTAAAATAAATACACAAATAAAAATAATCATAAATACTTGTAATAATAAATTAATAATAATTAACCCATAACCTTAACCCCCTAAAACCTAAAAAAAAAAACCAATAATTTATCATTAATAATAATGTATTTTTTGTTTGGGTGTTTATTATTACTATTATTTTCTTCTTTTTTTTTTTTAAAGGTTAGGGGTTAATTATTATTTACCATGATTTTTTATTTATAGGTGTATTTATTTTACATTTATTTATTCATACATTATTACTATTTTTTAACATTTTCATTTGAGCAGAAAATCACACAAAACGCGTGTTAAAACATGCAAAAGCATGCCAATCACGTGTTTCTATTCACGTGAATGAGTATGGGGTATATGGTACCGCTACCCATTCACAATAAAAAAGCAGTAGTGTGAAAATGACAGGAGACATTCTTTGACAAGTCCTTTATTAAAAGAAGGAAAAATAAAAGAATGTCCCCTGAAGTAGATCCAACTTCAATCACGATGTCCGCCGCTGATCCTGAAAAATTAATTTTAAAAAAAGGCTCTGCTCCCAACAATGGCTCACAGCCATCTGCCTCTACACTGGTTTGACAGTTCTTAAATATGTAAGGGCCAGGGCCATCACGTATGTCACCCCACCCCCGTGTGACATCATCGATCAGGGCATGTTGATCACTGCCGTCAAATGGGGGTGGGGTCACATACATGATGGCCCCACCCCTTACATATTTAAGGTCTGTCAAACCAGCGTAGAGGCAGACGGCCAGGAGCCATCGTCAGGAGCGGAGCCTTTTTTTTAAATTTTTCGGGTCAGCGGCAGACATCGTGATTGACCTTGGATCTACTGCAGGGGACATTCTTTTAGTTTTTTCTTTTAATAAAGGACTTGCAAAAGACCGTGTCCTGTCTTTTTTCACACTACACTTTTTGTTTTTTGTGAATGAGTAGCGGGACCATGTACCCCATACTCATTCATATAGGGGGGGGCTGGATCTGAGGGCCCCCTTACTAAAGGGGGGCTTCCAGATTCCAATAAGCCCCCTGACCGCAGACCCCCAGCCCAAGAGGCCCTTGTCCCCATCAACATGGGGACAAGGTGCTTTGGGGGGGGGGAACTCCCCCTACTCCAAAGCACCCCCCCATGTTGAGGGCATGTGGCCTGGTATGGTTCAGGAGGGGGGGGGAGCGAGCGAGACCTGCCGGGCTGCATGCTTGGATAAGGGTCTGGTATGGATTTTGGGAGGAATCACACACCATTTTTTTTTTATTTTGGCGAGGGGCTTCCCCTTAAAACCCATACCAGACCCGAAGGGCTTAGTATGGATGGGATTGGGGGCCCCACACCATTTTTTAAATTATTTTTTAATTGCCAGCAATTCTTTCACATTCATCTGTCAGTGGGGAGTCCCGCTGACAGCTGAAACATTACCACATGGTTTTCACTACTAAAATACCTCATGACTTGATAAAATAACTCATGCAGTATTTTAGCAGCCTTTTTTAGTGAATTTACTATTTTTCAGTGCATTATGGGCATTTGGGAGGGTCCCCTGAGGTTATGTTTTAAAAACGCTTCTAAACGCAAACAAGCCTACACGCGCATAAACTCGGTAGGTAAACTCGGCTAAACTGACGGTTTTAACCTATGTTTTCTAGCAGTCAGTTTCCAGCGGTCAGAAGAGTTTTTCAAACACCCTGTGTACATGAGCCCTAATACCCATGTTTGCCACACACTGATGACTTATTTTATCACCAGGTTGTGCTATGTAGCTATGCAGTTATTTATCATCAAATTATATATTTTTCCAACTGTCATTGACATGTTAAAGCTTGCATAAGATTTTAGTGATTGGGGTTAGATCTACTTTAAGAAAAGCAATGAATCCAGCTAATGAATCCTATTACGAATGTAACACTGACAAAACCAATAATTGGTTGCCCAGACAGTCTTTTCTTTGACTGCTGATCCTTCCTTATTCAGAAGCTATCCCCTCTATTCCTCCATGTTGACTGACAATACGGCTCACACATAACATGGCGCCAAATGCATCCAGGGATCTGAACTGTTTTTCTGTCTTGGAGCTGTTCACCTGTAACATGCGGATGAGGAATAGGAACAACACAAGAATAGAAATTCCAACTTTTTTCTGACAAAAAAATGAGAGCTCTGTAAAAAAAATTAAATTGTAGAACTATGCTGGTGATCTGAATATTAGTAAATACTGTATTTAACAAGCAGGTGTAATCTGCATTCATTACTGCAGAAGTATCTAGCACAGCAATGGGCAAACTACGGCCCGCGGGCCGTATACGGCCCGGCGGACCTTTTAATCCGGCCCGCGGAGCTAGGCTCCCGCTCGGCTCCTCTCACAGTCCGCCCTGAAGACCAGTGTAGCATGAAAATCTGTCTCCTATGAGGATCTGTTCCCCTCGACGTATCTGCGCATGTGCCGGAGACCGCCGATCGGCTGCTAATGCCTGAAACTGGCACATGCGCAGATACGTCGAGGGGGACAGATCCTCATAGGAGACAGATTTTCATGCTACACCGGAACGGCGCGGGAAAGGGCGAGAGGAACGCGCGGAGCAAAGGTAAGTGAATTGACACAGGGGGGACTTGGGGACTTAATATGGGGGATGAATTAATATGGGAAATGAATTACTATATGGGGGGTGAATTACTATAGGGGGGGTGAATTACTATATGGGGGATGAATTACTATATGGGGGATGAATTACTATATGGGGGGTGAATTACTATGGGGGATGAATTACTATAGGGGAGATGAATTACTATAGGGGGGATGAATTACTATATGGGGGATGAATTACTATATGGGGGATGAATTACTATATGGGGGATGAATTACTATAGGGGGGATGAATTACTATAGGGGGGATGAATTACTATAGGGGGGATGAATTACTATATGGGGGATGAATTACTATGTGGGGGATGAATTACTATAGAGGGGATGAATTACTATGTGGGGGATGAATTACTATGTGGGGGATGAATTACTATAGAGGGGATGAATTACTATATGGGGGATGAATTACTATATGGGGGATGAATTACTATATGGGGGATGAATTACTATATGGGGTATGAATTACTATGGGGGATGAATTACTATGGGGGATGAATTACTATATGGGGGATGAATTACTATGGGGGATGAATTACTATATGGGGGATGAATTACTATGGGGGATGAATTACTATGGGGGATGAATTACTATATGGGGGATGAATTACTATATGGGGGATGAATTAATATGGGGGATGAATTACTATGGGGGATGAATTACTATATGGGGGATGAATTACTATGGGGGATGAATTACTATATGGGGGATGAATTACTATGGGGGATGAATTACTATGGGGGATGAATTACTATGGGGGATGAATTACTATATGGGGGATTAATTACTATGCTTACTATGGGGGAATATTACTATAGTTACTATGGATGACACATACACATCATTCATCTACTCTTGGTCCGGCCCCCGGGTCCATTATTTGAACCCATTGCGGCCCTCAAGTCAAAAAGTTTGCCCACCCCTGATCTAGCAAAAAGTCAGCCTCCCATTATTATTCACATCCCAAAAGGAAACATTATTTGTTTATAACTAAATAAAAGATGATGCTATGGCAAATAAATAGATACCAAACACGACATGCTTTAAAACTGTGCACGCCTCGTGCAACGGCGACAGACTATATACATTTTTAATATCCATAGGCGATGCTTAAAAAGCCCTTACAGGCTACCACTTTAGATTTACACAAGAAGTCTAATTCTAGAATTCCTGCCCTTGATCTGACTTTCGCTGTGATATCTTACATGCATGGTGCAATCACTGTTTACATACCAACATGTACGCCATTGCACGTGGGGAGGGGGAACAGGAGGGCGGTTTAATTTTTAATTTTTTTTTTTTTTACACTGTCCTTTTCCCTTTTTGTTAGCATTTTTATTTTTATCACAGGGAATGTAAATACCTGTGACAGGTATTATTTTCTGAGAAATCCGGGGTCTATTAGACATTAGATATCTCATCTGCCCTTAAACCATCTGATCACACCAAGATTGATGTGATCAGATGCTTTCCCAATTTGCAAATGGTGCTGTTAATATCCAAACCAAAGTGATAAAAGACTCGTAGCTTCTGGTTTCTTAGACTATAGAGATGATTAGAGCCATTCCAGTCTCTGATCTGCTCTATGTTAAGCTGGTGAAAATGCCGGGACAGCCCGAAAAAGCTGTAGAAGGCAGCAGGGGGGTTTGGTTACATGTAAAAGAAATTCAGTGGTTAATTAGTCCCTAGGATTGCTTTTACATGAAAGCCGGATGAAAAAATGGATACCAGGATAATGCCTATAGCTGCAACATCCGAGTATAACCACTCAAAGTACAGTGATGTACCAGTACATAGCCGTTCCTTGTTGGGCATATACGTTGTTTTTTTTTATGCAGCCTATGGTCTGAATGAAAAAAAAAAGAGAAGAGATATCTGCCATAAAAAGTTCGTAGTATGCCCACCATTAGGATATACCACTCTGCATCCATCCACTGCTAATTTTGGGCATACATGAAATCTTCTCTTTTTTTCGTTCAGCCCATGCAGCTGAATGAAAAAAAAGAACCTAACAGATTCCTCCATTCACATCAATCGATGTGATGACAAAATCTCTGCCAAACAAAATTTTTAAAAATATATGCCTGGTAGCTACGGAGGGAGGTGCATGCAAAAAAATTCTTAAGAAATGGCACTACTGGCATGAATGTCTTTATTCGGAAGAATACGCTGCTCTGCTGGTGTAGGTCATTGAACTGTCTCACCCTACAATCTCTGCAATGCTCTGTGGTAGCTGGAGAGGGAATGGTTATGAATAGGCTTCCCCTCTTCTGCACTCCTCCCCTATTGTTTTTTTGCCTCTTCTCTTTCTCCTTTGTTCACTTCTTTTTCTGATTGCTGTTTATTGATGGAAAAAAAAAACTAAAAAGGTGCAGCAATGGGTGCATAGACTTTTTCTACTCCAAAACGTCAGAAATATTCAGGCAGGTGTCTTTTGTATTTACAGAGTTGGACCCGGGAGTCCATTTACTAAGGGAAGATATGAGGTATTGAAGGACACTGTCTGTTTCTTGTGTATTTTTTTGTTCATATGTATGGGTCTTTGGAGCTGTAAATTATACTGTTTCTCTTGGGCATACATTTTCTTTTTTGTAACTGAGAAAAAGATGAGAAATCTCATCCAGTAGTGCTGCACGCACTGATGTATACTTTGAGAGCACACCCTGTTGCTGTCAGAATAAACAGATCACTGCTGCAGCTGAATGGCATTAATGCAAAGAAAACAACAACAGTTTGCTATATTTTTTTGGATTCTTAGGGTCTCCAAAAAGTTTCCTAACTACCTAACATCTTTCGAGACCCTGTGTGAATATTTACCCTAGACTGTGCTGTGCCCTATACGAATACTCCATTAGTGTGTGGTAGTGGCGAAAGTAATCCTTGAGACAGAGACCAGGTTGGCCAGGACAGGAGGGACAAAAAAAGCAAGTGTCCCATCTAATTCTAATTCTGTGTCTGCTACAGACACATTTTTTTTAGGGTGACTTTTGGGTTGGGGTACCAAGAATGGCATGAGGAAAATGCCTCTTATGCAGCCAGCTCACTGCATCTGGGTTGGGGGTTTGGGCCACACCACCTTCTGGATATAATAGGGCCATGATGATCTCTTCCTGAAAGTTTAGGAAGGATCCACTTCGTCCAATTGCTTTGTAAAGCACAAATCGTTGTACAGAGCCAATTGAAATAAATATACAGACACTGTTTTGTACCAGCGTCTGGCTTTAAGAGAAATTAAGTATTGCTTCATCATCTAGTCATTGAAGTACACCCCTCCCATGTTAATGTTACAGTTGTGGACACAGAGGGGCTTCTCAACAACACCAGTTGCCATGGCAAAGTGGACTGTCGTGGCTGCATGACAGGCTTTTCCCCCTAAGTCGGGTATTTACAAGCCATTGGGGGAAACATCAGAGATTAGGTCGCACGGTGCCACATGAGCCAATTCCAAGATTGTACAAATGTCTAAATAGTGGCATGCTTGCATAAAAACTGTCCACATATAAGTGGTACCCCATATAGAAAAAGGGTGACACCAAGTCCCAAACTATCCTGCCACTGCTCCCCATGTAGTCTAGGCCAGTGTTTTTCAACCTTTTTTGTGCAAAGGCACACTTTTTTCATGAAAAAAATCACGAGGCACACCACCATTAGAAAATGTTAAAAAAATTTACCTCTGTGCCTATATTGACTATATATAAAGTAATTCTCTTGAATAGGAATCAAACACAAAGAAATTATTTTATAATTACTTTATTATGAAATAATAAAGTATTTTATAATTGGACCCGGGGGCCGGACCAAGAGTAGATGAATGATGTGTATGTGTCATCCATAGTAAGTATAGTAATATTCCCCCATAGTAAGCATAGTAATTAATCCCCCATATAGTAATTCATCCACCATAGTAATTCATCCCCCATAGTAATTCATCCCCCATAGTAATTCATCCCCCATATAGTAATTCAGCCCCCATATAGTAATTCATCCCCCATATAGTAATTCATCCCCCATAGTAATTCATCCCCCATAGTAATTCATCCCCCATATAGTAATTCATCCCCCATAGTAATTCATCCCCCCTATAGCAATTCATCCCCCATAGTAATTCATCCCCCATATAGTAATTCAGCCCCCATATAGTAATTCAGCCCCCATATAGTAATTCATCCCCCATATAGTAATTCATCCCCCATAGTAATTCATCCCCCATAGTAATTCATCCCCCATATAGTAATTCATCCCCCATAGTAATTCATCCCCCATAGTAATTCATCCCCCCTATAGCAATTCATCCCCCATAGTAATTCATCCCCCATATAGTAATTCATCCCCCATAGTAATTCACCCCCCATATAGTAATTCACCCCCCATATAGTAATTCATCCCCCATATAGTAATTCATCCCCCATAGTAATACATCCCCCATAGTAATTCATCCCCCATAGTAATACATCCCCCATATAGTAATTCATCCCCCCTATAGTAATTCATTCCCCATATTAATTCATCCCCCATATTAAGTCCCCAAGCCCCCCCTGTGTCAATTCACTTACCTTTGCGCCGCGCGTTCCTCTCGCCGTTCCGGTGTAGGTCTCCTATGAGGATCTGTCCCCCTCGACGTATCTGCGCATGTGCCAGTTTCAGGCATTAGCAGCCGATCGGCAATCTCCGGCACATGCGCAGATACGTCGAGGGGGACAGATCATCCTGACAGTATCACGCTCCGTGGGCCGGATTAAAAGGTCCGCCGGGCCGTATACGGCCCGCGGGCCGTAGTTTGCCCGTCTATTTGTGAGCCGAGGCAATTTTTCCCACGGCACACCAGACAATATCTCATGGCACACTAGTGTGCCGCGGCACAGTGGTTGAAAAACGCTGGTCTAGGCATCCAGGGGTGCCCTGACTATCTTTTCGCTCATAAATCTGAAAATTACATGTATATCATGTTGCACTCTCACAGGCCTTATACATTGTGACCCCATATCTGGCACGATTGTTGGGGAGAATGTAAGCTGGACAGAATATTCATGAGGGACTCATCAATGCAGATGTTTTGATGCGGCATATACACATCTTCAAATTTCTGGTTAAGATGATTTATGAGAGTCCGGATTTTGTGGAGCCTATCATATTCAGGGTCACCCCGAGGACGACAGAGTGTATTGTCGTTGAAATGCATGAATTGCATTATATTCTCAGATCTATGCCTGGCCATGGCAGAGAACACAGGAATATGATGAATCGGGTCTGTGGACCAATATGACCGCAACACATTCTTTTTAGTAATGCCCATGTTGAGGGTTATGCCCCCCCAAAAAATGTAATTCAGAAACCAAAATAGGTTTCCATGCAAAAGGTCTGGCAACGTTTGAATTTGGGTTGGCGATGATATATTGTTGTGTGTATAAATTGCTTTGGTCCACAATCAAATAAATCAAGGGGAGTAGTTACATTTGTTGATTCCACCTGAATTCCGAGTTGGACAGTGAATGGAGGAAATATGGGTACTGCAGAATTTGTGGGCTGCCAATCAGGAGTTGCAAGCACATTCGGAAGAACACTATGGGCTCTACGGGCCTGAGTTAAAATTCTTGGTGGCTACAGGACACTATTTGTGCTAGCCACCACACCAGCTTGTACTGCACTTATGGGACCGCATCACCAAGTGATACTGCAGTGCTGGTATGAAAAAGACCAGGGTGGATAAAAATCAATGATTTAAAAAAAAAAAAAAAAAAATCAATTTTTTTTATTTAAAATCAGATTTTTTTTAAATAAAATGCTTTTTGAGGAAAATATATTACCATCCAAAGGTTATTCCATCATGAAATAAAGATTGTTTTTTTAATTATGTAGAATAAGGCTGTATATGTTTAATTTTTTTGGTAAATAAATTCCATTAATCCATTCACAATGTCATGCTCTTCCAGAGGTTTTTGTAAGATTATTGGGCAGTTTCTCTGCCTACAAGATATTATCACAGATGCTTGGTTTACTTTTGCAGTTCTCAAAACTGAATTTGACTCAGCGGAGATCACATGCCTCTTCTTCACAGCAAAAATGTTATAACATGAACAGAGTTAAGAAAAAGACCTTAATCCTAACTTCTACAAACCTATGAATACAGAATCAACCCCTTCAGTGCTAAGTTTCAAGAAGTTCAGTGAATAGAATAGAAACAATATTTTTCTGATTGTTTGGAGTGGAATAGATCTGCACAAGAAGAAAGTGAAACTAAGTGTGAGGAAGAAGGGCTGACAGTCTAAGTTTCTTAAAATATATATATTTTGTTTAGCCAAATTAGTTAACAAACATGGATGTTTGTTTAAGCAAATAACATACGCTGTAATGTTATTGTTTCAGTTGAATAAATCTATTTAAATTGTTATTAAGGTAATGATTATTTTTCTCCTTCCTAAATACAACAGAAAAGTTGTCCAAATATGAATGATTAACCTATTAAACTGGGGATAAAAAAACTAATATGAAAAGTTGTTGTTCTAAAAATCTTCATCTACTTGCATATTAAAGTTATACCAGCAAGAATTAGTCTTTATGTAGAAAACTATGATTTAAATCAAGCCTTACTGACTAGTGATTTAAATCAGTTTGATTTAAATCAAATCCACCCTGAAAAAGACCAAAACGTACTAGGCTGCTGATGCTCGCCAGTTCACCAAAAGGTAGTGGGCCATTAGTACTGGCACTCTGCTGCATATGAGAATCATCATGCAATGCGAACACCTTAGCAACCTGGGAACGAGGTCGGGTTCGCCTGACCTTAGCAGGGACTTCTACTCCATCGTCTGAGCTATCTGTTAGGGTGCCACTGCTACCTAAAGGTTTGTATTTGTATTCACTCTCATCTGACATACTCAGAATCCTGTAGTCCTCTTCACTAGAGTACCTTTCGTTGGACATTTTGGTCACTAAATTTATTGCGACTCATGGGAAAAAAGAGCACTTGGCTGTCAGGGAATCTTTGAACCGCTACAAAAAAAAAATTACCTGCTAGTGCTAGCAGAGATCAGACCTAATCTTTCTAACCCTGCAGTTTTGTGTGCAATGTATCAAGTGACAGTGATCTACTGAAACTGCACTTGCTGGGGGAAGGGAAGGGGGAGGTAAGCATAGGGGCTAAATGCACGTGCTGGCAAGTGTCGGGGCTGATTCTGCTAATGATGCGTTTTTGGGGGCACTTTTAAAATTGCTAATTACTTGGCTGTCATTAGATTAATGCTTTGGAGTCTTTGACCTGTAACAAAGATGCAGTTAGAATTCCGGATCTATGCATTTTTTCCATGTCAGTGACTCAGAAGGTAGAGAACTGAGGGCCAGCAAGGTAGCTAGCATTTTCAGAAACAGAGGTCAGCAATGGCAGACTACATATTTCCCTGATACAGGTTTCTCTTAATTTGCCACTTCTCTGCCCCTATTGGACACACTCCCAGAGTTTATCCCTATAGCAATAAAAGCAACACAATTGCAGCATTTTTTAACAGTGTGGTTTTGTATATATCTCCAACCCCCGCAGTCATTTTGCCATGTCCTTTCCCTTACTCAATTATTTAAGCATATTTTGTGGTAGCGTGTCAACTAGAAGATCCAACTCCTCAGTTAGGTACAGCAAATGTGTAAAGTCAAGAGTTTAAAATAGAACTGCCTGTGCCCTCTTTTGGGATATTCGCCTTCTCTAGAAGGGAAATATTCCAATGGGGACACTAGCTCTGGTGACAGCCAGGGATTCCTTTACTTTGGTACTTTCCTCTCATTTACTGGTTTAGCTATGAGACAGTAAGTGATGGGAAATCTCCCCAATGGGACCAAATTAAAAACAGATAGGGGTTATAATTCTTACTCTTTCCACAATTAAAAAAAAAAGTTTTGCCTTTAATTCTTCTTTAAACTATTTTTCCAAAGAACAATGCAATGTCCACTGCAACCAAATGCATTTAATCAATATAATGTAGGCTACCTCCAAACTGTAAAAGCATTTTAAGATCAATTAACCATATGACCCCAGGTTTCTTTATACAGATGAGGAATGCATTTTTTTTTAAAGAATATAATTTCCTCAACCACGCTCCTTCAATCATTACATCTATTGTAACAGCAGGGGAAAAAAAAAAAAAAAAAAAGAAGGATTTTGGGAGCTTACCTAGGAAAAAAATCACTGCATACTAGGTGTATGTGTTGCACAACAACCTATCAATATAAGTGGCCGTAATTTTCCAGATTACAGAAATTTGAGGGCCTCTGTCCATCGGATTTTGGCTTTTATCACTCACATGCACTGAAGTGAAAGGAGAACACTTCAAAATTAGGGAAACCCTTTTCTTTCCTCCAGAGAGTTGTCACCAAAAACAAGTGTTCTCATTGGTAGACTTTCTCTTTGTACCTATTCCAGTGACAATTCAACATTTTACAGTTCCAGTGAGAATGGTTACCAGAATAAAAAGAGAAGGCATCCCAAGAGGGGACACATACAGTAACAAAAACAGGGTTGCTAACTGTTACAACTCTACCCAAAACTAAAAAAACATGTTTTGGCTTTAGAGGCACTTTAAGGCAATTTAATTTAGGTTTGCATAAAAAACATTTGGTAAGGTAAGATTCTTTTAATGCCTTTGAATCAGATTTAGAATCTTACAAGTCTTCTTTTGCAACATACAGGGAAAGCCATGGTAAGCCCTTTCTATAGGAAAGGCAGTGAGTTTTGCAGTAGGAAGAAGAAGTAGATTACCTCCAGGTACAGGTACCAGTAAGACAAATCTGAAAACATAGAGAACAAAGACTAAACTCTTTGGGGAGGTAAACAAGATAATACGTGGCAATAAGTCTAATGAACCATCACTGCCTTCTGCTTGGTCTCCTATGATATGAACTAACCCTTTAACTAATCCCTTTCTTGTCTCTTCCATCCATTCCTTTCCTCTTATGCTTAAAAGAATACAAACCTCTAAAAGCCTAAACCTTGTCCTGAGATTCATGAGCCCATGGGGGTTGGAAAAGCACTCCCCCACTTTGTGACAAAATACTCATATAGATCCTCTATCAAACTAATATCACAACTGGCATAATAGATGAAAAACACTTTTATCCTAGCCATTACCACATGTTTTTTTCACATAGTCACCCCTGAGCTATATTCTGCCTCTTTCTATGAATACGTTTTATTTTTCTTGGAAAATGGAAAAAAGTTCTCTGTAAAGGAATAAAGATCCTATTTTCACATGTGATAACTCCCATTTAGTGAATTTATTATACCTCCAAGGTTTTTTATTGCCGGCTGCACAGTTGGGTGCTATATTAAAGCTGGACACCTGTGGCTGTACCATTTGACTAACAAATAGGAAGCAGAAAATTCTAAAACTGTTACAAGAGTTCGAACAAGAGGGATCACTGAAATAAACACAGTCATACCTATGATATCCCACATTATATACTATTGTAATGTTAAAATAGGTTTGCTTTTATATCCATAAAATGCCCAGATGGTCATTTCTATGCACAGTAGCAATTCAAACAAAATAACCTTCAAGTGAATTTGTCACCCACAACTCAAGTGAAGAGACGACTAATACAGTACAGAAGGCCAGTTCACATTGGCACGTTACTCAAATGCAATGTGCACGCATTTTGGGAGTGCACCCATTCATTTTTAATGGGCCCTCAACACACATTCTTTCATCAAAAAATGCCATGTGTGCAATATATTTAGTATTCCACTGTAATGTGATTCTGTACATCCCCCTTGTGGACTCAAAGACAAAACCCTAGACTAACCCAGATAGCCAAGCCCATGTCCCAGAGACCATATTTTACCTCTTGCCCTGAATCCCACCATGGACTGAAGAATGTGTTAACACACAAACACTAAGGGCTCATTAACACTGTTGCAATTACATGAATTGGTGCAATGTGGTGTCATTCACACTTAAATGTATAACTAAAGCAAAAAAAAGTTTTTTTTTAATTTTATTTAATGTAGTGGAGAGAGATTAAAACTTCTGTTGGTGCCTGTGCCCCTGTTAGGGAGATGTACTCTGTCTATTGATCCCATTTACCACTATCACTTAAAGTGTAGGGGCCAATTCACATTAAAGAAATGCAGTCCAGATGCGTTTCTACTTGTGCATTTTTGGCACATTCCGGTGCAATTTGACGCATTCCAGTGCGTTTTTTATGCATTCCAGTTTTTCCCCTCTCTTTTGTTTGAGTTTAAATAGGGACATGTGCGTTCCAGTGCATGTTACTGCATTCCAGTACAGTTCTGTGCAGAACAAATGCAGCCTGTTATACCTTTTTTTCTGCAACTGAAATGCACTGGAACTGCAAGCACTGATGTCAACTATGACATTGGCAACCATATAACCTACTTTCTGTGCATTTTGGATGCAGAAAAAAAGCAACTAAAACACGTAGTGTGAACCGGCCCTAAGTCAAAGAAAACCTGAATTTTAGTTTATCCTCAAAATAATAGTAGAAGAGAAAGCTTCCAATTGGGATACTAGTTCTGGGAACCCTGGTGACAACCAGGGATTACTTCTCACTTCATGTTTTTGCTATGGGACAGGAGGTGAAGTGAAATCTCCCCAATGGAACACTGATGGCAAAAATAAAACTGACAAAAGGTTATCACTCTTCCTTACTCTATCCAAAATGGAAAAAAGTTTTGCCTTTAGTGGGACCTCAACATACCTTCCCAATCTTGTAGCTGAGTGGAAATAACTCTATCCCTTAAAAAAACATAATGCTGATACAGAAGTCTATTTTTAACCTTATATTTACCTTTTGATTCCCCAGTTCTCCATTTTATGTCAATCAGGACCCACTAATTATCAATGTAACCAACGCTTAACCACTTGCTGTCTATAGCAGCGTTTTTCAACCACTGTGCCGCGGCACACTAGTGTGCCATGAGATATTGTCTGGTGTGCCGTGGGAAAAATTGCCTCGGCTCACAAATAGACGGGCAAACTACGGCCCGCGGGCCGTATACGGCCCGGCGGACCTTTTAATCCGGCCCACGGAGCGTGATACTGTCAGGATGATCTGTCCCCCTCGACGTATCTGCGCATGTGCCGGAGATTGCCGATCGGCTGCTAATGCCTGAAACTGGCACATGCGCAGATACGTCGAGGGGGACAGATCCTCATAGGAGACCTACACCGGAACGGCGAGAGGAACGCGCGGCGCAAAGGTAAGTGAATTGACACAGGGGGGGCTTGGGGACTTAATATGGGGGATGAATTAATATGGGGAATGAATTACTATAGGGGGGATGAATTACTATATGGGGGATGTATTACTATGGGGGATGTATTACTATGGGGGATGAATTACTATATGGGGGATGAATTACTATATGGGGGGTGAATTACTATATGGGGGGTGAATTACTATGGGGGATGAATTACTATATGGGGGATGAATTACTATGGGGGATGAATTGCTATAGGGGGGATGAATTACTATGGGGGATGAATTACTATGGGGGATGAATTACTATATGGGGGATGAATTACTATGGGGGATGAATTACTATGGTGGATGAATTACTATATGGGGGATTAATTACTATGCTTACTATGGGGGAATATTACTATACTTACTATGGATGACACATACACATCATTCATCTACTCTTGGTCCGGCCCCCGGGTCCAATTATAAAATACTTTATTATTTCATAATAAAGTAATTATAAAATAATTTCTTTGTGTTTGATTCCTATTCAAGAGAATTACTTTATATATAGTCAATATAGGCACAGAGGTAAATTTTTTTAACATTTTCTAATGGTGGTGTGCCTCGTGATTTTTTTCATGAAAAAAGTGTGCCTTTGCACAAAAAAGGTTGAAAAACACTGGTCTATAGGATGTACCTCTATGTCTTTGGATGGGAAGGGTGATATCTCGATCATCGCTACAGAGATAATCGAAGAATCATTATTCTTAGGGTCAGTGATGTTGCATAAAGTAAAAGTAATCTCAGCAGCTAACTAGATGTGCAAGCTGCCCATTCCATATGCATGAATGCACCCCCATACCATCAGAGATATGGGCTTTTGAACTGAGCACTCATAAAAAGCCGGAAGGTGGTGTCCTTGCCAAAAAGAAAAGTCAAATATCGAATCGCCTGAGCACAAAACAGTTTTCCACTTTGCAACAGACCATTTTAAATGAGCTTTGGTCCAGAGAAGATAGTTGCGTTTCTGGATCATGTTCATAAATTACTTCTTTTGCACAATAAGAGCTTTGCCTTGCATTTTTGGAAGCAATGGCGTACTGCGTTCACAGGCAGTGATTTCTGGAAGAATTCCTGAGCCCATGCAGTGCTGTCCATCACAGGATCATGCCTGTTTTTAATGCAGTGTCATCTGAGGGCCAAACGATCATGGGCATTCAATATTGCATTTCAGCCTTGTCCCATGTGCACAGAGGATTCTCCAGATTCTCAGAATCTTTTGATGGTATTATGTACTGTAGATTATGATATTTAAAGCCTTTGCACTTGCTAAGGAACATTACTTTAAAATTGTTGGACAATTTTTAGATGCAGCTTTTAACCTTTTTGCTGCCAAGCCCTGTGCTCCATTTTAAACTCAAGTGGCCAGACCATTTTTTGTTAATTTTCCATTGTTTTTTTATTTTTTGGTTACAGCTTTCAGTGTTTGTAGAAGAAGCCCCAAACCATGCATTGTCTGAAAGCATAGCATCCTTAGACGAAAAATTAGGGTGTTACTGATTTGTTTAGGCCATGTGTTACTTGTGCAAATATTTATCAAAACAATAATTTTGCTAAGAAATACACTAAAATCATTATTTCCAGACACAAAACACAGAAAAACTTACAAAATTCCTGCTAAATTCACACTAAATATAAAAGCTAAAACTGTATTGCGTTAAAAAATAATAGTTGTAAATTTTAAATTGCGCCTTTTTGTGAAATGGTGAAAACTGAAGGTGCGCAAAACTGTAAATAAAATCAATTTACTCTAAAAACCTGAGGTTATTTTTCCTTTACAACTTTCAGAGTTAGTAGAAGACCCCCCAAACCATATATTTTCTGAAAGCACATGACATTTAGAATAAAAATATGTGCTACTGACTTTTTTAGGCCCTGCCATAATTGCGCAAATGTTTATCAAATTGCCATTTTGACTAAAAATACATTAAAATCATTATTAGCGGATAGAGTTGGGCTGTTCACCCACTGAGTGCCCTACAATGCACTGCACTCTCATAGTACATTGTAAGAGCCATGACTCACCAAAAGCAATGCACTGTGAGAACCATATTTGGCCAAAGTCACGGTGTCTTTGGCCAATCATGGCTCACAGCTAATTCCCACCCCACACTATATAAGGCTGCTCACACTGCAACCTTATGCAGTTTTTTGCTGGACACTGCCGAAGACAGAGGGGAGAATACTATCCCCCCAAAAAATAAATAAATAATAATATTAATGTTAATAATAATAAAAGAATATTAACCACTTGCCCTCCTAAGGATTTACCCCCCTTCCTGACCAGGCCATTTTGAGAAAAAAAAAAACAATATTTTTTACTTTTTGCTATTAAACATGTCCATTAAAAAAATGTTAAAATCAAAAATTCATCATAAAATTAGGTCAAAATATATTCTGCTACATGTCTTTGCTACAAAAAATTTAATTTTTTTTTAATTTTTACTAGTAATGTTGGCGATCAGCGACTTATAGGGGGACTGCGGCGGGCATTCTGACACTGGGGGGGAACTGACATCCCCAGTGCCACCAATACAGTGATCAGTGCAAAAAAAAAAACCACTGACACCGTACTAATGGCACTGGGCAGGAAGGGGTTAATATGAGGGGCAATCAAAAGGGTTAACTGTGTGCTGTTTCACAGTAAGCTCTGTGTTTGTGCTTCAATGTAATCACACTGCTTTGGATGGCTGTGCTGTGCACAGCCATCCAAAGCGGTATGAACGAGCTGACAGGGAGGAGAACTGTATTGTTTACATACAGTTCTCCTCCCCATCAGAGATCCTAGGCAATCACCGGGCGCCGCCGAGTAATCACCGTCTGGGACCCAGTGATTGACAGCCGTGCCTGCGAATGGCGGCGCGAGTGGGACGTGCACGCCCCCTACCCGGAAATGCAAAATCACGTATATATACACACTCGTACCACCCTGTAGCAGTATATCTGCTATAAGGCGGTCGGAAAGCGGTTAAGAAAAAATAAATAAATAAACACAAAACAAAAAATACATATCTAGGTCTGGTAGGAAAGTTAGGAGGGACCCACAGTAAAAAAAAAAAAAAAAAAAAAAAAAAAAAGCCTGATAGGACTTTTAACAGGCCAAGTGACCTCGGAATCAGGGTTGTATTTCACCAAACAATTGAGTATTATAATGTGTTTTTGTACATTCCAATTTTTATTTGAAAAAAAACCACTGTGCAAATATTGTGTGACAATATATATGTTTGGGGGTTCTAAGTAGTTTTCTAGCAAAAAAAATACTGTTTGCATGTAGGAAAGGAATGTCAGAATTTGCCCAGACTGGAGCTGGTTAAATAAGAGTGAGTAATCATAACATCTACCTGCATCTCTAAATGCACGGACAAAAATCAGTTTAAGTGGTATTAAGCCCAAACCCAAAAATGTAATATATTGCAATTTACCAATCATTATATGCGGTGACTGCATTTGGTTTTTATTTTTTTGCAGGCTCCTTTCTCTCTGCTTTCTCCTGGCAATATGGTTAGTAACACACCTACTGCCTACACAGGGGGCACCGTTGTCTAGTGGGGGAGGGGAGTGTTAGATGTGCTAGCAGATTTAGATACAATAATAAACTGAAGCCAAACTCCTGATAACACTTCATAAACAGTTACAGCAAGAGTTTTTTTTTTACTTTTTTGATAAAGGTTTTACATAAATGAATAAATGCTTATCATTGTTAGCACCTCTGTCAGTGGTAAATTGTTTGTCTCATATCTGTAACTTCTACATCTCCAAGAAAGATTATGCTTTTGAAAAACAACAGACTTACTGGCCAGATCACCAGGTGAAAGTAATAGAAAGAAGGCCTAAAAAAGAAAACTAATGCAGCCACCCCATCTAAGAACAGGTAACCTGCAATATAATGAATGTTTGCTTTTGGTTTTAAAACTACTGAAGCATGTTCATTTAAAAATGTGATCCTATTTTGAATATGAGTTTGAATTAATGTACAGATGTATTAAATTCAGCAGCATTTAGCTCAGAATTCACTATTTTATGTAATTTTGGTGAATAAACATTCATTTGCAAACCAGCTTTATTGATCTTATGAACAAAATGCCATTATAAATATCATTATCGAACAAGGTAAAACAATCATTTGTCATTATCTGCTTACTTGCCTTTTGATCACTTGTGTCTGCATTGCGCTTTGAGCATACCATTTGGTAAAACAAATGAGCTAATTCTACCTCCTTAGCCTGGGCTTTAGTGATAAGATGATCTGTGTTATTTACTGTAGGTTATTAATGACTTTAAAATTGCCCAAAAAATTTATAGGACAGTCTACTAGGGATGAATGAATCTTGCTTGAAGTGTGCAAACACTGTAACTTTCTTTGAAATCTATGGGAGATAAATTTTGTTACTGAGTACTAGCCGTTTGAATAGATATTGTTAAAAGCCATTGGTATGCTGGGCACTGCCATGGGGGGAATGTACTAATGGTAAAATTAAAAATAAATAAAAATAGTGTCTCTCCATACACAGACCTGAAAATCCAACACATACTGAAAATATGGCTACCACGAGCCCATCCTTTTTATAGAAAGAACGCTGGATTATGCATGCCTTCAAATTACTGGCTCGTGATTTAGCTGACCGGGGCAAAGAATATGGACTGCATTATAGGCTGCTCCTTATTTCTGTTGGTCAACATGCAAAGCCTTTGGTCAAATGTGTTTGATCTGCGAACCTTGAGAATACTGAATTCTGCTACCATGGGTTTGCATTGAATCCAAATCTCCCCCCTACACAGTCTAACAGTCTGACCATTACTGGCAATATTATACAATAATTTAATCCTTTCTCAGATTAGAGGCACTGATTGCATCTGTCTTCTCTTCTCTCCTGATCCCTCTGCCACAGCCAAGCATTTCTGTTTATTGTTTATCTGTATGCCAGGCCAAGATGTGCCAAAAGGTGCTCGGACGTGTGCCTATAGTCACTTTTAAACTGTTATTTTCAACCACAAGAGTCACTGTGTGTTTGTGTATGTGTACACATATGTAATCTGAGGATTTCTGGTGTTAAAGGCAAAACAGTTGTCCCTTTTTATTACGTTAAAAGCTTGTCTTTATCATTGTAAATTGATCATTTTTATATGGCTATCATGTATTCAAAACAAAGTCTACCATGTAAATGCCAAGGAGCACAGCAGCCTACTTTTTACATAAATGGTGTATTGTCAGGACAATTTCATGGACAAGTCAAACTATGTGATTTGAGCCAAATTACACCTACTGAAATACTGTAAGTAATGCAATAAATATAGCAGCCAATAAATGGAGGTGCTGGAGATACTGGGTATACTGGACAGAACCTGACACCATGGGGTTTATTTACTAAAGCTGGAGAGTCCAAAATCAGACTCCCTTCTGCATAGAAACCAATCAGCTTCCAGGTTTCATTGCCAAAGCTTCATTGAACAAGCTGAGGTTAGAAGCTGATTGGTTTCTATGCAGAAGGGAGTCTGATTTTGGACTCTCCAGCTTTAGTAAATAAACCCCCATATGACTGTTATGCTTGACCAAAAGTTCTTCATCCATTAAAGAAGAGCAGATCTCTATTTCAAGAAAATCTTTAAAAAAACTGCAGGTTTAACCAATACTTACAACTGATTTGAGTTTAACTGCTATTTATTGTATGCCTCAGAGCAGATGGAGAGCGAAATGTTATGGGGGGGGCCCAAGAAAATGTTTGACCAGGGTCCCATCAGTATTAAATATGGCCCTGTACTTTAGTATTTCATGGGATTGGTCAGTAGTATCATGTATAGTCAGATTATGTCCTTTTTTTTTTACCTGTTAAAGGTAAAGGATAAGTCCCTATTACACCTGTGCGATTTGTTACACTTTGACTGTTGCTCGACAAGAGGAATCCTATTATTGTCGATGGAGACTGTTTACATATGCAAAGTGCTTCTGTGAGGAAAAAAAATGAACGCTCAGGAACTGGGGCTGAGCCGAGGTGTGGCGGTTCAGCAACTGGGGCTGAGCCGAGGTGTGGCGGTGCAGCAACTGGGGCTGAGCCGAGGTGCCGCAACTGGGGCTGAGCCGAGGTGCAGCAACTGGGGCCTGAGCCGAGGTGCCGCAACTGGGGGCTGAGCTGAGGTGTGGAGGTGCAGCAACTGGGGCTGAGCTGAGGAGGTAAAGCAACTGGGGCTGAGCTGAGGCGTGGAGGTAAAGCAACTGGGGCTGAGCTGAGACGTGGAGGTGCAGCAACTGGGGCTGAGCTGAGGCGTGGAGGTGCAGCAACTGGGGCTGAGCTGAGGCGTGAAGGTGCAGCAACTGGGGCTGAGCTGAGGCGTGGAGGTGCAGCAACTGGGGCTGAGCTGAGGCGTGGAGGTGCAGCAACTGGGGCTGAGCTGAGACGTGGAGGTGCAGCAACTGGGGCTGAGCTGAGGCGTGGAGGTGCAGCAACTGGGGCTGAGCTGAGGCGTGGAGGTGCAGCAACTGGGGCTGAGCTGAGGCGTGGAGGTGCAGCAACTGGGGCTGAGCTGAGGCGTGGAGGTGCAGCAACTGGGGCTGAGCTGAGGCGTGGAGGTGCAGCAACTTGGGCTGAGCTGAGGCGTGGAGGTGCAGCAACTGGGGATGAGCTGAGGCGTGGAGGTGCAGCAACTGGGGCTGAGCTGAGGCGTGGAGGTGCAGCAACTGGGGCTGAGCTGAGGCGTGGAGGTGCAGCAACTGGGGCTGAGCTGAGGCGTGGAGGTGCAGCAACTGGGGCTGAGCTGAGGCGTGGAGGTGCAGCAGCTGAGCTGAGGTGTGGAGGTGCAACTGGGGCTGAACTGAGATGTGAAGTTGCAGGAACTGGGGATGAGCAGGGGTGCAAAAATTCAGGAACTGGGGTTGAGCTAAGATGTGCAGGAACTGGGGTTGAGCCGGGTGTGAGGGTGCAGGAGCTGGGGTTGAGCCGGGGAGGTGAGGGTGCAGGAGCTGGGGTTGAGCCGGGGAGGTGAGGGTGCAGGAGCTGGGGTTGAGCCGGGGAGTGAAGGGGCAGGAGCTGGGGTTGAGCCGGGGGGGGGGTGAAGGGGCAGGAGCTGGGGTTGAGCCGGGGGGGGGTGAAGGGGCAGGAGCTGGGGTTGAGCCGGGGGGGGGGGTGACGGTGCAGGAGCTGGGGTTGAGCCGGGGGGGTGACGGTGCAGGAGCTGGGGTTGAGCCGGGGGGTGACGGTGCAGGAGCTGGGGTTGAGCCGGGGGGTGACGGTGCAGGAGCTGGGGTTGAGCCGGGGAGTGAAGGGGCAGGAGCTGGGGTTGAGCCGGGGGGGGTGAAGGGGCAGGAGCTGGGGTTGAGCCGGGGGGGGTGAAGGGGCAGGAGCTGGGGTTGAGCCGGGGGGGGTGACGGTGCAGGAGCTGGGGTTGAGCCGGGGGGTGACGGTGCAGGAGCTGGGGTTGAGCCGGGGGGTGACGGTGCAGGAGCTGGGGTTGAGCCGGGGGGTGACGGTGCAGGAGCTGGGGTTGAGCCGGGGGGGGTGACGGTGTAGGAGCTGGGGTTGACCCGGGGGGTGACGGTGCAGGAGCTGGGGTTGAGCCGGGGGGGGGTGACGGTGCAGGAGCTGGGGTTGAGCCGGGGGGTGACGGTGCAGGAACTGATGGCATCTGTCTCCAATTCTCTCCTGCAACTTCTTCCACAGCTAAGCATTTTTGTTAATATGTATGCCAGGCCAGTATGTGCCAGAAGGTGCTCAGATGTGTGCCTACGGTAACTCTTTTTTTCACATTCAAAAACAACTTTATACAAAAAATTGTTGCAATGTACATATTAAGCATAAAAATTCACATAGGAGAAATAAGCCAAGTGCGCATGGTATCAAATTGACATCAAGTAAAAAATTATAAAGTGTACAAATATAAGCTATGAACTCTGTGATTGTGGAGGGCAAAAGTACAAGTAGGAACAGGAAATTGATACATCTATCATGCTGGATTGATAAATGCAGTTTAAAGTCTCTGAGGCAATAAAGGAGGGACTTCTCAAACACTGGTATTCACTACTGCAGGCCATCTGTCCCAAACCGTATTATATTTAGTGGGGCTCGGTTGAGGTAAATAGGCTTTTTATAGGGAAGAGTGAGATTCATCTCACGCACCCAAGATTCCAGCATGGGAGGGGTTGCCTGCATCCAGTTCTTGGCTATGAATTTATGGGCAAAGAATAATATATCGTGAAGGAATGTGGTTTGAAATATATCCATGTCAGGATCTGGAAGGAGGCCTAGTAAACATATTTTTGGATCCAAGGTTAAGGGGGAACCCATGTGGTCATGCGAGAAATGGATGACCTGGAACCAATAGGTTTGCACGACAGGGCAGGACCATATAAGGTGATAGAATATACCCATGTGTATCATGCAAAGAGGACATAATGGGCTGTGAGAGGGCTTATACCGGGATACACAAAATGGAGTCAGGTGAGCCTTATGTAATATATACAACCTTGGGGGATACAAGCTTATAATTGTCTAATAATTCTTCCCAATTGTTATCCTCAAATTCCCCAAGGTCCAGTTCCCATTTAGTTATAACCCTGTGTTCCAGCTTAAGAGCAGATGGGTTCAACAAGGTAGTGTATATGGCGCAAATCAATTTGTCAGAGTCTAATAAAGCGCCTATGGTAACTTTTGAAGTGTTATTTTCAACCACAAGGGCCGCTGTGGGTTTGTGTATGCATATGTAAATTGATGATTTCTGGTATTAAAGACTAAACAATCATAATTTAAATATGATCTCAGGTCAGAAGGTGCAGCAGTTAATTAATTAGAACTTTGAATGCAAAAAATTGAAAATAATATAGACTAATGTGCACTATTGTTCACTCGCACACCAGCTTATTCTTGTAAAAATGGCACTTGATGTGGAAAAGGTTGCTGATCCCTGTTATAGACTGTCATTTGAGTGACAGCTCTGAGTCTGCAAGGGTTGCTGACATCACATTCAAGATGGTAGTACCCATCAGCAGTCTCAGGGATGTCTACAAAAAGAAGGCTTTTACAGGTAAATATCGTACCTAATATATGTTAACTGCACATATAATCTTATAGGAAGATTGTTGATGAAATGGTCTAGTGACAGGTTCTCTTTAAAAACAGTTACATGCAGCTTTTAAGCTGTAACATTTGAAGGCCGTATTTGTGCTGTGAATCAGTAGTTCTGAATGCACAGTTGGGCAGGGGCAAAAAAGAACTGTTTGCATTGTGTCTCCCTATTATCCTTAAGTAAAAATAAGCCCATTATCATTAGGGATTTGTGATGGAAGCGAGACTTTCAGATATTTCTGTTTAAGAAGGCTTACCTGTGTTTGCCTATGGTAAACAAACTTGTAATATTCTGGATTTGATCTAAAGGACCTAAGGTGCGTTTCCATCGGTTATTAATGCATTTTGTATTGCATATATACATGGAAAGGATTCATGATACCTATTGATGTTATGCATATTATATTACTCTAACATGCTTTCATCTATCTCTTCCCATCATTAGATTGGGAAGATGAAACACACTAACCTCGTATAAATATTTGCGCGCACATGAACCCAGACTAATACAAATAAACAAATGATTGATGTGCAGGTATTCCCATGAAGTATGCAATATTTATTTATTCATAGTGATAGATCAGAAATATTGGTGTCTGCATGAACCCTTAAGCAAAACACCAGATGGTGAGACTTCCTTATAGTATGAAATAACACGGCTTGCCACAGCCTGTGTGAAACAGTCCATGTATCAGTTGATGATAACAGAATGTATTATTCACAATGCTGCCACAAATGACATTCTGATCCAAGAACACTGACAGAGACAAAGAATTCATCTAGGAGAGAGGTTACACTCCATAACCATTAACAAGACAGGAAGAACCAACACTTCGTGTGCATGAACAGTATGTGCCAACTTGTCCACGCAACACTATGGGGTTTATTTACTAAAGCTGGAGAGTGCAAAATCAGACTCCCTTCTGCATAGAAACCAATCAGCTTCCAGGTTTCATTGCCAAAGCTTCATTGAACAAGCTGAGGTTAGTAGCGGATTGGTTTCTATGTAGAAGGGAGTCTGATTTTGGACTCTCCAGCTTTAGTAAATAAACCTCTATGTGTCACAATTTCAAGTCTGTTCACCTGCCCCGTTAGGAGGATGAAACCTGTGGAACAAGCAGCAGATATCTAGCCAGCAGGATTTCTGGTCTACAGATAGTTTGAAGTAAACCCAAAGCCTCAGGATTTCTTTCTACTAAAGCAAGCACTCCCAACCCATGTCTGTACAGAGAAAGGAATGGGTATACTAAAAATCATTATTCAATAAGGCAATGCGATAAATAATAAGTGGAAAGTGCAATAACCCATAGCAGATAATCAAAATACATCTCAACTGAAATGACAACAGCAAATGGAAATCTGACCAGTTCTACAGATAACGGCACTTTACGCATAGTTATCACCCTTTGTATTCTCATTAAAAGGGTCAATCCATTCAAAACGAATATTACAGTTTTTGGGTGGATATTGGAAAGTTAAAACGTGACTATTTCTTACATGTCTTGAATACTGTATTGGTGGGATTCTGTGCTTCAGTTACTGGGTGTGAACACATGCTGTAACCATTAGGAGGGGTTTCCACTGTCCCTACTAGATGTTATATTTATTTTATACTACAGAGAATGTAATTAGAGGAGATGGACGAAAAAGACGAAGGAGAGGGAACACCCAAAACCTAGGTGAAGGGAACAGCCAATACCTATATTAGAATATTCATTAAATACTTGAAGTCAGGGCCCATTGTGCTTCACTCAGAACTGAAATAGCACATCTTGGTGGATATTCTAAATAAATGCCAGTTTTAGAGCCAAATTGCCAATAAATTGCTGATGCAGACTCAATACTGGGCAGGATTTAATTAGTGGTATTGTAACCCCAGTATAAGATTTAAGTTGTCAAATAAAAGAGCAGGTATAACGTATGATAAATGTTTCCCATCTTCAGCAAGATTTCCATCTGTAAACCCAACATTGTACTTGTATGAAAAAGCATCCTGTTTTCCTTGTATCACTTCCTTTGTGTGAAATCCCTGGGGTTTCTTCCAGTCCCTCTGCTTCCTATTTAAAACTGACCACACTAGACAGGAGAGTACAGCGTGGTCAGTTCTCTAGCTGTTCTGGGAACTCAGCCTGCTCTCCTCCAATGATCTGACATGTCCTGACACCCCCAACCCCCTGAAAAGCCTTTCACTGGGAAGATCAGTGTGCTGCTATTTCTCCTCTCTCAGCTCTTAACAACAGCTCTGCAACTGATAACAGAGGGAATGTGATCACTTATAGGAGAGGGATAAAAAAAAAAGGTGTTTATAATGTTTTCCTTTCATTTCTATTTAAATTGAATTGGTTATTTAACAAGGGGAGGATTTACAATCCCTTTAATTGCCATGAAGCATTAGATCTACCATGTTGTTTTTAGTAGACAAGTATCCTTTGGAAAACCCAACACCTGTAAACATAAAAGAGGCTGATATATAAATATTGACAGAAAGGAAAAGCTAGGCATTGCACAGCAGCCAATCACATTCAAGCTGTGATTTTTGCAACTACATTTAGAAAGTGGTGTCAAGTGTAACTGGTCACAATTGAGACATCATGTGATTCTTTCATTACATTTCTGTACATTTCCTCCATTTTTTCTTTGCCATTGAATTTTTAACATTAAATTACCCAAAATAAAACATTTTAACAGCAACAAAAGAAATGACTGTTCTAAATAAACATATACAGTATTATGGAACAGTCTGTAAAGAAAGAACCTAGGTAAAATTCTTCAAGTGAGCAACACAATAAACTTGGGAAATATACTTTTTATGGGATATCTTGAATTTAATACTAGAATTCCTGAGATGAAAAGCTTTACCATTTTCATTGGAAATGAAACAGATTCTTAAATGTCTTGTGTGTTCTGGTTTTTATGTTATTCTAATATTGTGAGCATTGTTTTGTTGACTGGGTGATCTCTACCATCTTATAAACAATATTAATTACTGTTGGAATGTAATTGTTCCACCACAGCAATCACTGGCGTATTCTTGGGTTTTGAACGTAGTGTGTTTTAGGTGTGGCTTTCTATGTATTGTATATTTGTGGTGTGAGATATACATTGTTCTTTATTGCTTTTAAAGAGATAAATCAATCAGATCTATATTCTCATCAATGATAATCTTGAAATCAGAATTGCATCTAACATGTTAAAAGCTTTGAAATTCATATAATGGCATACAGAGAATATGTGTGGAAAATGTATTTATGGCTTTCTTATGTACTATGTCATTTAAGTTGTTCCTTATGGTTTTTAAAGAGATACATCAATCAGATCTATATTCCTATGAATGGTAATCTTGAAAACTGAGCTGTGCCTACCAAATAATGTTAATGGCTTTGAAATTCACATATTGGTATACAGAGAATATGTATGGAAAATGGCATGTGGCTTTCTTATCTACTATTTGTGTTTGTTCTGTGATATTTAAGTTGTACCTTAGTGCTTTTAAAGGGATACATCAATCAGATCTATATTCTTACATACTATCATCTTGAAAACTGAACCATGTCTACCATGTAATGTTAATGGCTTTGAAATACATATATTGGTATACAAAGAATAGGTATGGAAAATGTATTTGTGGCTTTCTTATGTATTGTTTGTTCTGTGATATTTAAGTTGTCCTTTACTGGTTTTAAAAGGGATACATCTAACAGATCTTTATTTTTATGAAATGGTAATCTTGAAAACTCAATTACATCTAACATGTAATGTTAATGGCTTTGAAATACATATATTGATGGAAGCAAATTAAGTCCAATCTGCAGCACTGTGCATATTTATTATGAGTTACAAACTCATCAGAATGACAGTTTTGGACCTGTTAGCTCATACCTTGCTTCTATATATCAAAGCTTGGAAGATGTCGGTTGTCTGCTCTGCACCTGAAGGATTGTAATACATGATGGGAATGTTCTGTCCTGACCAGTCTGTACATCTTCATATACTGGTATAAAGAAAATGTGTGCAGAAAACCTATTTTACCCAGTTAATACCCAATATTTTTGAGTTATTCCAGATCATCCTTTTTTAATTCAACACCAGCATGAAAAAAACAGTTTACTACAGGTTGCTATCATGATAAAGGTCTCCTCCTAAAGCCAAACCGGTAACCCCAGAGAACCACATGAGCACAATGACACCAACCACACAAATGACACACCTAACACAATACCTGATCTGCTACTTACACTGCCCCCTGGTGGAGGAGAAGCTAATTCACCTACACATGGTACAGCAATGTAGAGACACAAAATGCATGGTGGGGAGTCAGCAACAGGTGTCAGGGCGCCCCCTAGCTCTGCCCCTGAGAATGGCATCAGTTGGCAGTGAATGGAGAAGAGATAGGCACTCACTTGTCATTCTCCTGAATGGAGCCCAGGGAGGTCCCTCCAGGGACTGGGTGCTGCAGCCTGCAAGTAGCCAGGTGCTTGTTGTGCTCCTCCTGGAGGGAGCTCTTCTCATTGTACAAGGTGCTGACTTGGTCCTCCAGCTCATCGATCCTCTTCTTCTGCCTCTCCAGGAGCTCCTGCTGGGTCTCAATGATCTTGTTCAGCTCCTTCAGGTATTCAGCTGCCCGGCATGGACTTTCTGCTGGGGGCTCCATGGTGGGGGGACCCTCTTCTGATTCCTGGGGGGGTGCCCTAGGGCCACATGGCTGCTGGTTTTATAGGCTGAACAGGGCAGAGCACCCCAATTGCATGTCAATGAATGCACAGTTCACAGACTCTGCACCCCAAATTCTCTGCAAGTTGCCCCCCGCTTCAGGAACTGCAGAGCGGTGCACCTCACAGGCATGGCTGGAGCTTAGCGGGAGTGCTCCCCAATTCCAGTCACAGGACCCAGCGAGAGTAGCACAGCCATGACTGCCTGTCGGGAGCTGTGACAGAGGGAGGTGAGGGGATGAGGCTGCCCACACTTCACCAACCTGTCCCCGCACTGACACACCGGCCGGTTGAACGGTGTCCGGGGAGACGCTGCTGAGGAATGGGATGAGACTGGAAGCCGCGGCTGGTGCTCAGGAAAGGCTGGATCCCCTGTATCCCTCAGCGGCGTGCACGCTCTTTGCGTGTGCACGCTGCACTCTCCTCACACCGCACGTGTGGTGTGTTTAGTGCGATGCTGGCCGCTTGTGTCTGCCTGTCACTTCTCACACACTCATCCAGAACACAGCACAACTGTCAGGTTTGGGGGGTTTAGGTGCAAAATGACTAAACAGCAAAATGAACCCAACAAAAGTCCGTGTGAGAAACACACATAGGTGTGCCAGAGAACGCGTCCTACCTGCCTCCCCATGGGGCACAGGGCTCCTGCCAGGGGCAGAGCACTCTGGTCCACCTAGCCCAGGCCCAGCAGACCACTCACCTCCTGGCCCCAAAGGCCTCCAGGAATAATTTTCACACACTCAGAGAATAGAACAGAGTAATGAGATTTGTTGGGGGTGCAAATTAAACCCAAAAAGTCTACAAAGGTGCAGCACTGGGAATGCCAGAATGTTCCTTCTGAGGAGAAATAGCTTCTTCCCTGACCCCCCACTGGGCACAAGGCTCCTGAGAGGGGCAGAGCAAGCTGGTCAACATAGGTCAGACCCAGCAGACCCTTCTCTTCATGGCTGAGTTTTTGGGGGGGTGCAAAATGACTAAACAGCAAAATAAAACGCCAAAGTCCATGTAAAAATCACACAAAGCTGCACTGGATGTGCCAGACTGTTCCTTCTGAGGAGAAATGGCCAACCTGGGCACAAGGCTCCTGACAGTGACAGAGCACTCTGGTCCACATAGCCCAGGCCCAACAGAGCACTCTCCTCATGGCCGCCAAGACCTACAGGAGTAATTTTCACACACTCATAGAGAACAGATTCATGAGATTTGTTGGAGGTGCAAAATAAACCCAGAAGATCCATGTGAGAAACACACAAAGGTGCAGCACTGGGTATATCAGAATGTTGCTTCTGAGGAGAAATTGCCTCCTCACTGACCCCCCCCCGGGCACAAGGCTCCTGAAAGGAGCAAAGCACTCTGGTCCACATGGGTCAGAGCCAGCAGACCCCTCTCCTCATAGCCACCAAAAGCTCCAGGAATAATTTTCATACAGAATAGAGCAGAACAATGAGTTTTTGGGGGTGCAAAATTACTAAATAGCAAAGTCCATGTGAAAATCACACAAAAGGTGCACTGGATGTGCCAGACTGTTCCTTCTGAGGAGAAATGGCCTGTCTGCCCATCCTGGGCACAAGGCTCCTGACAGTGGCAGCGCACTCTGGTCCACACAAGCCCAGCAGATTCCTCTCCTCATGGCTGTCAAGACCTCCAGCAATAATTTTCACATATTCATACAGTATAGAATGAGTTTTTTGAGGGCTGCAAAATTACTAAACAGCAAAATAAAGCCCAAAAGTGTGTGTGAGAAAAACACAAAAGGTGCACTTGATGTGCCAGAATGTCCTTCTGAGGAGAAATGGTATGCCTGGCCCCCCTGGGCACAAGACTCCTGGCCGGGGCAGAGCACTCTGGTCCAATTAGCCCAGGCCCAGCAGACCACTCTCCTCATGGCCGCCGAGACATCCAGGAATAATTTTCATACAGAATAGAACAGAATTAGTTTTTGGGAGGGTGCAAAAATGCTACACAGCTAATTGAACCCAAAAAGTCTGTTTGAGAAACAACCCTGCAGCACTGGGTGTTCCAGAATGTGCCTTCTCCTGAGGAGAAATGGCCTCTTCCTTGACCTCCCTTGGCACAAGGCTCCTGAGAGGGGCAGAGCACTCTAGTCCACATAGCTCAGGCCCAGCAGACCCCTTTCCTCATGGCCGCCAAGACCTCCAAGAATAATTTTCACACACTCATACAAAATAAAATGGAATAATGTTTTTTTGGGGGGTGCAAAATTACTAAACAGCCAAATAAATCCAAAAAGTCCATGTGAAAAACACAGGAAACACACATAAATGACCAGACTATTCATTTATCCTGGCCATTGAAATGAAAAAACATTCAAGCACTAAAAACTCCTAGAATTAACATGCATTTAGGTGTGTTTACATGCCTTTAGGCATGTCAGTGTTTTCTGCCAAAACACTCCCTTCTTGAACGAACAAGTGATCATTTTTTTTTTCTGCCTCTAAACTTGTGTATACCACCTATAGTGTGCATTGAAACATAGGTTAATATGGAGGGGGGTTTAGAGGCAGAGGGGAAAAAAAGCCCAGACACCTGTAAAAGCAGCATTTTTAAAGTAGATCTTCAGGCAAAAACTGTCCTTGTTGCCTATTTCCTACCTTCACTGATTATGTCATCCATCTTCTGGTTCTCTGTTGTTGCTCTGAAATAGTCTATTCATTTTCAAATCAAACCGTTAATTCTCTGGTTTCTGGTTTGTAAGACCAGTAGTTGCTATGCCTCTTATGCCTCCAGTCATTGGTCTTGGCACATCCCTTCTGTAGTTCTTTCTCCAGGAAGCAGTGATGTAATTCAGCCCCACTTGCAGGGGTGGGTGGACCGAGACTCTCAGGCACATTCGACATGTACAGGCCTAGTGTACCTGCCCACATTCACTACAATACCCTGTGGTTGATGGGAATTGTAGTTTATTTTTACTTCAGAGAGGGAGGAGAGGATATGCTGTAATCCCTGCTGTTAAACCGCCTCCTTGGCAGAGCAGATGCTGTTATCTTTTGAATTACAGAGATGAGGTCATGAAAATTCAGCTTGACTTTTCTCCTAAATGGTAAGGAAATTGTTCTTAGCTGTTTAGTGTTCTGGGTAGGGGGTGTACTATTGGGTGATTTTTTTTTTGCTTATCGCAGTATTCTTCTTTAAACTTAAGTGTGCATGAGGCTTTACCAGAAAAGTGCCTATGCAGGAATGTCTGTAGATAACAGCAATCTGTGCAGCTTTGACCACAGTTGCATAATGTCCTTACTATATATGTAGGTCTTTTACACCCAGTACCTCATAAAGCCTGACTGGAAAACTTCTAGGACATTGATAAACTGTTGCTGTTCACCTCCACCATCACAGGATTAAGCTCTTTCTCTAAATCAAGCCCGCTCACATGCACTTTCTCTGCCCGGATGTTGTAGCTCTGACCTCATAGTTTAAGTGCTCGCTGCTGTGATGGTGACGTCGAAGAGTAACAGCTGGGCCTCTCTTAGCAACATCCCTAGCAATGTCCTAGAAGTTTCCCAGTCAGGCTTCATGAGGTACATAAATGGCCTACACCTATAGCAAGGACAATATTCAAATTTGGTCAAAGCTGCAAATAGTAAGGTCATTCCCACCTGCAATCTGCCTCTTTGCTTACGTAAGCTATGATGCAGGAATTGCCCAGCCTGCAGCTCACTGAGGTGGAAAAAGAGCAGAAGTTTGGAGTTCATCTACAGATCAGTTTGGAGGATTTGGATCGATTGCCTTATATTATCTGAAAAAAAAAATAAGGCATTTCCTGAATGGTCGAGGTGCTGTGTTTAGTGCAAGACACAAGAAGTCCTCCAAGCACCCACCTGGAATAGGTCATCACATACTGTATGTAGCACAAACTACTTCAGTCATTTGCAGCATCTCCTGTGGCCCTTCAGAAATGGTTTATGAAGAATAAGATTGTACCAAGCTGACCCAAAGTAATATTTTCAGGTAATGCAATTTCTGGAGTTCTTCTCTATGCTGGCCATACACCAGTAGAACTTGGTTTGAAAATGTTTGTTTTCAGACCGACCGGTGAACATTCTAATGCAGTGGTTGCTCAACTGTGGCCCCTGATCTCACTAAATGGCTCACAAACCCAATAGTGACTCATACTTGCAGCTGGCAGCAAGAGTGTTGACATTTTAATTTATGGCCTGCTGGAAAGGTAAGTATCTTCTTTTACAGCGTGGGCTTAGTTTAGGATTAAAAGCAATTTTGAATATATAACTTAAAGTGTTGCTAAACCCAGGACCCTGCATTCACTGTATCCAGTCTCCCACAGTACAAAGAGCATGGAAGTGCAATTATTTTAGTAAATATAAACTGCTAAATACCTTTTCTCAGAAGTTCGAGCAGTCTTCTGACTTTTATCAGTGTCCAGCTTAGCACTGGTTAAAGATTGTAGGAGGAGTTTTATTTCTGCTCTAGGAGAATGCAAAACCCCTGACCTCTATCTGGACAATGCTAATTGGCCCTATGCTGATCACATGCATTCTCCCAAGAAAAAAAAAACTCTAGCAATACACACTAAACTGAGCATCTGCAGAATGGCTAGGGGTTTAGTCTGTCGTATCAGGAGACGTGGACGTTTGAACAAGAGGAGGAGCAGAGAAGACAGGATCAAATGGCCTTTTTACTTTACTGCATATACAGACCGATTTTACTGTTGTGGGTTTAGTAACACTTTAAAGCTGAAGTTTATGTATTGACAGCTTGCAACCAAAGTAAGTGTGCATATACCATACCCATGGGATCCCTGTGGAAGCTGGAAATCATTGCAGAAGAAATGGCACTGACATTATGATAAATACAGTGGGGTACCAGGGAGCTGCTGTTTGTTATGAATGGGTTAACCCTGTGGGCAGCTTGTTGGTTATAAGGAATTTTTCCAAGCCACTAGGTAGTTGTGTATTGCTTTGTAACAAGTAAGAGCTTAGGAGTGTGCACAAAATATGGTGAATGAATATAATCCATGTAACACTGAAGGCTGGGCTTATTAACTGGCTGCAGGAAGAGATGAAGTCAGGAAAGTGTTATAAGGATGCTACTCCGGACTTCACTCACTGTAAAAGTCACCATACATATAATCACCTTGTCAATCAATTTACCAAAACTATGGTATATAATGTCCTAGCCAAATTATTCAATTAATCTGAGACCAATCAGGTAGGTTCTTATACAACATAGCATATAGAACCCCAGGAGATTGTACATTAGAATTGTAATATGTGTGATGAACTTAAAACATAAAATTAGCTATTTTTGGAAAAACGAAAAGGTGAACACCTACAGTCTCCCTAACCAACTAGGTCCCCAATGGGACTATTGGCTGGGAAATGGAACTGCGGACTAAAAAAATGGGGCTACTGATTAGGACATGGGTTTGCCAACTATGACATGGGACTACTGAGTAGGAAATGGGATGATAATTTACAGGCAATTTAATAATGTCATTGGGTATATGAAACATAAATATAAATTTGTTGGGTTGGTTATGTCATTAAATGCAGGGATTTGTAAATTCACTCCTAGAGAGAGCTTTTTACCTCTCTAACAATTAAAGTTATAAAGGCTTTTTTTAAATAAGTCCTATTTACCTGAGCAAGTCCTATTTACCTGCTCTGTGCAGTGATTTTGCACAGAGCAGCCCCAATCCTCCTCTTCTGGGGTCCCCTGCCGGCGCTCCTGACCTCCCCCTCTGCCGAGTTCCCCCATGCTCGCTCCCAAGCCAGCTCTGTGTGGCCATTGACACACAGAAGATGGCTCAACCCTGCCCTACTTTCTCTCCTCACTGGCTGTGTTTTACAGCAGCGGGAACTAATGTCTCCCACTGCTGCCTCTCTGTCCAATGAGGAGAGAGGGTTGAGACAGCACTGAAAGGTGAAAATTGGCCTGGGCAGAAAGGGGGTATAAGTGCCCAGTAGGCAAGTGATTAATTCAGCCTGCCAGCAGAGAAACATGTGCATTACTACTGTTGACCTCTCCTTATGAAAATGCTAGTTCTATGGCGGTGTGCAGATGCTTTAGCATTTAGCATACTTTAAAATGGAAGAACAGCTTAACTATACCTATTTTCAGGGCTGTGGATAAGGGGGTACCACCAGCCCTTCCGTACGGGGCCCAGGCCAGCAGGAGGGCCAGGCAGCTGGGTGAATTAGATGTGGGCAGGGAGGGTGATCGGCACGGTGGGGGGGGCAATTATTGGAATTAATCCTCTGTATGGCTCTCTCTGCAACCTCTGAAAGCAGGATTCTTCTCCTCTCCCTCCTGCTGGTTTTCAGCTGCTGCAGGGAGAGCCCTACAGGGGATTGGTTCCAGTAATCCCCCCCACGCCGATCACCCTCCCTGTGCACATTTGATTCACCCAGCTGCCAGGGCCCCCACAGTGCCGGCTTCCCTCCTTTCCTTCCAGCTGCATAGTACACAATAAGTTCTTCAGGATGGAGAGTGGGGGAAACGGTCCGATAAATATGTCACATTAACCAGACCCTTCCTTTCATGAATGAACACAATGAGTTATCATTACTGATCACTCACTGTGTTCATTAATAACTGAGGCATAGTAAACTGGGGGGGGGGGGGGGTTTGAAGGTGGCCCTGTCAGGTTGGCTGTATGGGGCCCAGTGGTTTCTGACAGCAGCCCTGCCTATTCTTAAAAAATGTTCCCTTCCCTCTCCACCTATCTATCCTGCCTAACCTGTGTAGAAAATATTTGTGAACTTACATATTTTAAATCTGCTCCAGTTTGATCACATCTCTGTGTAAGGGAGCGCTTGACAATGGCTCTCAATTCCTGGAGCCATGATGTCACCCATAGGATTCCATAGACCAGACATTGACGGCATTCTCCTTTCTCCCGTGCAGCAGCCACTCTTGGACACAGGTGAGTCGAAGCTGTGGGATCACATGACAGGACTAAAAATAGGTAAGTATATACATATCTAGGAGGAGGAGGGAGGGGACATTTTTAAGGCTAGATACAGATGGGCTTTTCTTCCACTTTAAGCCACAGATCTATGTTAGCTCACTCAAAGCGTTGCATTTTTAGAAAGAGTACCAAAGCACAGCCATTAAGTGGCACTGCAAAGCAGAATGCAAAGTCTTACTATATACAGTAATAAGCAAAACAGTGCAACCTATGTGCACATATTATTACAAAGTATAAACAGAAATATTTTTAAATTTTTATATTAAAGTGGTTGTAAAGGGTGAAGGTTTTTTCCTTCATGCATTCTATGCATGAAGGTAGAAAAACAGTGTGAAGCTCCACCCGTAGCCCCCCCCAAATACTTACCTGAACCTGATCTTCATCCAGTGCTGTGCATGAGAGCCTCGTCTCTCCCGCATCTCTCTCTCTCTCCTCATTGGCTGACACACAGCAGTGGGAGCCATTGGCAATTGCCAATAACAGCCAGTGAGAAGGGAGCTGGGTGGGACTGAGCCACACTCTGTGTGTCCCATAGACACAAAGCTGGGTCAGAAGCGAGCTTGCACAAGTGTCCCCAGTGCAAACGGGAGGCACTCAGCCAGGGGCCCCAGACGCTGGAGGTTGACCTGAGAATAGGAGAATAGGGATTGCTCTGTGGAATAGCATTGTACAGAGCAAGTAAGTATAAATGTGTTTGAAAAAAAATGAACCTTTAGAACCACTTTACGACCCACAACGACCAGGCTGCATGATGTGCCAGATTTTTCTAGTCCTTCACCTTCCAACATCCCCATGTTGCATAATTTTGCTGGCACACTAGCAGCATGAAAAGATCTCACATGACATCAACCTAAAAAGGAATCTGTGCTTTACTAATAATACAGTAAGTATCAAGTATTACAAACGATAACTATAAGGCTGCATTCACATCTGAACAGAGCCATTTTCAGGTTTTGTATTTGAAAGCTTTTGCTTTAGTCATATGCCCGAAAAACACAATTAAAAAATTTATAGGCATTCCCATTGTAGTCTAAGGGGCCAAAACACTCAAATCTGCCTTAAAAGTGGCTCACGTAGCTTTTGAAATGTCACAGACATCTGAGCAGTCATATGTGAACGGCCACTAATGAAATACATGTCACTTTTGATACTGAGCATTTTGGAGGTTCGAGCTTAAAAAACACTCAGATCTGAATAGGGCCTAAATGTCAAAAATATGTTGCTATTTCTGAGTGGCAGAACTTCCAGTATTAGCAAATTAAATATGTGAGCTTCATCACATAAGTAGAATTAGCACAAGGAACAGGAGATACAATTAAATTATTCTTTATTTAATTTGACACATCATCATGAGTCACTGGTGTTGGTGTGACAACATCATAATTCCATCATGAAATTACTACATTACATGTCTAGATTGACCCTTTCTCGAACTGGTTGAAAGGGTTGAGAAGGGGTGAGTTTAGACCTGAAATGTAGCAATGATGGAACAATGTTGTCATCCTGGTGGCGCATGATAACATGTTGGACAAAATAAAAAAAAAAAAGATTGAATCTCATGTATTGTAAGACCCTTTCTGCTGATTCTTCTTTTGTTATGATGCTATTGTGCTTAAAGGTGCAGGGGAAGGGTGAATGGTTGCACAGGACATACAGTAATTGGAAGATGGTCAATTGCCTCTTTTCCCTTGAAGAACTACAGTATCCAAACCAAATGAATTTGGAGAGCAGAAAGGTGTTGCAAAAAAACTTATTAGTGTGTTATTTTTAAAACCTTTTCCCCATGTATAATCTGTATATGGAGCAACCATATTTGTTCATTACATATGTAGTCTCTGCTTCCTTCTAATTAGCGCCAGTGTTTGCCCTTTGCTGTTCTTCTCTCGTAATGCAAGTCTACCAGACAGGTCCCCATGATCAAAGGCAAGGCACTGAAATTTTTATCACAGAAAATGTTAAAGGAGACCTGTACTGTGAGAAAAAGAAAGTTGCCATGGCAAACCACTTCTATTAAAAATGCTAGCTGCCTAGTTCTACTGATCCATAAGCTTTAAAACGTTCTCTGGCACTGACCTGGAGCAAGTAAGCAGATGATAAGTTCTGATTTCACTCTGTTTGTTTCAGGTCAGTGACTCAGAATGTATTAAAACCAAAGAGAATGTGAATGGACTGTGAAAGGAAAAGCAGCAGACTGATGAGCTTATCTCTTTATCACTCTGCTCTCCCCTCATATCAGCATGTTCCATGCACTGCATCACAGCTTATTGTGTCCATGTGCTGCTTCCCGTTTTCTTTGTCTGAGCTCTGCTGTACAGGGGCATGGAGAGGCTGAAACCAAGCCAAATTCGGGTACTTACATCTTTAAATTCATTTTTAAATGCAAGCAGTGTATTAATGAATAGATAGCTGCATTATTTTGATTCTTTTATATCTGCCTGGAGCTTTAACTATTACTGAAAAAGTTGTGTCATCTGTCTGGCTATGCGGTGTAAAAATCTTATAACTGGGTAGACAGAACTACAATTTCTTTGGCAGGTAAAACCCACAAAGGGTTTTCATACATATGGGCATCATTGCATAGCATGGCAAAATTCAAATATGCTTGTATCGACATTTATAGTGTAGGCACCAATGTGAGTACATAAGTGCTTACATCATTTGATGAATCTGAAATAAATTATAATGGAGAAAGTTATCCAAATTCGAATTGCAAACATATTCCAATACATACAGTAAGATATTAAAGTGAAATAAGAGAACAATTCCTACAAACAGAATAGGATAGAATAGAATGAAACAGAAAGAATAGACAAAAAATAAAATAAAAGAATAGCATTAAACAAAAAAGAATAGAATGAAACAGAATAGAATAAAAAAAGAACAGAATATAAAAGATTAGAATAGAACACAATAGAATAGAATATACAAGAATATAATAGTAAATAAAAGAATAGAACAGAAAATAATAGAATAAAATACAACCCTCTTACGATATTTAAATTTCAGATAGATTTGAAAATAACAAATATACAAAATGAATGCAAAAATATAAAAATAAAAATTCCAAAAATAAATCGTTCTAACATAACAAATATGACAAAACGAAATTATTAACAGAACAAACAAATCCGTAAATGAACCAAATTTTTCCATCGTGCACATCCCTATCTGTGATATTTCTAGCACTTTGGCTGGCGCAGTGTTTTTTCTGTTAAACCATAATTCCAGTTTTTGCTGAAAAAAAACAAACAATCTGGGGTAGTACAGTGGCTAAATGGTAACACTTCTGCCTGGCAGTGCTAGGGTTGTTGGTTCAAATTTCTTGCCTGGAGTTTGTAAGTTCTCTCTGTGCTTACGTGGGTTTCCTCCAACTTTTGTATTTTTGCATTCTGGAAGGTTAATTGGATCCTGTCTAAATTGGTCCTAGTATGTGTATGTATGAATGTAAGTTAGGGACCTTAGCTTGTATGCCCATGAGGGTTAGGGACTGATGTGAATGTAAAACATACATGTATAGCGCTACGTAAAATTGATGGCGCTATATAAGTTCATGTAATAATAAATCCCCTCTGAGTGAAATGTGTACATCACAAGAATTTTAACAAACATAGCAGATACCTACCTTTTTCTGTTCTGAAGAAACAGCTTTTTTCCCCACTATATCCTTTCAAGACTGATTTCTGAATGGGAACGTCTGGTTCATTATGAGCACCTTTTGCACTCATTTTGCACACAATTAGTATTCTAATGAGGAAGTCTGCAGTGTCTCTATCCCTTCTGCATCACCAAAAATGTAATTACTATTGCAGAGGATATCTTATATTTTACATGCATCTTAGTGCAGACGTTAGAGAAAATCAGTGAGCCAATCACACAAGCAGGGAGATGTTCCTAACACCAATGGGGTACAGATTGTCTTTAGGTTGCCAAATGCATTGAAACGTTTGACAGTTTTAGAAAATGACAGTGGCTTCAGATTGAAATGGAAAGGTGAAATTCCCCTTTAAAACTGTTAGGGGAGCATCAAGCTTTAATAAGCATTTTCATTTAGGCTAGGTTTAGACGTACAGCTAAGATTGCTGCATCTCTGAAAGGTGATCCAAGGTGGATCTCTTTTCAGAGGCACTTGATGGGTGGTGCGGAGTTGTCATATCACTGTTTTAACCCCGTAAATGCTGCACACCATTTTGCTGCAACCACATGCATTGCACGTAGTTGCAGGGCAGTTGCGGTGCACGCCCATTCACTTGAAAGGGTCGCACTTGGCTGCAATACTGCCGACAGAGTGCAACAAGGGGGATTTATTTTTGCAGTGACATGTGTACACCCCTATGTGGCTGCCTTTTTTAACTTAAGGGGGGCAGTCAGGAGCACTAAAACGTGGCTTCGCCGCCTATTTCTTGGCACCCCCAACAGCAAGTGTAAACAAGCCCTTATAATAGAATAAATGGGTCCTTACAATATTTCTATTTCATCTGTGTTTCCTTGTAGCTGCTTGCACGGAGTTCTGTTAAAAGGTAAACATTACAAAAATAACTTAAAATATGGACTCATGGAAAATACACTGTATGATCCTGTTCAGTGGTCCAAGGCAGATTCATCAGAAGTCAAGAAAACGTCAGCACCAGGGGCGGACTGACCATTTGGAAATTCGGGCACTGCCCGAGGGCCCGGGGTCAGTAGGGGGCCCCATGAGATGCCCCTGGTACCTTTTTCATAGGCTTTTTTGAGTTTGGGCAAGGACACAGGGGCCACATGATCACCTATTGCCCGGGGGCCCCATGAGTTGTCAGTCTGCCCCTGGTCAGCACAAATACAAAATGTGAACTGTTAAGCAAATAAATACCAAATGATTGTTTCTTTATGGGAATACTTAGTTATTTGCAGAACGTTTAGTTTAGCTCTACAGTATATCTGTATAACTGCTGACAATATTGGCATTGAAACTCAACGTGAATAAATAATATTTGTACGAATAAACAAAAAGGTTATGTGGTAATTGCCACCTGCAGCCAGAGGAATATAACAAGCCTATTTGAAAATGTACTTGAAGCTCCGCAGGGAAGTTTCTGTATCATTCCTTAATACAAGCTCCTCTTATCAGCTGATGTAACAGTAACTGCACTTTGATGTTCACAGGACGGCATTTTAATGACTCCTGGGTGTCTGGTTTTCTGCTTACTATGTACAATATTGCATGGCATGGCAGTGATTTACTGATCTGCATGTGGCCTGTCACCATGGACTGGAAGAGACAGGATAAGATGCAACCAAAATCCTTTGAGATTTAAATAAAGATGTTTGTTTTTCTTCTGGTGCAATTAGCTCCATAAGCAGATAAAGTGAAACCACTTTCGTTGTGAAAGAATCAATCCTCTTTGGGTTAGTTATATACCATAGAAGGATTTTAGTACACTTTACAGTAAACTGTTACCTGTTGAGCTATATGGAAACTGTCATCCACTAACTTCATGTGTATTAAGTGAGATGGTCTGGCTGCTATCAGTGGGATCCTAAACAATGATAATGTGTCCTGGGTCTCTTTGGCTTGGTTAACACTTGCAGAAAAATACTCGGTTTAGCCATTTTTTTTCCATATTTTATGTATTGTGACAAATGCAACAAAGACAATAAATGATTCAAAGTGCAGTATACATCTGTTCATGTTCACAATATAGGTATGAAGACATCACAATAGTCAGATGGTGTACAGTAAAACCGGAAGTTCAAGTAACAAGCAAACAAGGATGGCCAGTATGTGGCAGAAAGACGTGCAAGCAACACTGACAACAGTAAAATTACTCCAATCAATTTGGAATATACAGTGGGGATCGAAAGTTTGGGCACCCCAGCTAAAAATTTGTATTAATGTGCATAAAGAAGCCAAGGAAAGATGGAAAAATCTCCAAAAGGCATCAAATTACAGATTAGCTGTTATAAGCTGTGATACTTGCCAAAGGGGGCAGTACATGCTATAAATTCTGCAGGGTGCCAAAACTTTTGCAGATGCCATTTTTTTGTTTTCTGTTATTTTGAAAGTGTAAATGATGGAAATAAAATCTAACTTTTGTTGACATATTATAAGAATGTCTAATCTGTAATTTGATGCCTTTTGGAGATTTTTCCATCTTTCCTTGGCTTCTTTATGCACATTAATACAAATTTTTAGCTGGGGTGCCCAAACTTTCAATCCCCACTGTAGTTGGTGAGTTAGGTTGTTGAAGTGTGAATTGTGGCCATTTTTGGACACAGAAAAAATATGAAATAAAAAGACCATATACAGCATCTGTATATAATAAACTCCCCCCCCCCCATTAAACTAAAGGCAGTACCCCTGCTGAAACTGAAATATTCAAGTGAATGGGGCCATGTTGCAATGAAAGCCAAATGCTAGGCTCATAGGGCTGTGTTCCCTTTAACAAAGCTTGTTCGGTTGTCAAAAAAAGAAAAAAAAAACATGCATTCAGGAGGCCTCCGCACCACTCTCTCTCTCTCTCTTGCCAAAGAGCAATGCAGGTGTAAAAGAGCCCTTTTGCTGCCATTTTCTATCATCCCAAGTACGACAAGCACACACTCCAGTTGTTTACTTTGTAGCACGTAGGCAGTGCTGGAATCAAGTGTCTCTCAAGTTGCAACCCCTCCTAGTGACACACTATAAGAAACTTTTACATCTAGCTCTAAAAAACAAGCTTGGGGCTGTACTTCAATCATTCCTGAACTCTGGGTTTGAGGGTTCATTCACACCATAAGCATTGGGCTGTGCTTGAAAGCCTTGCGCAATGCAGTCCAAGTGCATAGACCAGGTGATTTGCTTTAGGTATGCTTCACATCTGTGCGCTTATTTTACATGCATTTTAGGTGCATTATCATTATATTCTATATATCTTACTTTTTCATCAAAGTGCATCAAGGATGAAGCAAGCAGATTTTTTCTTTTATGCACTGCACCTAAAACAAACGTCTTATGTTCTATTAGTTACATTTACATCACCATCATAAAATGTACTAAATGCTGCATTTGGAGTGGTGAAAAAATGCAATATATCATTTTAAAGCATCTCACCACTCCTTCACAGTGCATATCAGTGTTCTGACTTGGCTTTAATTATTGTAAAGATATGTAAATAAACTTATATGAGATGATTGTATTTAAAATGAGCAAAAGCATTCTCTGAATGGACAGGGTGGATAGGCGGGGCAGCATCACCATGTTCTCCGTTGGAAGGAGTTGAAAGTTTACTGAAGAAAGAAAATATTCTTGCTTCCAGTTCCTATCACAGGAAGAGACATAACTGCATTTCTGGAAAGATCAGCAGGTATTTTCTGTACTCACTAAAAATGTGCTTAGCCAAAACAAAAAAGGAAACTAATTCAACCGCCAACTCTGAGCACTGATAAGCTGCAAAATATTAACATTTTATTCTTGGATTTAGTTATCCTATAAACAGTGGGTCATGTTGATGAGTCTGTCATCTGATGGTTGCATGACTCTCTATGATTAAAGAAATCTGATGTTAAACACTATTCGTTAGCCTTACCAAAGGAAATCTGTAGTGAGAAATCAGCTGCCATTCTGACAGTATCTGATTGGTAGCTGTTGGAGACATTGCCAGTCCTCTTTTAACATAAAAGTATACAAGTGGCTAGATTCTCATTTTCTCTGCTGCAGTTAAAGTTAAACTAAAGTCTATACTCCCTCACTGGTGCTGACACTTTCTACCCAGCTTCTTCATCTTTATTAGTCAATGCAAGATGTCACTCCTGCATATGCGCAGGAGTTCAGTCATCCCAATACACAGGATCTGTGCCCAAAAGTAAACTGAGCTGTGCAAGCGCAGATCAGTGTACATTCCAAAGAAGACTGAGCAGGCAGGTAAGTTTAGTTTATTGTAGAAGAGATTGCATATCTCTTCTGCAATAAAGAGCCTGCCTACTCACAGTAGATATATTATTTCTGCTTTAAGTAACACTTGCAGATCTTGTCCCTACCCCAGCCAGTGAAAGGAGAAGCATCTCTTTGTCACTGCTTGGTTCTCCCATCAACATGCTCCTTAAACTGAATCTAAGATCTGCTGTAGGGGATTGCAAGAGGCAGATTACAAGAGGCAAGTTCCATCCAGGTACTTACATTGCTTGCAGTTAAAAATAGATTCAGGGGTGTATTAATGAATACAGAGCTGCTCTGATTTTGTTTTAATCTGTCTGAACGTCAGCTTCAATAATGTAAGGTATACAGGTATGCCATAACCTCTAGAAACAAATCTTAGCTCAACTCTTTCCACTGCTGAAAGCTGTTCAGTAATTGGCTACACTCACTCTTCTGTATTTATGTAAGGAGCCATGGTTGCACCCAGGCTGGACTTCAAACATGTCTTCCTCTCCTTATCTCCATTATATGGGAGTGGAGGGATAAGTGGTTTACAAAAAAAAAAAAAAAAGATAACATTGTGCTTTCAGTTCAGCTCATGGCAAGTGACAAGGACACTGCAGTTATTGCAAGATCAATTTTTTTTTTCTGTACTTGTTCTTAGCCTGAAAAATAAAAATAATGCAGTCACTAAATCCAAAGACTGGTAAGCTGCAATATATTACACTTTTTTGTTGTAGGTTTAGATATCCTGGAAGCAAATATATGCTTACAGTCACCAGTTTAATTTTTGCTTCAGGTTCTTGGAAGACGCTTTTTTTTAGCAAAACTTATAAGCCCAGAGGTGAAGGTGACCATACCAAGAGACCAACTGCATTTCTTGCAAAATAGAAAGCTTATTCTGTGATCATTGTAATTGAATATTAATCTGTTACCCTTAGTGCCTGCAATGCATTAAATTGAAAACTTACATTTCCGTCAGCTATTTCTCGGGAATTATATATTGCAGTTTGTGAACTGGAATTCTTAGGACAACTGCAATCAGCTATAATGTAATGTTCTCGCTATTGACGTTAGAATAGCTTATTCAAGAAAATAGCCAAATGAGGCCCATTTACTGTGACTCATTTAATAGGGCAATATTTCATCAACCAACAGGACTAAACTGAAATTTGTGAAACATTAGAATTAGCAGTGCACATATTTTTCTTACATGGAGGCTGGATTGTGAAAAACAAGAAATTGAGCAATTTCAAGAATAGCTTAGAAAATAACAGACCATACTGTGAATTGTACAAAATGAAATGTAAACCCTGCGAGCATATTTTTTGTCTCCTAAAGGTACGCAATGTGTTTAGTATTCAACTTGTAGCATCATCTGCTACTTGGTGCAGTTCACAGACTCTCCATAGAGGAACCTATTAAAAAAAAAAAGATTGAAGGAACAGCTTTTCTTTGCACTATTTGTTATAAACTAGTCATTGTATGTATTACTACAAAACATACACTGTACTGTATATACCTCCAATTAGCCATAACATAATGACCACTGAAAGGCACAGTGAGAAACATTGATTATCTCATTACAATGGCATCTAAAAGTGGGTAGGATATATGAGGCAGCGAGGCAACTAAAGCTGATGTGTTGAAAGCAGAAAGAATGAGCAAGCATAAGGATTTGAGTGACTTTGACAAGGACCAAGATGTAATGGCTAGACAACTTGGAAACCGGAGAACCACTGACGGAGTCATGGGGGGCCAAGGCTCATTGATGTACATAGGAAGGAAAGGCTGGCCCATGCAGTCTCATCTAATAGAAGAGCTACTGTAGCTCAAATTGCTGAACAAGTTAATGCCTGTCCCTATACAAAGGTGTCAGAACGCGCAATGCAGTTTGTTGTGTATAGGGCTGCATGGCCACAGACCGATCAGGGTGCCTATGCTGATTTGTGTTCACAGCCAGAGGCACCTACAATGAGCACATGAGCATCAAAACTGAGCAATGGAAGAAGGTGTCTTCGAGTTGTTCACTTGGCCTCCAAATTTGTCAGATCTCAATTCAATCGAGCTTCTGTGGGATGTGATGGAAAAATAAGTCATATCCATGGAGGCCCCACCTCACAGCTTTCCCTTCACTTCCTGTCCCACTGATAAAACAGGAAGTGGAAGGAAATCCCTGCAAAACCAACGCAATCCCCCTCCCATAAAGTTTTCACTGGGACAGTGTTACTGTAGGAAGATTTACCTTTAACTCTTCTTCTGTTTTCTGTAAAATCGATAATTTCCCTTCACTTTTGTTCACTGTGGCAATAGAAAATTAGAGAGAGTAAATCTAGCCAGTAAACCATGAGATTGCTGTTGTAACATGCAATGTTCATACTTGTGGACACAAAGTGGTTTATTTACTAAAGCCAGTTCACTCAGAATCGCGTTCACCTGTACATGGTAGCCAATCAGTTTCTAACCTCAGCTTGTTCAATTAAGCTTTAGCAATATAACCTGGAAGCTGATTGGTTTCCATGCAAAAGTACACAAGATTCTGAGTGAACCAGCTTTAGTAAATAAACTTTACATTATTTAAAATCACTGACATGCCAAAGGAATACTTTATTGTGAGTCACTAAAGGTAAAATCGATCTACAGCATAAGTTAAGAACAAACGCCACACTGTGCATTTAGGATAGCGCTTACTGTAGCATTCTCGGTGTGCAGTATGCATTGTGCATAAATTCAGACCAAACAGTCGATCCTCAGGTGTATGGTAATCCACAATCCAACTGATAGGTGGAAGCAGCAGGGAATACATCCCAGCTGAGACACCAGAACTGCTGAGCCAGAGTGAGCGGACCAAAAGTGCGTCACTGTGAAACCGGAAGCCGCCTAACAGACATCAGTCCAGAGACCCCAGCAGCCAGAAGTGTCTCTGGCCTCCAATATTACATATTTCGGGGCACAGACTCTTTGTCAAAGCTCTGGCTGCTTAGAGTTTAAAGCAGCATCAAGCTCAAAAGCAAACATTTATTATATTGCAGCTTACCAATTCTTAGCTGTAGTGGCTCATTAGTTTTTTTTAGACTTTCTTTCCTTTTTTTCACCTTGTGATCCAGGTCAGTAAGTCTGTTGTTTTTCAAAAGAACAAGCTGTCCTGCAGATGTAGCAGTTAGAGGATTGGAAGAAACCATTTACCACTAGCAGGGGTGCTTACAATTGTCCGTTTTTATTATGTAAAACCTTTATTCCAAAGGGAAAGCAACTATTTTTTGTAACTGCTTATAAAATGTTAGCTGGAGTTTAGCTTTATTTTTTTTTGTCAAGTCCATCTAAATTAGCTAATGCATCTAAACTGCTTTCTCTCCAGATTGACAATGCTGATGTCCACTGATGTCTCCATAGCTCCGTCATCCAAATTAGAGACACATTAATGTGTGAAGTGGGTTACTGGCTTGATCACCAGGTGAAAAAAGGCTTACAAAATGAAAATAAATAAAAGCATGCACCCACCACCTCTAAGGATTAATACTTTGCAATATATAAAATGTTTGGGTTTTGGCTTAATACCACTTTAGAATAAATCTTTAACTTTTGAAAAATAGATTTTCCATGAAGAAGAGTATAGCCTGCGAATCAAAGTTGGGTATACAGAGCTGTTGTCAGGCATATGACATTACGGTTAACCTTCAGTAACAACATACCGGCACCAAAATGGGATTTATCAGGTTTGATTACAATTTAAGATTCACATAATCTAGTCACAAGGAGTCTTTCTCAACCCTCTTTATGGGCAAACATTCTAGTGTGATTGCTATGGATTACTATTGATTTTCTCCAAACCCCACATAGCACTCAGCAAGCAACTTTGCATTTGACGTTTGTGATTTGCTGATAAGCAGATGTCTTGCACTGCGTATAAAAATTGATCAGTTTGAAGCCAAGTAACGCTAATTAAAAGGAATATCTGATTAAATGTGTTTATGCTTCAGTGCCGTATGTTTACAGCTTGTGATTTGAAAAATAATGGTAACAATGTGTGGAAATCAGCATACTACTGAGAAAAAGTTAAAAAAAAATGCATAATGATAGGATAAAAAAAAAAAAAAAAATACACCCAGCATAAGTGTCACCAATAAGCACTGTAATAGTGTATTGGAGAAATAGACACACCACAGATGGGACAGGAAGCGCTACACACCTAATAGGCTAGTGTAATAATCATTTGATGGTTTTCGCCATCACACTGTGCTGCTAGCAATCCACTGGAAGAATGGAAGGAATAGGCAAGTCTAAATGCTGTGCACTGACTGTGATAAAGGTGTCCATATGTCCACTAAAAAAATGGATACTTGCTTCCAGGTCTATAAATTTTATATTTTATTGAATTGACTCTGGTGGATTAATTGGCAGCTATATTTTACATATAATTTTTTTTATAAATATAATGATTTTAATCAGATACAGTATTGCTGTGGCAATTAGTAGTTGAATCTCTATAAAATAATGATTCCTAAAATTATAATATATATATATATTGTATGCTGATTATACCGATACTTAACTTTTGGTAATGTTTATTGAGTTTAGGAATACATCTCTCTCTCCCTCTATATTTTTATATCATTTTTATTGCTTCCAGTGGTCTAATAATTGCTGTTAAGTGCAATTTGGGGAAATAATTATAAGCAGCACTTGGTGTGTTGATTGATAGCGAATTAGCCAGCCCACTTCCCTTCCCTTGTAACTGGTTACATGATATATATATATATATATATATATATATATATATATATATATATATACACAACTTCTCTCGCCCATTTGGATTTGATAAGCAAGTCAGGAGCTTTGAAACACGTCATTCTATTAGCAAGAGAACGCTCCGTGGTCCATCCCCCTCTGGCCCAGCAGCCAGGACAATACCACCGCCACTTCTGGTCTGTCACCCAGCTGCTGACATCACCTCCGGGTCTATCCTTCCTGCGGTCGTGTGTGCATTCACATGTAAGGATGCCATCCCTCTGGCTCTCCTTCTCAATGTGGAGTTGCTAACATCTCTGGGCCCACCTGTGATCACGGAGGAGTATGCCAACCTATTTCCCCAGGAGTATATCGGCCAGTATGGGACTTTTGAATAGCCGATTTACATTGAGTGCTGGGTCTATTCACATAGGATTGTTGATGTGACTTATTGTAATTTTATTTCAATGCTTATGACTGTTTATGCAACATGGTTCTTCAATAAAATAAAACATTTATGGACTTTTACTGGAAGCAAGTATCCATTATATAGTTATCACACGTTATAGTGGACATATGGACACCTTTATTACAGTCAGTGTGCAGCATTTAGACTTGCCAATTGGAAAAATTGACATTTTCCTAAAAATAAAAAAAAACAAACATCCTCCAATAATACAGCATGTACTCATGACCAGGTATGTCTGTTCGCTGCTATATTCTGAAGTGTTGAGTAGAGTTACCACTTTATACTGGATCCCCTTTTCTCCCTGCACCCTTTATATAACAATGAACAATGACAATACAACCACAACATGACCTGCTAGGATGAGAAAAAGCAATTGCAGAATTAACTTTTTCTAGCAAAAACGTTAGTGCTTTCTTGCAAGATGGCCAGGTAAAATTCTTTTTACCCAAGGATGCCCAACACTAGGGAGGGGGCAAATACGGGAGGTCATGCATTGCAAAAGAAAGGCATAAAGTATACCATATGGGCAAAAGATTGTGGACACCTGACCATTACACCTACTGTATATGAGCTTGTGGGGCAGCCCATTTCAAAATCATCAGCATGATTATTATGGAGTTTCCCCCCCACTTACCATTGCAGCCATCTACTGTTTTGGAAAGTATTTTGGAGTGTGCCTTTGGGAATTTGTGCCCCTAAAAAAAATAATTGTGAGGTCAAGTACTGATGTTAGCTGAGAAAATACTGTTTGCAATTGATTTTCCAATTCCAAGTTTCAAGTGTAGAAACAGCAGTATATGTTCACAAATTATTAAAAGTGGTGTGATATGATTAGTAAATATACCCATGGTATAAATTCTACAACTTTTACAAGCAGGTATGCAGTCTACTTAATCATGTGTCAATGTGGCTTTTATTACATAGGTAATAGAGCCGGTAGTAGAGTTGAGGCACCATAAATAATTAAGCATGTTTAGGAGGTACACAATGAGGTTGCTAAAAAAAACAAAAAACCCCCCAAAACATTTTTTTTTATCCAGAAATGGTTCCCCATTTAAAGGATTAAGTTCACCTTTTAAGCATGTTACATGTTCAACCTCTTTTAGGGTGGAACATGTAACATGCTCCAGCATCTGCACCCTCACTCCCGCCCCCTCCCTGCGACAGCGGGCAGGGGATCTTCTCCCGGCAACCACTGTCGCAATTTAAAAATAGCATGGCTGTGCTTTGCTCTGACTACAAGTTCTCTCAGCTATTGCAGCTGATGGCTTGTAGTTCTCAATGACCTACAAGGGCACTGCTGAGTGCTGTTGTAGTTCATTGAGTCTTCTTGCTCTAAAATAACTGCCTGTCCATACGAGGTACGGGCACACAGCTACCCTGAGATTCTGCTCCCATGATCTGCTAAATGCTGTGCAATGCTCTGCAGGCTCCTTAGAAAAAAAAAAAACTACACATTTTTTCTTTACCTGCCAAAAACGTGAGATTAGTTTTTCTCAAAAGGTGAACTTAGCCTTAAAAGATAGAAAATGTTTACTCTAAAAAGGAAGGTCAGATGATTTATTTAACAAAATCAACAGGTTATCTTGGACCACATGATAGGAACATATTAGTAGCATTTTTACAAATAAATTTACTGTGAGCGGTCATCTTCTTAAATTTTAAGTAATATTCCAAATGAGTTATGATAAAATGTTTCAGACAAAAGTAATAATGTATCTGAAAATACAAGATTAAACTATAAACTGTAGGTTAAAATAAACTGTAGGGAAACTTAGGGATAAACGGACCTAAATTCAAAAAGTGAAGTCTTTGTTGTCCGATATGGAAAAATCAGAAATGTTAACCACTTCACGCAACCTTCTGGTGGGCTGTAATGCTGGGAGGCAGCAAAGCTTCTCTACCATGTGACTGCTATGATTGGCTCTCACAGCAAACACATAATCAGAAGGGCCTGCCCTGCTGACTCCAGATCAGAAATTGTGGCTGAGAGCTGTTGGAGACTGCTCAGTTAGTGTGCTGGGAGCACGCAGTAAGCACATTCACAGAACCTCAGGCCGCTGTGGCCAATGCATATGTGAGGCGGCTGAGCCTTAAAGCCCACTTTTCCTCCCGCCACATACCATATATGTGTTATGTGGTCGGCAAGAGATTAAAAATGCACCTTTTTTCTGCCATAGCTTCTGAAAGTTGGTAGTGAACTTCCTGATATGCAACTGTGCCTATGCATTATAGCTTTGTAGCCTATTATCTGTAAAGTATATCTGCAGTGTGTAATCATCAAAGGCACTACCTTTGACTACCAGAGTTTGATTAAAGCATGTTCACTTTTCAAGGGAATTTTCACTTAGCTTAGGGAATGTGGTGAAAATTCACTTTGCAATGAATATGTGCAGGGAACATTAAAATAGTAGTATTTTTTTCTTGCATCTGAATAGATGATGGGAGTCAACAGTGCTTCACCTCATCCACTAAGTTAAAAGAAAATTTGTTTTGCTAAGTTAACAGTCTTTTGTAAATCAACCCTCTAGTCTCACGAAATGGTAGGATGTCACTATTATGCTGCTCACTATTCTATTTGATGTAGAAGAAGCTATACCTGAGGACCTGTAGTGTAGGTACCTCCGTCCTTTTGCTTTATTCATTTTGGTGATCTATTTATCTGCACCTCTCCTTCCACAGTTCTGGTCTTCTTAAAGTGATTTCATGCCCTCAGGGGAATAACAAGCAGTTACAGAACAGTTAGAAATCTGAACACCCTGAAAAATCATATAAAGCACAAGTTAAAATGGCCATTGGTTGAAATTTTAAGCCTTGTGATTAGGGTAAGAAATAAAAGTAGACATCAAGCCATGCGTGCAATGTGTTCTACTTCCATGTAATGTCATGTGAAATGAGTGAGTGGCGTCACAATGAACACTGGGGTTCCATTACCATAAAGAAACTAAGAACTGAGATCTCTTGAGACTTTCCAACATAGCTGAAGAATACGAATATGCCCAGGTGCTTTACTCAGATGATCATGAGTGCCGCATATGTCTGTATGTGAAAACTATTTGTCTGGCTGTCATGTTGAACGCCAAATTTTCTCATAGCGTGTGTACAGTACTTTATGGTCTATGCATTCTGGTTCAGACCTCAAAAACCTTTCTAAGTAAGAAAAATCAGTAAGAGACTGATCAGCAATAGTAGGGCTGGGAAAGTAGTAGTAATTCATCTCCCTTAAACACTCAGTAAATTTGCCATCATTTGTATGTTTAAATGGGCTGCAAAATGCATCATATATTTTTTTCATCCTTTACTATACCACATGTTTTATAAGACTGACATCTACTGGCCATTTCTAATGCTAACTTGAAAAACACATTGGCTGCTATTATAGGCTTTCATCAGAGAATGCTAGTTAATTCTGGGTTCAATACCAACATATATAAAGCAGCAAATGTGACATTCATTACCATTTGAGTACAGCCTATAATACCCCTTCATTACCATGTCATTTCATTTATCACCTCTGTGATAGTTTGACTGATAGTTTTTCCATTGTGCAACATTGTACCCAGATGAGTTTTATATATATTTTTTTTAAAGACAAATAGAGTTTCTTTTGGAGGTATTTAATAATTGCTGTTTTTTTTTTACTATAAAAGGGAAAAAGAACAAAGACTTTGAAAAACACCCCTTTTCCCTTACTTTTTGTTAAAATGCCAGAATAGTACAAAAACCACAGAAATTACCCTTTTTTGGAAAGTAGTCACTCTAAGGTGATCTCATTTTTTCCTACAATAAAAAAAAGGCAGAACCGATGGAGTGGCGAGAGTGATGCACTAGCTAATATATATATATATATATATATATATATATAGATCTCTCTATATATATATATATAGATCTCTATATATATATATAGATCTCTATATATATATATATATATATATATATAGATCTCTATATATATATATATATATATATATATATATAGATCTCTATATATATATATATATATATATAGATCTCTATATATAGATCTCTATATATATATATATATATATATATATCTCTATATATATATATATATATATATATATATATATATAGATCTCTATATATATATATATATATATATATATCTCTATATATATATATATATATATATATATATATATCTCTATATATATCTCTATATATATATATATATATATATATATATATCTCTATATATATATATATATATATATATATAGATCTCTATATATATATATATATATATATATATATATATAGATCTCTATATATATATATATATATATAGATCTATATATATATATATATATCTATATATATATATATATATATATATATATAGATCTATATATATATATATATATATATATATATATATATATATATAGATCTATATATATATATATATATATATATATATATATATATATATATATATAGATATATAGATATATATATATATATATATATATATAGATATATAGATATATATATATATATATATATAGATATATAGATCTATATATATATATATATATATATATATATAGATCTATATATATATATATATATATATATATATATATATATATATATAGATCTATATATATATATATATATATATATATATATATATATATATATAGATCTATATATATATATATATATATATATATATATATAGATCTATATATATATATATATATATATATATATATATATATATATATATATATATAGATAGATAGATCTATATACAGTGGGGATCGAAAGTTTGGGCACCCCAGCTAAAAATTTGTATTAATGTGCATAAAGAAGCCAAGGAAAGATGGAAAAATCTCCAAAAGGCATCAAATTACAGATTAGACATTCTTATAATATGTCAACAAAAGTTAGATTTTATTTCCATCATTTACACTTTCAAAATAACAGAAAACAAAAAAATGGCGTCTGCAAAAGTTTGGGCACCCTGCAGAGTTAATATCTTGTACTGCCCCCTTTGGCAAGTATCACAGCTTGTAAACGCTTTTTGTAGCCAGCCAAGAGTCTTTCAATTCTTGTTTGAGGTATCTTTGCCCATTCTTCCTTACAAAAGTCTTCCAGTTCTATGAGATTTCTGGGCTGTCTGTCACGCACTGCTCTTTTAAGGTCTATCCATAGATTTTCAATTATGTTGAGGTTAGGAGATTGTGAAGGCCATGGCAAAACCTTCAGTTTACGCCTCTTGATGTAATCCCCCATGGATTTCGAGGTGTGTTTAGGATCATTATCCATTTGTAGAAGCCATCCTCTCTTTAACTTCAGCTTTTTCACAGATGGCATCAAGTTACCATCCAAAATTTGCTGAAATTTTATTGAATCCATTTTTCCTTCTACTCGTGAGATGTTCCCTGTGCCACTGGCTGCAACACAACCCCAAAGCATGATTGATCCAACTCCATGCTTAACAGTTGGACAGAGGTTCTTTTCATTAAATTCTGTGCCCCTTCTTCTCCAAACGTACCTTTGCTCATTCCGGCCAAAAAGTTCAATTTTAACCTCATCGGTCCACAGAACTTGTTTCCAAAATGCATCAGGCTTGTCTATATGTTTATTTGCAAAGTTGAAACGATGATTTTTGTGGTGAGGACGTAGAAGAGGTTTTCTTCTGATGACTCTTCCATGACGATCATATTTGTACAAGTATCTCTTTATAGTGGAATAGTGTACCACAACTCCAGTGTCTGCCAGATCTTTCTGGAGGGATCGTGCAGTCAAACGTGGGTTTTGAATTGTTTTTCACACAATCCTGCGAGCTGTTCTGTCTGATATTTTTCTTTGTCTTCCAGATCTTGCTTTAACTTCCACTGTTCCTGATGACTGCCATTTCTTAATTACATTCCGAACAGAGGATATTGACATCTGAAAACGCTTTGCTATCTTCTTATAGCCTTCTCCAGCTTTGTGAGCGTCAACTATTTTCAGTTTCAGTTTTCTAGACAACTGCTTAGAAGAACCCATGGTGCTGATTGTTGGGGCAAGGTCAGATGAGTCTGGGCATTTAAAACCTTTGAAATTGACATCACCTGGTCTTCCCAGACGATGATTGAGAACAATCCATGACACTGGCAGGTCTCAGCTTGGCAAAGGGGGCAGTGCATGCTATAAATTCTGCAGGGTGCCCAAACTTTTGCAGACACCATTTTTTTGTTTTCTGTTATTTTGAAAGTATAAATGATAGAAATAAAACCTAACTTTTGTTGACATATTATAAGAATGTCTAATCTGTAATTTGATGAATTTGGAGATTTTTCCATCTTTCCTTGGATTCTTTATGCACATTAATACAAATTTTTAGCTGGGGTGCCCAAACTTTCGATCCCCACTGTATATATATATAGATATATATATATATATATATAGAGAGAGAGAGAGAGAGAGAGAGAGAGAGAGAGAGAGAGAGCAGTAAAAATAATCCAAGAGACAATACAAGGGTCAGAGACAGGATTACACAAAATAACTAAAAAAATGGACAAAGGTAACATGTCCAACCACCGCTCACTTGGTGGTTGGTTACAACAGAACAGTGTGAACATGGGTAATTGTGAACCCGTAATATAACAGAAACAGTGACAGATAGATAAAAACATTTTGTAAGGATTACAATTAAAGCATTGGCAGTGGTGTTGTTGAAGTTCCATAGCCTGGGTTGGGGGGCTCAGGTCAAAGCGAAGGAAAGTCAGAGATAGATGGTAGGGGGAGAGAGAGAAAGCAAAAAGTAAAAAAAAAGGGGGGGGGGCAAGGCTTGAGGGGGCAGGGGAGAGGGAACTCCAGGGTGTCCCCCTCACCAATCAGGAGGGCAGTGATTAAGCAAGAAAGAAGAGCCAAGACACACGGGTCTTCAAGGCAATGTCTGGGAAGATCAATATTGTCTGTTCAGGTGCACTAGACATATTATTGTATAGGTCAGTGATGGCGAACCTATGGCACGCGTGCCAGAGCTGGCACGCAGAGCCATCTCAGTGGGCACGCCAGGAAGAAGAGCATGATGAGCGCGCATGGACCGGCCATCCAGATCTCGTCCACACTGGATCCCCATCAAACTACATTTCCCACATGTCTCTGGGGCCAGGGTGGGCGTGGACGAGAGGAAACGGCTCCAATGCGGCTTTGGCACCAAGGGTGATGTACCCGGGGATGGGCGCGGAAGAGAGGAAGAGGCTCCCACACTGCTCCGGGGCCAGGGGCAACGTGTTCAGCGTGGATGGGAATGAGCTGCTGGGTTGGAAGCCACACCGACGCTGCCAGAGGTGAGATTGCTTGCAGTGTCATCCATCAGTGCCCAGCAGTGTCGCCCATCAGTGCCATCCATCAATGATGCCCAGCAGTCCCATCCATCAGTGCCCAGCAGTGTCGCCTGTCAGTGCTGCCCAGCAGTGCCACCTGTCAGTGCTGCCCAGCAGTGCCACATGTCAGTGCCCAGCAGTATCGCCCATCAGTGCTGCCCATCAGTGCCACCCATCGATGATGCCCAGCAGTGCCATCCATCAGTGCCCAGCAGTGTCGCCTGTCAGTGCTGCCCAGCAGTGCCACCTGTCAGTGCTGCCCAGCAGTGCCACATGTCAGTGCTGCCCAGCAGTATCGCCCATCAGTGCTGCCCATCAGTGCCACCCATCAATGATGCCCAGCAGTCCCATCCATCAGTGCCCAGCAGTGTCGCCTGTCAGTGCTGCCCAGCAGTGCCACCCATCAATGATGCCCAGCAGTGCCATCCATCAGTGCCCAGCAGTGTCACCCATCAGTGCCCAGCAGTGTCGCCCATCAGTGCTGCCCAGCAGTGCCACCTGTCAGTGCCCAGCAGTGTTGCCCATCAGTGCCACCCATCAATGATGCCCAGCAGTGTCATCCATCAGTGCCCAACAGTGTCACCCATCAGTGCCCAGCAGTGTCGCCTGTGAGCGCTGCCCAGCAGTGCCACCTGTCAGTGCTGCCCAGCAGTGCCACCTGTCAGTGCCCAGCAGTGTCGCCCATCAGTGCCACCCATCAATGATGCCCAGCAGTGCCACCGATCAGTGCCGTCTGTCAATGCGTCCAGGTAGGCAAGTGGTTAATTGCAGTGTTGGCACTTTGAAATAAAAAAGTTGGTTTGTGTTGCAGTTTTGGGCACTCGGGCTCAAAAAGGTTCGCCATCACTGGTATAGGTCAGACACAGATGGAGAAGGAAGTGAACGTGTTAATGTAGTGGTCACATACAGTGGCAGGATGGAGATGAAGGGGTTAATGTTCAGGATAAGGGATAACATAGAGGTTCCCTGATCTGCCATTGAAAAAATGTTTCATGGTAAAACCTACATGGCAGGTCCCATTTGTTTGAAACACGTCACTATCACCACTTTATAATTGTGACTGTGCAAAGCCCCACTCTAGGATCCATGGCAAATCCCACTGAAATCTGTGGAAGGTGGATTTTGGCAGTGCGCTTGGCTTATTTTTATGGCCATTTGGCAAACTACTGTTAAAATAAAGTCATCGGACACTGGCCACTGCCATGTGGGATATGTACAGTACTAACGGAAAACAGTACATTTTTCTATATCTTGGAGTACAATACAGAACGTGGAATCTGTAATCATAGACCATAGGTTATTTGCTACTACCTTGGAGACTGGACACTGGAAAAAGCTTTGTTGGAATGCCCCACCACCACGCACCCTCATATAAACCCACTCACTTTGTGGAATTGTTTCAAGCAATAAGGAGAAACAGAGGATTGTACTCCAAGATATGGAGTTTACAAAAGTGTAACTAAATGCAAAACTTTTTTTCCATTTTGAATAGAAATGGGAGGGAGGGTTATAGTCCATCAGTTTTGGTTTTTTGCCATCTGTATACCATGGGGGAGATTTTCCTTTACTTCCTGTCCATTAGCCAAAAACAGAAGTGAGAGAAAATTCCTTTTAAAGAGAGGGAATCCTGGGGTGTCATCAGGGTCACCAGAACTAGTGACTCCTTAGGAAGAATTGCCCTCTATTACTGTTCTTGTGTCAACCCAAAATTTGGGATTTGCTTTTATATTTACTTTTGATGATAATTGTAAACAGACAAAGAGAGAGAGCGTGAATAGCTGTAATGGGGGCACAGACAGCAATACAAACCTGACAGGTGTTCTAATCCCTCTCTTCCTTATCCAAAACTAAGAAAAAACTTTTGCCTTTAGTTACATTTTAAAGTGGTTGTAAAAGCTGAAGGTTTTTTACCTGCATGCACTCTATGCACATGAAGTAGTGGGTGCCCCATAGCAAACTGCTTGCTGTGGGGGCACCCGACAGGAGGAGCCAGGAAAGCCTGTGGGGGGCTTGAGAAGCGGAGGATCTAGGCTGCTCTATGAAAAAATCATTGCACACAGTAAGTATAGACATGTTTGTTATTTTACAAAAAAAAAAGAACCTTTAGAATCACTTTCAATCAAAATTCCCATTAACGTAAAGCAGTATTAAACCCAAAACCAAAAATATAATATATTGCAGCTACCAAACATTAGGTATGGTGGCTACATTAGTTTACTTTTCTTAGGCTTTTTTCCCCTCTGTTTTCACTTGGTGATCTGGCCAGTAACACTTCCTATATTAGAGTTCCCCCTCTGTGGATGAAGTAGCACAGGGACACCTTTGAACCGTATCATTGTTAGTCAGGGGAGTGTAATATATACTAGCAGATTTAGATACACACTAACAAATTTGAACCAAACTGCAGCTAAAGCTCCATTCAGACTTGTGCAACTTCCTGACCTCTGTCTGGACAGTGCTGATTACATGCACTCTCCCAAGAAAATAAAACAAAATGTCTCTAGCAATACACACCAAACTGAGCATGTGCAGAGCGACTTCACATGAAATGTGTCAGGAGATGAGGGGGACACTGAAAGAAGGGGAGGATCATTGAAGACAGGATCAAACAACCTTTTTACACAATGTGGAGGATTAACCCCTTCGGTTCCACAGTGAGTATACCAAGCATGCTTTACGGGATATACAGACTGATTTTACTGTTGCGGATTTAGTAACACATTAAGAAAGAACTTTAAATTCACTTAGTCTACCTCTCACCTAGATTACCTGAGAATTTACCTTACCTGTCTTTACCATACCCTTTAACCACTTCAAGTCTGGACACTTTTACCCCCTTCCTGTCCAGGCCAATTTTCAGCTTTCAGCGCTCACACTTTTAAATGACAATTGCGCGGTCATGCAACAATGTACCCATATGAATTTTTTAGCATTTTTTTTAGACAGATAAAGCTTTTTTTTGGTGGTATTTATTCATCACTGGGATTTTTATTTTGTTTTTTGCTATGTAAATGAAAACGTCCAAAATTTTGAAAAAAAGTGTTTTTCTTATAAAATTTTGCAAATAAATAATCTTTCTTCATAAATCTTGGCCAAAATCTATTCAGTTATCTTTTTAGTAAAAAAAAATAACCCAAATTAGTTTATAATCAAAAATTATAATTTTTCTAATTTTTTTTACGTTCTTATTTTATTTTTTTTATATTATTATTTATGTGTTTTTTTTTACATACTGTCACCCTAGCAGTACAGTGTCACCATGTACTACTTGTGGGGGGTTATGAAGATTTTTTTTTTTATTTTTACACGGATTGCTTTTACACCCACCCATAAAGGCTGTAAAAGCAATCATTTCTCCTCTCTGGCTGCATTATTGCAGCCATTGAGAAATACTGTGTGAGCTGTGATTGGTCACAGCTTGGCACAGGGTACAAGGCTGTTGTGAATAGCCTTGTACCATGTGACCTCTGTGATCATTCACAGATTTCACACGTAGTAAGCAATGATGTCAGAAGTGACATCTTGCTTACTACTCTTCATGCGATCACTGATTGGCCAATCAGTGATCACATGATCGGGACCTCGCACAGAGTACAACGATCGGTGTTCCACTGTGTCCGGAGGACACAGCGGGCACCAGATCGCGGTGCTGTACGTTCCCAGGGAGCACAAGCAGGGTGCGGGGAGGCCGTTTATAAACGGCCACACCCCCTGCGCTGCTACCATCCATCTGTTTATATACAACGGCTGGACGGGAAGTGGTTAATCCAGCTAACTACACTCACTGGCCACTTTATTAGGTACACCTTGCTAATACCGGGTTGGACTCCCTTTTGCCTTCAGAACTGCCTTAATTCTTTGTGGCATAGATTCAACAGGGTGTTGGAAACATTCCTCAGAGATTTTGGTCCATATTGACATGAGTTACTGTTGCCTTTCTATCATCTCAAACTAGTCTGCTCGTTCTCCTCTGACCTCCGACATCAACTCAGACCAGCCCGTCAGCACTAACAATCATGCCACGTTCAAAGTCACTTAATCCCCATTCTGATGTTCATTTTTGAACTTCAACAAGTCTCAATCTTCACCACGTCTACATATCTAAATGCATTGAGTTGCTGCCATGTGATTGGCTGATTAGCAATTTTTTTATCAAGCAATTAAACAGGTGTACTTAATAAAGTGGTCGTTGAGTTTATATTCCAATGACTTAAAAGCTTTTCTCCTGGTTGCAATTCACCTTATCTTTGATATGGAAAATCAACACTCTCAATATGACAGTCTTACCGAAAATCCTTTACCTGTTTCATACCCTCCCAATCGTATCCTGTGCATTGAAATCTTTCCAAAATCATGTCCCCTGATTCATCTGATATAATAAAAGTCTATGTACTGTATTTCCAGATATGCAATGTTCACACATAAATGGCAAAGCGGGCCTGGAGTCCCTAACTTTGTTAATTACATTACACTCTCACAATTTCTGATCTCTCTATACAGTTCACAACAAGATCCCCTATGGGTGGATCTGGAGACATTTTGTTGTGGTCCCAGATCCCTCTGTGCATTCCTTTGGCTTCTATGTAAATCCAGACATGCTTCCGTGAGTCCCTATCTGGGACACCACCAAATATTTTGATGAAGTTATCGTGTTACACTGACCCTTTTTATGTAACCCCTTTTTCCTCCAGGACTAGAATCTCCTAGTGCCTTCCACTGGTGGCATTCCCCTAAATTTCATATATACTGCTTTTTCAATGGCTGCATACACATACACTTAGTAATGAAAGAAAATATCTTGTTCCACCCTCTGTGATCTTTCACATTTTGCAAATGAAAAACTGGTTCTCTTCCATATTTGGCAAAGACCTTAATGACGAACTCTCACTTTTTAAGTATATCTGCTACCATATACCTCACTCTCCCAAACTGATATCCATTATCTAATCACAACTAAAAAATTCTCATACACATACTAACCATACTTACATCTCCAAATGGGAGAAAGAGCTTTGGTGCATGAAAATGAGGGAAAACTGTATACAAATTTGGTGTAAAATGTCCTCCTGCTCTATTAATATAACCACAACTGAATCTGCATTCAAGACTTCTGTGAAATGATACATGAGCCCACCCTGATAAGCACATCTTCACCTTTTTTTTTTTTTTGGCACATGCTTTGGTGGCTGCGATGCCTCAGGTGATATTTTACACATTTGATGAACTTGCCCTACAGCATACTCACAAGGTTTTGGACCAAAGTTCTTTTGCAGACTCTGTATCGTTGCTCTTTCCTCAGAGATCCCTGGTATGTTCTGCTGCATCTTAAAGTAAAACTATAGGCAAAACTTTTTCTTTTAATTTCGGATAGAGTACAGGAAGGTTATAAACCCTGTCAGTTTTTGCTATATCTAAAAATAATTGTTATAACAGCTTGCTGATCACACCAATGTTCTATTAGCTGTAGATCTGAAGATTACTGTCCCGTAGATCTGAAGATCACTGTCCCGATATCTTAAACTTTTTGCCAAAGGCTCCTCCAAAGTAAAAAAAGGTTGAGAAACCCTGCTGTAGGCAATGGGAAGGCAGGTAGGGAAGACTTTTTGAGGTTTATTCACCCATCTGAAAGTTGAAAGGAGCTGGATCACCCTTGGAATGTTGGAAAACAAAATTATGCCTGAGGTGTCTATTAGCAGCAAGTCATCTATGTATCTCATAACACAGATGCCCTGAAATCTTAGCAAGGCCAGTACTGGAGCAAGCACCTGTGTGAAGACTGTGTGAAAGACAGCCTGAAAGGGAGGACAACAAATTGAAAGTGTTGGTCTCCCACAGCAAAGTGTGGAAAGCATGGATATGTAAAGATAAATATCTTGGATGTCTACTGATGCCAGAAATCCTCCTGATATGAGATAAGTGATGACAAATCTTGTAGACTCCATGCACAATTTGGGGACACACAGATATCTGTTCAGTGATTGTAAGTCAAAAATGGTCAAATGCCTCTGTTGGTTTGGGGACTGTGAATAGGTTTAACTAAAACACCTTGAGCTTTTCTTCTGCAGGAACTGTGATTGCCACTTCTTGTGTCTGAAGTTGATTCAAAGCATCCCATAAGTCTGCCAGTTTTAATTTAAAGCTGGCAGTTTTGAGGGTAGGAATCAAAGAGGGGGCAGGAATATAAATTCTAGTTTGTAGCCCCTGACAATGACAGAGTGGATCCAGAGACTGGGGCATCTCTTATCAAGACTAAGGTTTGCAACAAAAAAATGGACTTGCCTTTGACTTAGATGATGCTGGGAAAAGCAAAAGGACCTCTTTTGGTGAGAAGACTTGGTAGGCTTAGACCATTTTTGCGGGGTAGAAGTACGTATATTCCCCACCAGTAACTTCCTTGATAAATTTATCAAGGAATTTACCAAGCAGGCTCAGCAGACCAGGCCTTTAACCACAAAACTAAGTGCACATGCACCAAGAGCAGTGTCATCCTAGAGACCTGAGAAAAACATTCTCCAGGGCATCAACACAAAATGGCAGCCAGCACCAAAGGCATGAGCTGCAATTGTAGGATAGAGATATCCAACATAGAATCATGCTCTCTGTCCAGTCAAGTTAGCTACAGTCTCATAAATCGACATAGCTGTAATGGCCAGTTGTAAGACTGAGAACAAAGGAAGCCTTCAAATAAGGTTTAAAAGCACTTGCTGACTGAGTCCATAAATGAAACATAAATGAACAGTGAGATGTCTGTTGCTGTTGAGAATGGATATGGCAGGATCTACTGCAGAAACAAACTTTTTTTTTTTCTTGAGAAATAAATGCGTAGCATGGATTTGACCAAAAATAGATTTATCTTGCATGTACTGTGGAAAGGTCTTTTTAGATTTCACCAGCTGTTTAGTGCCCATAGGAGCGTGTTTTGACTGCAGATATTCTGGGGCTGTTAGACAAAGGCTAGTACGCACTAAATCAAAATTGAGCTCACTGTAGTAAGCATACGAGGTGAAGCCTTAGCTTGTTTATCATAAAATGCAGAAGGTAAATATTCCTCTGCAAGCTCCTCTTATGCTCCCACCTCACCCTCCTCAATATCTTTCTCATTGAGGTTTAGGAGAATCAAGGCCATACTTCTGAATAGATTTGGGGGGTAGAGAGGCAGAAGAGCACTATTGGACCCTGGAGACCGAAAGCACCTTCCCTCCCCAATGCAGGGAAAGAGTTAATCACCTTTAGAATTTTGCTCATTTTCCTTTGTGTTGTCTATAGCCTGAGTCCCATTAGGATTTTTCTCTGTGCCTTGTCTCCACTATTGCAAAGTGAGGTGATACCCTGTGGGGTATACACAAAATGGATGAGAGGTTATTTGTGTGTCAAGCAAAGGAGCTGCTAAAACCGCGGTGCTGACTGATGTGTCTGTGTCTTTGGAGAAGAAGGTAGCAAGGAGCAGATGTGCTTTATGCATTCTCAGCAGAAATGGTGGGCGGAAGGTATTTGCAACTATGTCACCACCCAAGCAGTAATGCTGCATGTGGAAATCTCAACAATTCAAAAAGTTTGTGTTACATTCGGCCAATATGACATTTACATGGAGAAAACACACTGGAATACCCTACATATAAAACTGTACACAGTCATCATTACACTCTTGTATTGAACGATTTGACAGTGCTTACTTATGGGAGTTCAATGTTTAGCAACATAACCGAATGTAATATTATGCCTCATGTATGTCTGATATCAATGTAGATTGTTGTCTGAATATTCATTACTATGGTCAGATCTTTACATATATGCAATCTTGTTAGAATTCATAAATAAAGAATTTGAAGAATAACAGTACACAGTCAAAACAGGAAACCTCTGACTCACCTCATCCACATTGCAGGCTCCCAGAGGGGATCGAATTTTCCCATCACAGTGGCCATACCCCTATAGGCATCTTCAAGGCTTGGGTACCATAGGAATGGACCATGGCCCTTGACTCGGGTAAAGTTTTGCCCTTTTCAGGTAGTTTCAAAGGTGATACATGCATTATTATCATGCCAGCTTTGACCATCAGATATTAATCACCCAGTAGTTCACTGAGGCAATTCCCGCTTTTTGATGATGCAAAAACTTCCTGTTACTGACTAATTTCTATCAAACACTCAAGATTTAATAGACCACAGATGACACAGCAGTGTAAAACTGTCCACCAGCAGGACATCTGCACTGGAAACAGTATTGGCAGGTATCTTACTATAAAAATTAAAAGATTGCAGACAATTTGGTTAATTTACATAAAGGCAAAAAGACTGTGCACTCTCAAAGTGCAGTTGCACTCTTTTTGCCTATAGTTTAGTAAATGTGGTAAACATTCACTTTGTAAAGAACACCCAAATCAGGTGCAAGAAAAATTAAAAAAATGTTTCTTGCTTGCACATGATTGGCTGAAGGAAATCAGCAGAGCTTTACCACATTTTCTAAGTTCTGGGGAAAATTAATACAACTGCACAGTCTATTTGTCTTTAGTAAACCAAGCCCACTTTTATTGAGCAAGGCTAAGCCCAAACGTACCAAAGACAGAGCACAGGCAGATATTTTACTACAGTAATTAGGACACTCATGAAACATGAAACCATTTAAAAGCAAAATCTTGAACCCCCCCCCCCCATTTTCACATCAGAGTCTTCAGTCATTAGTTTCACCTTTCAAATTGCATTGCTGAAATAAATTAACTTTTGACGATATTCTAATTTTTCGAGTTTCATCTGTATATGTGGCCAGCCACCACTGAATTCCAGATATCACAGTCTTCACTTCGACAAATAATCCATGTTTCGCATGCATAATACCCTGTGAACCATATGGGCTCACCTCCTGGATTGGACCTTTATAATCAATGTCAAATGCACTTTTGCCCCTCTAGGGCTATACTCCAACTGACTCCTGGCTTCCAGTAACAATCACTGACATCAACACACGGACTGGAGCTTGTTCGACCTCCTCCTCTCAGTGTGACATGAACCAAATACCAATAGTGCTCTCCATACATTTTAAAACCAATTTAATAAAATCTAAACCAGGACACTCACAAACAAATGCACTCTTAGTGCCATGTTACGTGCGTAGTATAAAAGTAAACTGCCTTTTCAACACAGGGTCTCCACACTGTTCGTTGGTGGTATCAAATGTGCTGACTTGACTCCGTTCCTATAGGCATTACACCTCCAAAGGCTTCCGCAGTAAAACCTTACAAATTGTGGCACAGTTTGTTGTGTATGGGTTGAAATGCCCTTGTGGTTTGTTTTATGTAGGCTGCACTGTATGCCCCGTGTGTACATGGTTTGGCAAACATCTGTGTTTTATAGAGCAAGGGAGTAGCAAACATAGTGACCCTTGTCATTTTTCCATTCACCATAATAAATATACACAAGGGCTAGAGCTGTTTGGGATTGAGGCCATATCCATGTTATTGCCAGCAGAAAGGTTCTCCAAGCTTTTGCCTGAGGGAAACCTACTGGATATTTATCTTCAATTCGATTTCACTGGGAGGGCTTATTGAAGAGCTCGAGATTAGTACCATTACTTTTAGTTTGTCTTACAAAGTTAGCGAGCCGTTTTTGTTTGCTGCCTTTGGGTCTATTCTTCCTCCATCTTTAATCAGTACATACATGAGGTACATCCATGCCTTGATCTCCACTGATGCTGTTAAGGGCAGGGGAGACCAAGGGGGTCTATAAGACCCCTAACATCTCCAAAATGAGCACCTGTCACATGCCCAATCATATAGGGGTTTATAACCCTTTGTGCTAGCTATAAAGTAAAAATAAATAAAAGGATGTATGAGTGTGGTTTGTCCTCCTTATAAAACAGCGCTCATCTGTATAAAACAGGTAAATAAACACAAAAAGTATTACTAAAAACATTAAGTAAAGAATAGAAAGGAGGCAGTTCTTCCACCAGAGTGTATTGGAGTTTACACAAAGTCCAGTCCACCTTATCATAGGCAATTGCTGTATTCCAACAAAATCCACTTCAACACCTCTGTGCTCTTGCAGTGATTAACACCCCATCAAAATGAACACTCACCAGATGATGGCGAATAACCAGCAGTATAAAATCTCCTCCTCATCAGACAACAGTACTCCATCAGGTTAAGATGAATGGTCAATCCTCCCAGCCCCGTCTCTCCTCCCTGAGTGTGAAGGATCTGAGTCTTGTGCCTGAGTGATGGCTGTTGTTGAGCCCAGAAGGAGAATGTTTTACTGACCATTCATCTTAACATGATGGAGTACTGTTGTCTAATTGATGAGGATATTTTACTTACTTTTTTTTTACTGTTTTTAGTAATACTTTTGTGTGTTTCTTATTTACCTGTTTTATACAGATGAGCACTTTTTATGAGGACAAACCACACTCATACATCCTTTTATTTATTGTTATCTTTAACGGCTGCTCAATAATTTCAATTATAATTTTAATGTCAATTCATTTGAATTCACCAACACACAAGCATGTAGTTATAAGCTCTTGTGAGCCTATATCTGCTACTATAAAGTAAAAATAAAATGTAAAAAAGTTTTTAAAAAATTATAATATGCATAAAAAAATTTAATTGTTACCCCCATTACCTCACACACAGCTGTAAAAGCACATGTATGTAAACCTCGGTCACACGACACGTGAATTATCCACGTGAACGTCAGAGCACTAACTCTAGCACAGGAGCTCCTGGTTAACCCTAAACTGATGAGCTGTAAAGCATTTTGTTTTTTGCTATATCACACGCACACACAGTTTTAAGACTTAACATGTTTGATGTCTATACTTGGCCCAACCTCATTCTTTATATTTTACCAATAAATTGGGTATTATATTGTGTGTTTGACCTAAAATTAATTTTATATTTTTCTCAAAATTTGCGTTTTTATATGCAGTTGCGCAAATATCATGCTATATAAAAAAAAATGCATCCATAAATCTTTTTATTCTACAGGGTCTCTGCTTTCAAAAAATATATAATGTTTTGCAATGTACAGGCACATCACCTAGCTTTGAGCGGTTACATCAGACCCTTCAGCTGCAGGCATTATCCATGTATTGTTTTCTCAGCTGATCAGCTTTCTTGTAAAAGCAATTCTAGCAGCTAATTAGCAGCTGGATTGCTTTTACAAGCGGTGGGAGGGGACGTCTTTCACTAAAGCATCCACTGATTCTGCTACAGGATCATTGTACCTGGAGCCAAACTGGTCTAGTTTGTTGTTGCACTTGGAGGTCAGGTCCACATCCAGCATTTCCCACCTGTGAAACAGGTTCCGGAATACCTGCCTGGGTGTAAAGACCACACTCCTCCAGGTCTAGATGCTGAGAAAGTTTACCTGCCAACTGTCGACTCCTGGATGTAATTGGTGGACAGTGCTGAAATGTCCAGGAGAGTATCTGCTCTACCTCTTCTGCTGCCGTTCCTCCCTGTTGGTTCTTGTACGCCATTACTGTAGTGTTGTCTGATTGGCTCCGGAATGGATGACCCTTCTGCAGGACACTCCAATGCTTTGAAGACAACCAAATCTATGAGGAAGCACTTGTAAGGGGAGTAAAAACAGGTTGAGGTATGCATTTTCGAGATATATTGCCACCTTGTCCTACACAGCTGGTACTGTCTCCTCAAAAGCATCAGTGTTTCAGAACAAATTCATGCAAATGTTTTACAGATGACAATGCAGCATGTATTAAGAAACATACTTTATTGTAAAAAGAAAATCTGCAATGTAGCCGACATGAGCAAAAAACATAAGGCACAAAAGGCATTCACAGTGTGACAGCAGAAATAATATGATGAATGCGAGTTTACTTCAATATGACAGAAAACATTATCTTATGTTTACATTCAACATTATTCAACTTTAAGAACGTTAATACACACACCTTTCAGTTTGAGGTATTTAAAGTACAGAAGAGTTTCTTGGCTCCTGAGGAAAAGTTTCATATTTCTCAGCACTTTTGACAATTACAAAAAAATTCACATCATTTTTTCACATTGTATCCATCCAATTCAGGGTTCCTTCTCATATGATGCCAATACATAAATGAATCATAAAACTTACTACACATTATTTAAGCAGTTTTAAAAACACAAAAACCAGTAGTTGTTATCTTCTTAAATAAACAGTGCAGGAACTCTGCATTAAAGCAGTACATGTTTTACAGACCCTCTTCCTCAAATAGTGCAGACAGGCCAATGTAACGTGAAACATACAAAACTGAGTGGATGTTACTTGTGACCAAAGATCCATTGCTCTAGAGAGTTTGTTAATATATTATATGAATGTGTGTTGGTATAGATGGATGCATATGCAATTTCTGTATAATGGACATTTGTACTGTGAGACTTATGAGCTGGGGTTTATATTTAGGGTCTTCAATGTAAGCACTGTATGTCTAGATAGATATGCAGTGAGGAACAGTTGTAATATGAAGAATTAACCTCTTTGGCTTTCTGTTGGCAGTGCTGACACACAAAACTCTGTTTAGGTAGGCAGTACTATACTTTGCTGAGCATTAGAGGAAGGACTTTTTCAATTAATTTTGGTTTGTTTTACTATACGCTGACTAGCTATCCTAGCTGATTCCCCCTCGAAAGCTCTATTTCACTCAATCATAGGTTCCATACTTTGCACTGATGAGGAACAAAGTATAAAACAGCTATATTTAATGTAAATAAATTATTTTGCATAATTACACTGTATCCAAGTTAAACAGTAGTGATTTTGTGTGTATAGTTCCCCAGAAGAGTCTTATTTACAAGGCTCCACTACAATCCCAAAGGCAGTATAATAAAAAAACTTTTTTTTTTCATCTGTGTTGGATCTGATTATGTTAATACATTCTGTTTTAAGAAGGCATTTTGTACTTTATAGGTGTATAATTTAGGCACCATATTAGGCTAGTATTACACAAAATAAGCTAGTACATGTAGCAATGGAATGTACTGTTTACAGTCAACTGGCTTGTGGCATCTTCAGCACTTAGCAACCAGGCAGTAGCCATATTCTGCATTTTCAGAGCTAGAGATTTCTATTTGCATATTAAATGCCTTAGGTTTAGGTGGCTTCTGGGATGCTCAGAAATAATAAAGGTTATGTGCAGCCACCTTCGCCTGCAGTTAACTCTTGATCTAGTTTTCTGGCATGTAAAATTAGAAAGGTTTCTCTGTAAGGAGTGTTCCATAGAAATGCTTGAAGAGACAAGAGCATTCATTTTGGAACCAGTGCTAGGAAAATTACAGCCAGAAACTGGCTGGTTGCTGGGTAGAACTTCCTGTTTTCCTTTCTTCCATTTTTACAGTACAAGCTTGACCGGAGCTGTCCAAAACACATAGATATGCAATGCATGACTTTGTTGTGTTGAAATTTGAAAACAGTGCGTGAAAATGCCCAGTCACAACTAATCACACTTTAAGGGAGAGCATGCAGGACCAGTTATTTGATAGGAAACAACAAAAGCATCAGCCTATATTAGCTGGGGGCTTGTTCATGGTGCCCCCAAAGACTGGTGTCTCAAGCTCAGCAGAAATTAAAATAGAGATATTGCCTGTAGCAAATAAGACCCAAATGGCCACAGTCATTTTACAATGTATTAGTATAAATTAGAATATCTGACTGTAGGTGGCATGCAACACTTTCACTATACTCTATCCACTATCCTAATTAACAAAGGTGACAGGCACAAACATAGCCTTAAGCTGGCCATAGATGGGCACAATTTGGAACTAAAATTCTTTAGGAAAAGAAAGTCTTAAGAATGTTTGTTTTTCTAATCATTAGTGAGTCAAATCGGTGTTTGTTTTTGACCACAGCAATGGGAAAATTCAAAACAGCAGTATGGAAAACTTTTCTTAAATGAACAAATTTGTAACAGTGTATGTAATTTTCGTTCAGTAAAGTCCATTCATTCCAAAATCCAATGTTAGAAGCAAACAAAATTTTCTGAATGAAAAGCACATGTTCTGAAAATTTTTGTATACATTTTCCTAAAGGCTGGTACAAGAGGGCGGGGGAGACAGACGCACTAACATTACTAGTTAGCACGGCGACCTCTTAACCCTACTGGGTGTGAACAAAAAAAAGCGTACATAGCATAAGATTTTTTCTAAGAAGTTTTGTTTGAAATTCAATCCATCTATGTCCAGCTTTAGATGAAATACAATAGTCTAAATGAAAAATGAGGTGAGAAATAAAATGTGGAATGGAAATGTAAACAAGTGGCTTTGTGTGTATCCTTTTTAAGAACACACTTTTAGTGGTTTGTTTATTAATAAAAATCTCTTTTCCAATGGGGGGGTGGAAATAAACAGCAGATTTTTGCAGATGACAAACCAGATCTCTGTTCGTTAAAAGTTTGACCATTATCATTGCTGAAGGGTAAGCCAATTTCTTCAATATCATCTCAAACTCTGGTTATCAACCCCCCCCCCCCTCTCAAAACATGGTATAGCAACCAAACATCCATTGTAAAAATAATGATTCTAAAATCTAACAAAAAAAGTAGTTGTTTAAAATAAATAGCACAGCATAGCTAAAAAAAATAGCTGCTGATTACTGAAGAATACCTGAAGAGTCACTAACCTAAACAAGTAAGAAAAATTAAATGTTCTGACTTCAAAGACTACATACTTATTTCAGGTCAAAAAATCAAAACAATGAAGCCAGAGATAGCCAGTCAACTAACATTTTCAGGAATTCAGCAATGGCAGCCTATATATTTCTGTCAAGACAGGTATCCTTTGGGAACGACCATTGCTGACCTGTTTTTACATTTTTATATCCAACGTGTCACTTTAAACCTACGAATAAAAAAAAAAATCCCCTTCTGTGAGGTATGCCTGTGTATGGATGGTCTTTGATACTGCAGAACATGTTCAGCACATGCTGCTGTATTAAAAAAATTCCCAGAGTGTTAAACCAGTCTGGACAGAACATTAACACTTTGAATTTCAGAATGCTGGCAAACGTGGTTCCCTGTACATTTTTCCTATGACTTATTAGTAAGGGCCCCTCCTCCAACCTAGGAAGAAAAAAGTAAATGATTTAATTAAAATACTTGCTTTTCTTTTTGATATTCTATAGTCCCCATTTGCCTAGGGAAGCAAAACAGTACATTGTTATACCACAACTATCTTACAAGAAGAATAGTATTTTGTGGCAGTGAGAAACGATTGGCTTGTAATTTTCAACAGGTAAGATATGCACCAAGCACAGGTCAGAATTCACATCTACTCGTTTCTGATTGGTCAGACTCACATTATTAGGCTACAGTTGCTAGTCAGTGCAAAACATTCCTGAGTTAAACATAAGTAATAACACAGAGAAATAGTTCTAATTTCAGAGACAATAAAATCTAAAACAAAGACAGGCCTGAGGAGAAACTTGCTCATAGTGGTCATTTTGTTAGCTTATTTAATAAAGTAGATCAAATATGATGAAGAAAAAATGATGAAGTGCATAGTGAAACCAATCAGAGTTCAGTATGGCATTTTAAAATCAGTAAAATGATTCTGATTGGTATACATTACTGCTATTTGAATATACCCTGCTTTGTTAAATATGCTTAAATCTCTTGGAAAGAAAACCAGTGGAAGGATGGGAAATTACATAAAATACATTCATGAGAATTAAAACTAAGAAACTAGATCAAGTTAGACAAACACAAACCAGTCCAAATAAAATACAGTACCAATTAAACATGAAGCAATATAAACTGCATAATATATTGATCTCATGCTGTCCTACATGGGACGTATGTGACTCAAGGCACACAATTTAAATAGCTGAGGTCTTTGGTATATCACAGAGTTTTCAGTTGGAAGCATAGTCTTGACTCCATAATATTCGCGATTGTGACTTATTCTGCCTTGGAGATCCTTGGGTGGGATAAATCAAGGCTGGCGATGATACAAAGCCTTAAAATAAAGAAAAACATGTTTTAAAGTTTTGACCTACCACTGTTAGGAAGCTGCTATTGACAGACTGGTTTGCCCTGAAGGCATTGTCCTTGATGCACAAAATCTCAGACCATCCTATGAATTCAACATTTTGCTATTCTAAGCAGAATCCTAATTTTTTTGAGAAACCTGCAAATCATTCTTTGGTAAGAAAGTCAGAGGATGGTGCAATTCAACTCTAAAGATGGCCCGGTAGATTTTTTTTTTTCAAAAGTTTTCATTTTAAAAACATTTGTTAAATATTTTAATCCTTAGTCAAATTGTCAGTTGTTTTTGACCACAGTAATCAGAACATTTGAAGCAGCAGGATGGAACATTGTTCACCAATGAACAAATATCTAACAGTGAATGTGGTTTGCAGTTAGGAAATTATGTTCATTCCAAAATCAAATGTTAAAAGCAAAATAAATTTTGAACAGCATTTGTCAAGCCATCAAATGTACTGAGAATATAACATTTTTTTTATAAATGTTCCTATGAATATTCAGGCCAGTAAGGCCAGCTTAAGAATGCTTACTGCAAACACAGCCAGCAGGAGGGTGATAACCACTTAAAACAGACAGACAGGACTGCAGAGTGGTATGTGCATATAGATTATGACAATTTTGTTCAGGATGGTTTGGTAAGAGGAGGGGTTAAGTGCACTTTGTAGTAAAGTGCAGTATATTTTTTTAAGAGTTCAATTAAGGGGAGGGCTAAGTGTGCTTTAGGGTTACAGACGCCTAGGCAAAGTTTGAAATTTTCACTTGTTTTCAGGGTCATAATTCAAACTCCAAAAAACTTCCACCAAATGTATCTTTGTTTAGGGTATATTGTTTTCATCAGAACCAATAGGTAAGAAATGAGGAACCCAAGGTCACCATAACTGGTAAACACCGAAACTCTGTCTTGTAGGGTGGCTTCTATCTTACAATGGATCATGAACTGCGTGACCCTCTTCTAGGTATTGGTGAGGCATAACTTGGGGGTTTTCCATTTCTTTGCTAGTGCTTGTTTAGCAGCAGTAGTAACTTGCAAAAGAAGCTTAAATTACAGCTTAGCGATTTTAAAAGCATTTAAATTAAGGAGAGCAACTGTGGGATCAGGGGCTGACAGCCTGTCAGACACTGTAGATATCCCAAGTACTTCAGCCCAAAAGGTTCGTACTAGGGGGTAGGTTCACCAAATTTGGAGATGGGTGCCTGTCGCCTTAAATCCTCAGTAACAGGCTGGCAAGCAAGTAGAAAAAAAACTTATTGATCCATCCAGGGACCAAATACCATCTCTGGTTCTATATGTACACTGAGGTCAGCTTCCCACATATGAAGGGGGCTGGGGATATGATTCACCATAAGTGACCATATAGGAATACAACCTGGGGGGCCAAGAGAGTGGAAGGCTTTAACACACAATTGGTTGTTTAAAGAGGTCTGAGATGGAACAGATAGGTAAATATGTTTGACTTGCAGATATCTAAAGACCTCTGACTTGTGGCTCCCTTGGAAAGTAGTAAAAGGTAAAATTCCGTTAGGGCCAGCTAGTCAGTATAGTCAAGTAAGATTTAACATGGACCAGGAGGCGAAGGAATCTTGGGATCTATTGCTGGGTAGAATCATGGTTGGTGAAAGAAAGCTAGCAATGGGTGGTAAAGGGACAGGAGACCAAACTTCTGTTTCAGTCAGTCCCATATTCGTAACTTCTGGAAAGTGACATGATTTTTTAGCCCGCTATGTTCTAACGGGTTATGTCATAATATGTTATCTACAGAAAAAGGATTGCAGTTTGCCACTTTGAAACCTACCCAGAGTGGAACTTCCCAGGTGGCATGATACTTTGTAACTTTGGCTAATTGGGATGCATGGTAATAAGTTGGTAGATAAGGGAGACCACAACCACCGCTCAGTCTTGGTGGGAACAGTGGTCTTTGGCAACCTGGGCTTGAGAGAACCCCAAACAGTGTAGTATGCACCTGTGGAGGGCCTGAAAAAAGTGCACAGGACTGCAACTAGGGATACAAGGAAGAGATAACATTTTTGGTAACAAAGTCATCTTTACTGCGGTCTCTCTGCTTAGCCAAGAAGTTAGCAAGGGTGCCCATCAGGTCAATAGATAGGTTAGTTTACGCGGCATGTGTGGGTAGGTGGCTTGATAAAGAGAATCATAGGTTTTAGTCAGATTAAGGTCTAGGTAAGGTAAGTAGTGGGGCATCCTTTCAAAAGAAAAAGATGACTGTAGAGAAAAAAAGGGCTTGAGGAATAAGAGAAAGGCTGACTTAGATTGGTTAATCTCAAAGCCCAAGAACAGCGCAAAGAGGTACAAGACTTGAAGTAGGTATGGGGTTGCAATAAGCGGGCTGAAGCAAATAAAAGACCATCAGCAAACAAAGACAGTTTATAATGATGACTCTATGGCCTCTAATGTTTTCATTGGAGCAAACCTTTTGTGCTAGGGGTTTGATGCCTAAAGCAAAGAATAACAGAGGGCAGCTCTGCCTTGTTCCCCTAGAGATCACAAAGTGCGCTTGATCTAAAACCTGAATATTTCAAATACGCCTGGGGGCTAGAGTATAAGGAAGAGTTCCAGCCAAGGAAATGAATCTGGAAACCCCATCAGTTCAAGACATATTGCAGATAAGGACAAGAGACTGTATTGAAGGCCTTCCAAATATCTAATGATGCAGTACTTTTTTCAGGACATACTTCCTGCACACCATCACAATGCAGTGGTGTAAACCAGGCACACAGGACACAAGGCTTTTTGTCTTGCCTTGCAGTGAGACTTATCAGATAAGGCTGAAGCATCCACCTGGGAGAAATGTGGCAGTCTTAAAAATCTGAGAAAAAGTTGCTTGATGCTGAAAAGCCCTGACAGGAAAACATGGAACCAATTCCTTGAATGATGGCCTGTCTGAGCCACCTAGAAATGGTGAAATGAGAAGCCAGGTTACCCCTCTGGGTCCATTTGGGATAAGAAAAAAGTGAATCGGTCTTTCCAAAAGAAGCAGTGGCTTCAAGATAGATTAACACAGAACCACATCCAGACAATGAAGGGAAATTTACATTTGAGGAACCTGTGGCAAAGGGACAGGAGAGCAGTGTCTTGGTTGAGGTGAAAGGAAGACACTGCTTTAAAAAAGAAAGAAGTCCTGGGCCTCAACAGCACCTTGTCCCAATGCCAAAATGAACAATGGTTCTTTGCAACATAAGGCTGCCAGTTCAGATACTTGCCTCCCAGAGGTGATCCAATACCAGTAAAAACCCCTTGTAGTTGAAAGAGTGAAGAAGGTCTAATTGGTTCAAACAGCTTTCTATAAAGCACGGAGAGAACCAAAATTAGATCCCACAGTCACTGAGAAACAGATGAGGGAGCTATATGGGAGACCTCCTGTCCAAGGTGCTTAATCAAAGAGTGAGAGGCCAATGGTCTCAGCAACAGAAAGGACAGGGCAGACACCTGACTTCTCATAATGCCTGCAGCAAAATGCTGGTCCAAAGACGTAATAAGGAATGAAGTGGTTTCAGGAGCAGTTTCCAAGTAGCCCTGGGACTCACACCAAATTAAGTATGCCTTCCATGTCCAACGATGGACCATGCTGGAAGAAAACTGTCCTAAGCATCATAGGAATCACAGACTCCGAAATGCCCCTGTTCCTAGAATCTGGGCTTCAACAAATCATGCTGTTCAAGCCATCGACCAAGAGGAAGGTTGGCAAATCAACTTTTGGGACTGAACAGTTGGACTGCTTGGCACTGCCCACTGATCGTCTGCCAGAAGTCTTATGTGGCTGGAGTACCATACTTACATAGGCAAGTTTGGAGCAGTGAGGATTACTGAAATCCCCTCCATAAGTGGAGCAGATTAGAAAGAAGTTTCAGGGAAGTAAAGGCATAGATCAGAGTGTACTGATCACCCATTAGAACCACCATGCTATTTCTGGCTTCTCTTTCATAGTTAATATATGCCACTGTGATTGCATTGTCCAACAATCTGTTTCAGATGACTTTCCAAGAGTAGCCCACCGCTGAAGGGACAACCAAACCAAAGTGTCTACAGGTCTAGCATGTTTTACTAAAGAAGAGATTCCTCTCATAACCAAATCTCCTGCACCAACAAGGTGTCCAGGACTTCAACTGGCTGGTGTCCTTCATGAGAATCTTCCAAAAAACTGGAAGAAAAAAGGCTTCTGACTTCAGATGGCAGAGATAAAAAGGAGGCTACTATCAACCTCAAGACTCATGTAGAACCAGAAAATTGGATGGCTTCTGAAATGAAGACTTTCAATCTGCATTCTCCAGGGGCCTGAGATGTGTCCAGGACTAGATCTAGATACAGCAAGCAATGAGTTGGCGCCATGAAGGTTCAGGATACACCCAAACCTCCCCTCTGTAACATCTAGATATTTAAAAGATATGATGTCTGACAGAGCCCTTCTTGACAGTTACCGCAACAGGTCTACTAAATATAACACAATGGGTATACCAAGAGGTTTTACCAGGTTCAGCAATGAAGCTAGTACCTTGATAAATACCCATTGGGAAAAAGGAAAGGCTGAAGGGCAGGGTCACAAAGTGCTAATGAAGGGGTCCAGCTGCATGGCTTAGAAATTGCTGATGAACTGGAAAGGTGGGCACATGCAAGTAAGCATCTTTGATGTCCACAGAAGCCAAGAAGCCTTTCTGGTGGAGAGGGATGACAGATCTGTTGGATTCTATCAGTTTTTTTTACCCAGCTCTGATATCCAAGTTGTGGCAAATGCTCCCTTTCAGTTTGGAAACAGTGAACAGGTTGGTGTAAAACCCCTGGAACGGTTATGCTTTAAAAACTAGGATCAGTTATAAGGAGAACATTAGCTTTCCATTCATTGTTTTGAGGTACTCATGCTGCATTTGCTTTACCTATTCATGGAGGTTATTGGAGATGAACCAATAAGCAAATTATCCATTTTGGGTGGAGACCCTGAGAACTGCTGTAAATGGATGTTATCGTGCCTGTTTGAAGCTCTTATCATTTAGAGGTAATTTCAGAAATAAGCAGATCACATGCACATTTTGCATGGAGGTTCTCTTGGAAGAGAAATCTGTGTTAAAGTGCAACACTTTATTTTTACCTTATGAACAGTGCTTCCAAAATATGGTTTAACCACCTCCCGCCCGCCATATTATTTATTATTTCAGGTACTTATATAGCGCCGTCCATTTACGCAGTGCTTTACAAATATATTGTACATTCACATCAGTCCTTAACCCTCAAGGGGTGTACAATCTAAGGTCCCCAACTCACATTCATACATACATATACTAGGGCCAATTTAGACAGGATCCAATTAACCTACCAGCATGTCTTTGGAGTGTGGGAGGAAACCGGAGTACCCTGAGGAAACCCACGCAGGCACAGGGAGAACATGCAAACCCCAGGTAGGCGGTGCCGTGGCTGGGATTTGAACCAGCGACCCTAGTACTGCCAGGCATAAGTGCTAACCATTTAGCCACTGTGCTGCCCATATAGTAATATGACGGACGCAAGGTGGTTCTCTCGTTCTGGGAGGACGTCATATGACGTCCTCCCATTCTAAACGCGCATGCGCGGCTCCCTGAGCGTGCGGCAATCTGCGGTGCGCTGTGTCCCTCGGACACAGTGGATCACCGATCCACGGAAAGAGCCGAAGATGTCGGCTCAGTCATGCGATCAGCTGTGTCCAATCACAGCTGATCACATGTAAACAGGGAAATGCCAGTTATCGGCATTTCTCTCCTCTCGAGCTGTCACACTGACAGCTCGAGAGGAGAGGAGAGCCGGTAATCGAGGGGACATGTACACTGATGATCAGTGTAGCCCCAGCAGTGCCACCTGTCAGTGTCCATCAGTGCCAGCTGTCAGTGCTCATCATTGCCACGTGCCAGAGCCCATCAGTGCCACATATCAGTGCCCATCTGAGCTGCCTTTCAGTGTCACCCATCAGTGCCAGTCAGTGCCACCTATCAATGCCAATGAGTGCCACCTATCAGTGCTGCCAATCAGTGCCACCTTCAGTGCCAGTTAGTGCCGCCTATCAGTGCCATATATCAGTGCTGCCTTTGAGTGCCAATCAGTGATGCCTGTCAATGCACATCAGTGCTACCTACGTGGCCATCAGTGCCACCTATCAGTGTCCATCACTGCAGCTTCATTAGCGCACATCAGTGGAGAAAAGTCACTTATTTACAAAATTTTATAACAAAAACTAAGAAAAAAACTTTTTTTTTTTTCAAAATTTTCAGTGTTTTTTTGGTTTGTTTAAGAAAAAAAAACCCAGTTTTATGAATTGGGCCTTTATGTATCTTAATTTTCAAATAAAAGCCACATGAATTAACCACTTTTATTACTTACTATTGCCTAATGACCGAGGTGGTGATGCAGACCTAAAGGCTGGGTGATCAATCCTCTCTTTTGGTGAAAACACTGAAAGAGCAAAACAGGATATTTGCAATAATTAAATATTACACAGGCAATTACATTTAGTAAGAATAATTAATATAAATTTACCTAGTATGGCAATAGCAGCCCCTGCTAACAACGTGAACAGAGTGAAGAAAATCATCTGGTAAGAGTTCAGGAAGTGATAGAAGAAGCCTTGGCCCATGGTATAAGGCACTGCAGGGAACAAAGACCATCAAAGGCATAAACAATATTCACTGACATGTGATTAGCAGGGTAAGATGTAAACAATGTACATATAACTGCATGTTCTGTGAGTAAAACTCCATATTTATACTTCACTCTCTAAAACTACTGTTAGTATAACTTCTACCAGCTACACTTGGCTACCCATTAAAGAGGAATTCCCAGTATGGATATTTTATGCATTTTATCTAGGTCCAGCTTGGACCAAGGTAAGGATATATACACTGATGCCCTTGGAAGCTGGATATCCCTGAAGCAGACACCGCTACTTCAGTGATCTCCACTTGCTTTCGGATCCTGCGCAGAGTGGCTGGCCTGTTGCATGCTGAACACAAGAGGGAAGCTGCTTGACACGGGCACGATTCAGAGAGCTTTGAAATGCTTTGCATTTTCTGAATCAAAAAGCATTTTCTGATTGAACGAGGTAGACAGCGCAATGTTACCACCCACCACTGCAACTCGTCCAACCAGAGAACACTTTGCATTCATTGAAGAACTGCAAAGCACTCTCTGAAAGGTGCTTGTGCCGAACAGCCGATGTCCTGTATTTAGAAAGCAGCAGACCAGCAGCTTGGCACAGGACCCGAAAGCAACTGGAGATCACTGGACTAGCAGGGTTTACTCCAGTGATTTCCAGCTTCAAAGAGCATCGGCCAGGTATGGTATATACACATTTACCTTGATTGCTGATGGGCCAATGTAACGATGTAAAAAATATCCATACCTCCTCCGAATAGCTTGGCATTTTATTCTTGTCAATTTTTTTTTGGCGGATACATTTTTTATATTGAAACTGTTTATGAAGGTTTTGCTTTATACTGTATAATGGCTGCTGCTGCTGATGTATCTATACATTTTGCTGTAGTGCCGCAAAACTAAAATCTATATTCTGAAAAACAAAATATCCATACCTGGAAATTGGAAATACTCTATCACATCTAGTCCTCCACATCTTATATTTAATGGCAACAATGTTATTTTTTTCAGAACGGACAATTAAAACTACAAATATTATGATGCTTGCTTTGCTGTCTGCAAAATGGAGAGAGACCCAGAATACAACACTCTAGACCACCACAAGTGGTAAAGAGTGTTACACTGCTTCAATTCTTAAAATTGCAGATGAACTCAAACTGCAGAAATATCACATAACACTGTAAGGAATTTAAGGAACAACAAGAGAAAAGTGCTCACATACCATTAAATGGGCCTGTAGTTGACATCAGTCTAATCGGGATTTTGATGGTTTGGTCAGACATGTCACTGGAAATGGTTAGGGAGGTAGATAGAGAGCCCTGGTTTAAAACCTGCACATCTGATATACCAACTTCATAAGATACAAAGCTGGGCACCCCGGTATTTTTTTCTTTTTGATAGACAGTAATGATTGCTAACTCTGGCTTCACCTGCAGAAAGGAGGATCAAATCAAGTAAATAATCTGTCTTTTTCCACTACCGTGCAATTAGTGATAGGCAAGCAGTAATCATGAGGGTTGGAAGAAAGATAGCAAGCTTTGACGCTATTAGTCCAATAGGTGCTTGCACTGTATACCTGATAACAGCTTAAAGTGATTCTAAAGACTTAATTATTAAAAAAAAACCTGTCTGTACTTACCCACTGTGTACAGTGGTTTTGCACAGAGCAGCCCGGATCCTCCTCTTCTCAGGTCCCCCGCCAACGCTCCTGGCCCCTCTCTCCTGTTGGGTGCCCCCACAGCAAGCAGCTTGTTATGGGGCACCCGCTGCTCAATGTGTCCATTCACACACGGAGCCGCGGCCCGGCCCGGCGTTCTCTTCTCATTGGCTCACTGGCTGCGATTGACAGCAGCGGGAGTCAATGGCTCCCGCTGCTGTCTCAGCCAATGTGAAAAGGGAGTCCTGTGATAGCTGAGACTCCAGTGCACAGTGTTGGATCGAGAGGGGGCTTAGGTGAGTATTAGGGGGACTGCTGCACACAGAAGGCTTTTTACCTTCATACATAGAATACATGAAGATAAAAAATCTTAAGCCTTTAGAACCACTTTAATTCATTTTAAAGTGATAAAGTTATTTTAAGGAACAGGTGGCTGTGAGATAAAAGATCAGGTAGCAAATGACTACCCCCCCCTTTTAAAAAGGAAGCAGTTCATAGCAACCATTCATACACTTTTTTAAAAAACAGATGTAGTGGATAGAAGTGTAAAGATGAAAAAAATGTGACTGCAAAAACATTTCTCCTGCATGCATATACTGTTGTTTAAGCAGTTCAACAAGTACACAGTGCTTATCCCAGACAAAAGGACTCTAGGGTCACTAACAAAGTATTAAACCAGTAGCAGCTAATGAAAGAAGGCATTCAGAGGTGACCGCATAAATGTTTACATACCTAGTAAAGCTAATTAAGAAACCTGAAATACCCTGTAATGCATAGTTTAACTAACTCACCTGGTCTTCAGTTCAGGCCCACCTCCTATGTAGCACTACTGGTCCACAAAGCCACCCATGATAGATATTAGCTAATTGTCCTTTCTGCAAGGCAGCAAAGAGCATGCTGAAAGTGACCTCATCACCACAGGGTCACACACAAAAATACCTGCCCTGTTAAAGAAAAGGTGCTCTACTTACATTCTGGTATCCTGTGCCATTTCTAGCTGCTGCAGGTACAGTGCATCCAGAACGTATTACAGCCTTATTCCAAAATGGATTGAATTCATTTTTTTCCTCAACATTCTACAAACAATACCCCATATTGACAACTTGAAAGAAATTCGTTTTGAAATCTTTGCAATTTATTAAAAATGAAAATAAATGAAAAAAAAAAAAACACATGTACATAAGTATTCACAGCCTTTGTCATGACACTCAAACTTGAGCTCTGGTGCATCCTGTTCCCACTGATCATCCTTGAGATGTTTCCACAACTTGATTGGAGTCCACTTATGGGAAATTCAGCTGATTGAACATGATTAGGAAAGGCATAATCCCGTTTATATAAAGTCCCACAGTTAACAGTTCATGTCAGAGCACAAACCAAGCCATGAAGTCCAAGGAATTGTCCGTAGACCTCTGAGACAAGATTGTATCAAGGCACAGATCTGGGGAAGGGTACAGAAACATTTCTGCAGCATTGAAGGCCCCAATGAACACAGTGGCCTCCATCATCCGTAATTGGAAGAAGTTTGGAACCACCAGCAATCTTCCTAGAGTGGGCTGCCCGGCCAAAATGAGCAATCGATGGAGAAGGGGCCTTAGCCAGGGAGGTAACCAAGCACCCGATGGTCACTTTGAAAGCAGCCTGGAGTTTGCCAAAAGACACCTGAGGGACTCTCAGACCATGAGAAACAAAACTCTCTGGTTTAATGAAGCAAAGATTTAACTGCTTGGCTTGAATGCCAAGCATCATGTCTGGAGGAGACCAGGCACCGCTTACCACCTGACCAATACCATCCCTACAGTGAAGCATGGTGGTGGCAGCATCATGCTGTGGGGATGTTTTTCAGCGGCAGGAACTGGGAGACTAGTCAGGATCGAAGGAAAGATGAATGCTGCAATGTACAGAGATACCCTTGATGAAAACCTGTTCCAGTACGTTCTGGACCTTAGACTGGGGCAACGGTTCATCTTTCAACAGGACAACGAACCTAAGCACACAGCCCAATTAACAAAGGAGTGGCTTTGGGCCATCTCTGTGAATGTCCTGGAGTGGCCCAGCCAGAGCCCAGACTTGAACCCAATTGAACATCTCTGGAGAGATCTGAAAATGGCTGTACACCGACACTCCCCATCCAACCTGATGGAGCTTGAGAGGTACTGCAAAGAAGAATGGGAGAAAAATTGCCCAAAAATAGGTGTGCCAAGCTTGTAGCATCATACTCAAAACGACTTGAGGCAGTAATTGGTGCTACAGAGGCTTCAACAAAGCATTGAGCAAAGGCTGTGAATACTTATGTATACTTATGTGTTTTGTTTTTTTGTTTTTTTTTTAATAAATTGCAAAGATTTCAAAACGAACTTCTTTCACATTGCCATTATAGGGTATTGTTTGTAGAACGTTGAGGAAAAAAAATGAATTTAATCCATTTTGGAATAAGGCTGTAACATAAAATGTGGCAAAAGTTAAGCGCTGTGAGTACTTTGTGGATGCATTGTATTTAACAGGCTGGATCAGAGTTTCTCAACCAGGGTACCATGGAACTCTAGGGTTCCTCCAGAGGTTGCTAGGGGTTTCTTGAGCAATATCTGCCTCTCAGATAAGTTCTCAATGACACCATTGACACCTTTTCAGCTATCTGTAAGAGGGTAATTCTTCCCAATGACCACAAGTGTAAGGAGCATTCATTCCACTGACCACCACGCTAATGTATCAAGAGTTGTAGATATAGTAATTTTTAGCAGGTGTTCCCTAAGACTGGAAAGTTATTTCATGGGTTCCTCTGTGTTGAAAAGGTTGAGAATGGCACAGTTGGATGGATCAAATATCTGCTCCACCTTGACACACAATGGTTCCCTCCCTTCAATTCAAACATTCTGTAGTCAAGTATGAGATGGCAGGAGAAATCACTTCATGTGGCAAAAGGAGCAGGTATTCAAACATCTAGAAGTGGGAAATAGGGTTACCAAATGGAGAACATAAAACTGTGGTGTTTCCAGACATAGGGCGCCGGAATGCCAAGTATAATGTCTTTTTCCTTTTTTTTTTTTTTTTTACAGCGCTGGTCTTCCAGCTCTAAACCATAGGGGCATACAAGATAGAGATTCTCAGAATTCAGGATAACCCAGGTAACTCTATAAGGTATGTAAACATGCATGCTTGCACTTTTGGGTGCCTGGTAATGGTCTGCTGGTTTAGCACTTTTAAAAAGGTCACATGGGTCATCATTTTAGGAAACTACAACTGAAATTTTGACTTGAACTCTCACCTCAAGGTTTTTCAGCAATTCAGCAGCTCCAAATATCTTAACAATGGTGGTAGGATAATGACTACTTAAAAGAAGCTCCTTCTGGTTGGTATAAAATCCAGGATATACAGGAACATCTGCACTTGTCTGCTCCTGGTATACATTAATTCCCAGGATAGATGCCGTTACAATAAGTGATGTGTCCCCGATGCTGATTTGTTTTAGCTGGCCCTCTGAAAGCTTCTGTCTACCAAGGGAACAGATGTAGTGACCTAGATATCACATAGGACCATAATTAGGAAACCTGCTGGTTTTACAGAGACATAACAGCTTTGGCAAGTGTCAGGAAATAGCAGAAGCTCTAAGTAAGTGGCAGACATAGTACACATTGCAGAGTGACAGATACAAAGAATAAAAAAAAAAAAAAAAAAAAAGAAACATTAAAGTGGAACTATAGACTTTAACTTATTTTCATATCAATGTAAAAGATCAGCTTAATCTTACCAATTTAAATTTAAAGTGCACCTACAGTATACCCAATAAAAGGTCATTTGCTATTACAAACTAGTAAAAAAAAAAAAATTTAAAACAAGCCACCCTTGACCTCTCTAGCTGCTTTTAAATAGAAGTTATTTTTTTCCTCAAAGATCCACAAACACAACAAAAACTCTAGAGCAGCCTTTCCCAACCAGGGTTCTGTGTAACCCTGGAATTCCTGTAGGGAATGCTAGCGGTTCTTTGAGGAAAGGCATATGAAGACTGATCTCCTATATAAATTGATGTACATCAACGCCACCTAAGGATCACTTCTAAACTGACTAACAATGTGAACGTTACCAGAAAACAACATGCAATGGAAGGAGAACCAGACCAAATGATGAGAGTCCAAATTAATTTATTGGTCTGCACTAAAAAACATACCAATTCATACATTCAGGGGTCAGAAAAAGCTCCGCCTTCACCAGGGCTTCAGTTGCAATGGTTTTGTACAGAGCAGCGCTGAGCCTCATCTTCTAGGGTCCCCCAGTGGAGCTCCTGGCTCCACCTCTTCTGCAAGTGCCCGCATAGGAAGACGCGTCCTATTAGGGCACTTATGTGGGCTTGATTTTGAACCACGCTGCCTGAGTCTATAGACACAGCTCGGCCCCACTCCCCACTGCATTGCTACAGCCTGTAATTGACCGGAGGAGGAGTCAAAGGCTCCCACTGTTATAAATCTTCCCTGTGAGGTGGGACAGACAGCCAAAAGCTGTGACCCCCAGTCACAGTGCTAGATCAAAATCAGGCTCAGGTAAATATTTGGGGGGGGGGGGGGGGGGGGCTGGGGGCAGCAACTTTACAGAAGATTTTTTACTTTTAAAAGTAGTTGTGAACCTCAGACATGAAATCTGAACAAAGCATATATTTCTTTGTGTATACTATCTCTCCAGAGCCCTAGGTGTCATTACGGTCTACTCTGTAGTTCTTGGACTATTAGCTTGGGTCACTTCTGTCATGTTTTTCTGACACCAAGAAAAAAAATGGTGAGGGGAGGGAGCTCCAGCTGATTGACAGCCTTAGCTATGTTCCTGTATGAAGGGGGGTATGTTCCTTCCCTCCAGTCAGCTCTCAGAACTCTTGTATAGTGTGCAATTGCAGCTCCCCACACCCTACTTTGTGAGTCTATGAAAAATCCTTTTCATCTCTGAATTTTACAAGGATGTACAGGACAAATGACAGCAAACAAACTGACACTTCTTATGTAGGAGGATTTGTTTCATCTCTGCGTATCACCTGAAGCCAGTCACTTCAGTGGGTATAGGTGAGGGTTTACAACCACTTAGTACGGATCCTTTCACACTCTACCAGTCCAGTCTAATTTTCAGCTTTCAGTGCTGTTGCATTTTGAGTGACAATTACTCAGTCATGCAACACTGCACCCATATGAAATTTGTTTACCTTTTTTGAATTTGTAATGCCTTAGATGACAAAAGCTAGAAAGGCTATTTCTCCTAAGGTCAAGGAAGGCATACTTCACCTGGGCCTCCTCCCTAGGACAAACCCTCTCTTTTGTTGCTTTGGTTTTGGACTAGTCATATTTTTTCTTTAATTCATAGCAGGAAAAAGCAAGAAAAACAAAGGGCAGTGACTGAGTAAAGGTAAACATACGGATTGCTAAAGTTTTCACTGTACAGAAATGCTGCTATTTTTAATAAGTCCATTAGTCCAGTCTAAATATTTTAGTGGTGATTTTGTTATTGCTCAAAAGACGGACCTGTCTTTTTTTTTTTTACTATAGAGGAGCCTAAAGAAGAGATACACATTCTGTGAAGAACCATTATGAAGGAGGGGGAAAAAAATAAGAACAGAAGATATATGTCTTGGTGTCACATGCCCCAAGCTTCCTTTGCCGTGCTGTGTGAAATGTTAAAATGTTAGCAAAATAAACTTTCTCAGAGCACAAGGAAACCGTAAAATACAATGCCAGAAGCAGTGAAATTCAAATTAACCATATTTACCTGAGTCAAAATCAAAGCCAGTATTAGCAGAAAAGACTTCAGATGCTGGAATGTCAAGTTTCTGCTCTTTAAACCTTAAATGGCAGTTTATCATGTTTTCTGGATGAAGATCTTGAATAGCTTCAATCTGGGCTGCTGAGCATTCTCCTACAAATAGTGAAAATATATAATTATCACAAGACTATTACTTTTTGAAGAACACACGAAGTACATTTATATTTTCAGCACTTTCAGAAAACCTTCCCACAGTCATTAAAATGGTAAATATCCTGTTAAACAGTTATGTGTTGGATAATGTGCTAGTCCATATGTAACCAAACCTAAGGCTATTAGCACAAATATAACCGTGCTTGGTCATGTATCAGATTGATGAATGTGCATTACCAAATCACTAGCTAAGTGTTATCCTACAGAATGTTGTGTGTCACTCTGGGTTTTGGCAAGAATCTAGCAAATAAACATTCAAACCTGTATAGTCTAAAAAAATAAGAATTTTGACTTGCCTGTAAATTCCATATCTTGGAGCACAGTGCAGTTCTCAAGACTTGATACATAGACCATGAGTTATATGCCACTACCCTCAGGTGATAGGATAATGGCAAAAAAGGTTTGCTGGGACTGCCTCCCAGTGTATCCATATAACACTGTCCATGTCAGCAAGCAATTGTGTGAACACAGAAAAAAGAAGAGAGGGACCTGCCTTTTGTACTGTACTCCAAGATATGGAATTTATAGGTATGTCAAAATTCTTATTATCCTAATCGTACATGGCATGTCCCCAAGCAATTACTCAAGGGGTGGGAAGCAAACAAGCCAAAATGATGGCAACAGACCCACAGGAAAAAACAAGAAAGGACCCAGTTGACATCAGAAGCACCTTGTGGCCAAAGCATGCATCAATAGAGGTCCAAACACTCACCTGGCAACAAACAATTTAGAAAATGTAAGCAGAGAATCAAGTTCTAACCCCACAACTTGTAAAAAAAGAAAATAATTGATGCTTGAGGCAGGTAGCCTCCCCATAAGCCGCCATATTATGGTGGGGACAGTCCAGGCCCCACCATAAGGAGAAGCGAAAATTGTTCCAATTGCTTTGAAGGCAGAAGGCAAAGGAAGAAAGAATGAAGTTCTGTAACAAAAAATGATAGGAAGAGCACTGATGAAAGCAAAATGCATTGACTTCCAGGAAACTTTGAACCCATGTAACAGAAGGGAAAAAAGGGGGAGAGAAGATAAAACTACGGCTGCCAGAGGCAACTGATAAAGGCTCTATTCTTATACAGAACTTTTTAGGTGGGTAACCCTCAAGAACACAAGTAGAGGGTTCTGCATGGGCAACAGCAATCGATTAAGGCTCCAGGGAGACACAGAGCATCACAGAAGGGAGAAAAGAAGAACACCCTGCACATACAGTGAGCAAGGAATGCAAGAGCCAAGGTGTTAGAAAGGGAACATACCCCCAGGGTACTAAGGTCTAGGCAAATCCAAACAGAAAAAGCTGCAGGATAAGGAACAGGAATACATTTTAAGATGGGATTCCCTATCATCACACTAGGTGAAAACTACCTACCTACATAATAGATTGCTGATTATGGAACAAGCATTCTGCATGCTTGAAGGAAAGAGGGGCACCCAACCTAGAGGTTGGAATATGCCTAACTGTTGGATATCAGTGAATAAGAGCTGTTGAGAGATCTTTGCGCAAACGTTCATAGAGCAGTTATATAACTGAAGATTTTGGTGAGAGAAGCAGGCAAGTTCAGTGTCACCTACAAAGCATGCATGTGGACAGGTTGAGAAATGCAAAAGGGAAGCACAAAGGATATGCAACCTTTTCTAGTACTAAGCCAGCAAATAGAAGTTGAGTGATACAAAGGCCAGACTTTTCAGAAGGCAAGAGCAGAACTGGCTTCTCAGCACCTTCGTAAGCAGAATACGCTGGAGCAGAGTCTGAGCATTGTATGCCAGGGAGATATATTGTATGGCAAAAGGAAGTAAAAAGGCTCTATATAGTGGCGCTAACTAACCCACACTGTGAGGAGAATAGTCCTACAGATAACATGGATAAGTATCCCATACAGAGTGACCGACTGTAAGGGCATATAATAGGCTCCTATGTGCCACGTCCCAAAATACTAAATAGAATAATCTAAAAAAAAGAGGGCCAATTGCGGACTTTAGAGGCACTGCAACAAAGATATCTTTAAAAACACTTTATTATAGAAATGTAAACCATTACATAGCAATTACATACATGTTACTTCGCTAAGAATGCAAAACCCCCAAAGGGGGGGGGGGGGTAGAGTATTCTATGCTGATTACAAAACTCTTAAAAAATGATTAAAATTGACACAAATGTACCATATCCCGGTAAGGATATCAAAAGACAGAAATCATAATGACTCTGTAGGTAATGGACATGTTTTGCGACAGTATCGCTTCTTCAGGAGTTACTTGAGGTATTGGCTACAGAGCAGAAAGTGTGTCGGGATAGGTGATGATACAGTGGGACAGAGACTGATGATGATACAGCGGGATGGAGATTGTGTGGATCCTCCAACACCCCCATTTCATCCTCTGGCAGTCCCAGGTAGTAGGGCATCTCTACCTCTAGGCCAGTCCTTGGTTGGCCTCACTACAGGAGGTGTTCAGGGCGATACTGGCCGTGGATTGAATCTTCAAGTTTAGAGACGTATTGACTCTACTACCCCAGTTGCCTGGGCTATTCCCATTTTGTGAAATTGAGGTAGTGTATCATATCGGCCCCATTCCTCCCCATTTGCTCCATCCTTGCCTGTATCATAACAAGGTTTTATATATGCCGCTTAGCAACCATTATAGCTGAGCGGATACTTTTGAGGCCTTTATATATTTATCTACATTTATCACTTCAGTGAATATTCTCTAGTGGCCTTTTGGGCTTTAAAATCGATGTTCACATCAATCTTACAGCCTATATATTTGGAAGATTTTGAGAACAACCTCTTTATAGGGACTATCAAGTGGTGTTTCATCCTTATGGGATCCCCCTGCTGACCTGCTTGCTCCATGCGTTATCATCTATCCCGACACACTTTCTGCTCTATAGCCGATACCTCAAGTAGCTCCTGAAGAAGTGATACTGTTGCGAAACATGTCGAGTAACTACAGAGTAACTATCATGTGATTACCCATATCGACATTCGATTAATGTCTTTTGATTTCCTTACCAGGATACAGTACAGTTGTGTCAATTTTGATAATTTTTGAAGAGTTTTGTAATCAGCATAGAATACTCTACCCCCCCTTTTGGGGTTTTGCATTCTTAGCGGTGTAACATGTATGTAATGGTTTACTTTTCTATAATAAAGTGATTTTAAAGATATCTTTGTAGCAGTGCCTCTAAAGCCCGCAATTGGCCCCTTTTCTTTTTTTTTTTTTTTTGGATTATTCTAAATAGTCCTACTGATCCTGAGTGGAAAAGAACAGGGCATGAGCTGCCTCCAATAGGCTACTAGCAAACGCTGACAGAAGTTCTCATGGAGGGGCAACCAAGAGGTGCTAATGAGTGCATGTTCCTGAACATGGAAACAAACTCAGGGAAAAATGCAGTGGGAAGGAGAGAAGTGAATAAGAATAATGTCAAGATTATGCTGAGTAACCCTAGATGGTACAAAGTAGGGGGCAGAGCTCGAGAAGGATGAGGATTCGAACAAAAAGGTCTGTGAGCATTTTAGCAAATGGTTCAAAGAATTAGGTTGAGAAGACCTAAAGTAAAAGGGTTCCTAAGGCACCCTGAAATATGAATATTCACGGTGCAATTTAAAAAAAATAGCACCACAAAGTATGGGGATTTTGCCAGCAATGCAAGGACTACATTGATGTGTAAATGGACATAACTATCAATCTGCATTTGCTATTATATCTAGAAACATTTTCATCTAAGAGAGAGATAATTGCAGGTATACAGGAGACCAGACCCTAGCTACTGCAGTAATTAGTATAGATGTTTTAAGACCATGATGGGACATGAGACCCTAAATGGACAAGGGGTCAATGCAATTCTTTCTAAAAGGCAAGGAGATGACCACCCCTTTTGTCTGTGAAACCTGCAAGGAGGGCAGCAATAGAGCCTCTCTGAACCCCTCAAAAGACAGTGAAATAAAGGACTGGGATGTCTCTGCTCTAAGATGGAGCACATGTCAGTAGACACTCCCCACCTTTAGGGATGGCAGCGAACCTTCACCGTAAAGGCGGATTCTGAGGAGGTCTGGTGGACTTAAAGGTGAAGGGTCTACCATGAAAGAATGGACCTGCATTAGAAGAGGACACCTGGAGGGAGCGAATAAATTGTACACATAAAAGGTAAAGGCCAAATCAATAGGAGACTGTGATTGTAAATAGTGGGGTAGCAACCTCCTTCCCTCTGTAGCTGCCTCAATATATTCCACAATGGCTTTTCCAAAGATGAGTTGACCTTCAGAAGTCATGTGCAAAAGGAACCTATCCTGAGCAGAGTCAGCTGAAGCTGTAAGCCACAAGAATGTGCACATAGGCACAGAAAGGTTATTCTGCAGATTTGACTAATCACATTCTCCACAACGTCTACGCAGAATAGTAGGGCCAAGAGCAAAAGTTATAATCTTGCAGAAAGAAAAGGATTATCTGTATCAGGCGATACCTCAGCACTGAGTCTAGTTTGCCATAGCCTGCGCAATAGACATAGTGGCAATAGCTAGCTGCAGGGCTCTGGGTCTGCCAGAGCAAAGGAGGACTTCAAAAGAGTCTCCAAACACCTATCAACTGAATCTTTGAAGAAGGGAATGCCCCCAATAGGAACAACAGATTATGTAGTGTAAAACCAGTCGAGTCCAAAGTGGAAACAGTCCAAATATTTTTTAACTCTTCTTCCATAAGGTACAAGGCAGCAAAAACGCCAGGAGTTAGGCCAATCATTGTATAGAGCCCAACTGGTATGATCAAGAATAAGGACAGGCTTTCTAGATATTGCCTTCTTTTTTCTACCTAATGGAATATATGGAGGCTGTGCAGAACTAGGTGTATCTAGCCAGAGACTAGTACGCACTGCATCAATAAGTCCACAGTAGACAGCATATGGCTAGAAGTGGACAAATTAAGTTTAGAAAATTTTGGTAATGAAAAATCTTTATTAGCTGCCCAGAAAATGTCAGCAGCCCCTTACCTTCTGCAAATGTAAGTGAGCCAAGCAATTCAGGTTCGAATGCATAAATATAGTCAAGGGGAGAAGAGGCAGAATAACAGTTACAATTGGTATGCACACACAGTGTGCACCACTTACACAGCACTCCTAACAGTGATGTAAATGTCTATGAGCTCAAAAACTACAGTCCTATGTAAGAAAAAGATGGATGGATGTGGGGGTCCAAAAATCCCCTGCAGCTCCTGAAGAAAGATCTGGGATGGATCTTCTCACAGTGAATGGAAAGAAGCACAGGAAGGGGGCACAGGAGTTAACAGAATCAAAAGAGCAACATTTTATTCAACAAAGAGCCCTTACAGGTTCAAATCTATGAGTCCAGCCTGGAGAAATAGCCAAAAGATGAAAACATCAGGCAGATGGTATGTCAGCAGGCTGACAGATTTTGCACAGCAACGTACAAACTTTTTTTGAAATTGGGGTTGTAAAAATAATCATACCAATGCATCTTGTGTATGCAGTATGTTAACCTTTAACTAAAGGAATTCCTATGTAGGGGTTGATAATCCTTTCCTGAAGGAAAGGAGATGAACACCCACTGCAAGGATAAGTGCGAAATAGGGTTACGTAATCTTGTTTTTTTCAAAGCGAGAACAAATAGAGAAGGACTAGAGAGGTAAGGAGAGGAACGTAATAAATAACTGTACATCTCCAGGAAAAGGTAAAAAGGAGATTTAACATTTTTTTTAAGTTGTGATAAGTATTCGCAAGACCATCCCATTGCCTGCATAACAGGGGGCAACCTATTAGCATATGGCAGGCTTTTTAGCAGCTCTGGCAGGCTTAGAGAGGGAAGGTTTGCAATGACCAAAAGAACCTGCAGTAGCCGATTATTGCATCTAAGAGAGGCTCATGGATGAGGATCACACAGTAGGAGATGTGTAATGCAGAGTGAATTGTGAGGTCTAAAACCTCTCCCATCAGTAGCTGCCTCAATGTATTCATCAAAGGACCAAAGGGAAGCAAGCCCTCAAAAGGGAATGCTCAAAAGGTATTGTGCACATTTGCACAGAAAGTAAAAACATTCTGGAGATCTGACGAATAAGACTTATTATGGAATCCACACAGAATATTAGTGCCAAAGGTAAAAGTTGTAAGATTGATATTTAGTTCGTCTACCTCAGAGGAAAGTTCATCATGAATTTCTCTGGCTCAGATGGCCATAAATTGGGCAAGCGCAAATATGACTGTGCTGACCACAGGGCCACTCTTTATAGCGCTCAGGAGATATTTAGAAGATTCTCCAATCACCTATCCAACATGCCTTTAAAGGAGGGGGTAACCTCAATAGGGATCGTAGTGTCAGCATTAAGGGCAAGAATGGCTGGGTTCAGCGTGGGGATGGAACATTTTTTTTGTCAAATTCTGCATCTATAGGATACATACCTTCAAAATTATCAGGAAGGGAAAATAACCTCTCTGAGTTTGCGCAATCCCTTTTTAAGGCCCAGCTTGTCTGATCCAGAGTGGGAAAGGGCTTTTTACAGAAGGTCCTCTTGTTGGAGCAATTGAGTATATGGGGACTGTGCAGCACTAGGCGTATCTATCCACAGATTAGTATAGACTGCCTCAATCAATGAACCCACAGTGACCTGAATATGGCAAGAGAGCTGGGAAGTAACTTCCTTAAAAAAAAAAAAACCAAGGAGAGAAATCTCGAGCCGTTGGAGATGGTAGAAAATCCACATTCAATTTGGTTTGTGACGCAGCAGGTGCATCAGGTAATTGTTTAAGCAATATAATTAGCAGGAGGTGAGGCAGAAGAACATTTGTGGTTGATAGTTCCTTCTGACTCTTGAAAAGGCAATAGCTTGTAGAATAGGTCAGGCATGATGACTGAATTCAGCCTGACTCAAATAGGTTGCTTGTCAGGGATCTTAAGTTATGGTATTGGAGCAGTGTTGTGCTTTGGAGTTAAGGGACCCCTAGTAACTTGACAGAAAATTCAAGTTTCCTCAGGGCCTGTGGCAGACTCAATGCTGTATGTCCATCTGTGTGTTCCAACTCCCAAGTGCCTGTAATCTTCCATTTATAAGTGAGAGTGTTAGCCATTTTCAATCTAACTTTCTTTTTGAATGGCAACTGACAGCCATTAAATATATGGGCGTGTATTTTCCTACTTCCCTATCAGATCTGGCGAACCTAAATTACATCTCTATTGAATTTCATCATCAAATGCTTACAGTCCTACAATAAACCCAACTTCTCCTGGTATAGACACGTGACAATAGTTAAAATGGATATATTGTCCAAAATGCTGCATATATTCCAAACAGTCCCTGTTCCCCTTTACCCACAGGCCTTTTTTTGACGCATTATATTGCTATTCATACTTCCGTCTGACATCATAGAAAACAGAGGATTAAAACCTCTATTTTATCAATGACCAAAAACAGGGGCAGCATGTCCCCACCAAACGTACTGCTTTACTTTCATGTGTCAGTGTTACTTAGGATTTTGGATTGGTTTCAGAGTAGACTGAAAACTATGGACCTCCCTTGAAGGGGATCAGTTCCTGCAGATATCACCTATGGTCGCCACCTGCACAAAGACCTAGTACAGATTAAACCCATTTTGGTATGTCAGCTAATTTACGTATCTGGGACGCATAGTATATGCAATTAAAGGACTGCTCTCTACCGGGCCTGGTCCCTTGACCCCAGTTTGATTAAAATGTGTTCCTCCTGGCACTACAACAAACACTTCTCATCTTGGATTAGTAATGGTGGGACCTTCCTTGGAAAGGTGTTACAACAAAGAAACCTTCCTCCCTTGCTTCGGCTACTACCTTCCTGTCACAATCCTTCTAAAGCTTGGATCGAGTATTCTCAGTTACAATAATATATCAGGTCTATAGTTCTGTGAGATTCCCTTTCCAGACCCCACACAGAATATGAATCTTTGCTCCTTCAAACTTCTAGGCCAGAACACTTTATCAGCTATTGTTATGGAACTCTTACCCTCTGAATCCATACCACTTCCCCAAATGGGAGATTGCGTTGTCATCAGAAAATAGCAGTTGAAAGTGCGCTGCTGAGAGTCTTATAAGCCCTACTTCAATAGCTGGAAAGAAACTTCTGGTTGAGAGGTGGAAAAAACCACCGAATTTGAATAGGGGAAAGTAATATTAACATTATCTATTAAGCCAAATGATGAGACAACATGGTTAGGGGAAAACACTAAGAATGCAATCATAGTAAGCATTAGCACAGTGTGATACACATTAGCAGGGAAATGCAAGGAAAAGGCTGTCAGTTTGCGGTTTTCCCACTTTTTTTTTTTTAAATAAAAAGGTGTGATTTCATCAGTGCAGCTGTCAAGACCTTTTTTCCATTAGTACTTCAGTTACATGCTGGGCCGGCACCTGAATGTGCTACAGTGGTGGGTGGTAAACTGTCTGACCTGGAGCAGTGTTTCCTTTTCTTGCGATTTCCTTAAACCTATGCCCTATGAATCACTTGTGTGCATAGTACTGCAGTAAGTCTTGTAGAATAAGGATCTCATTCATACTTTAGAGCCATCAAGACCTGGATACCACCCTGTGGCTAAATATACTAGCACCACATGCCAAGGTATCCTCAGAACACAAGATACAGTGTCTGAAGTGAGAATTACAGGTCAGGTTCGTGACTGCAGGGTCATGGGGTACAGTTCTCAAGGTGTGCCAAGAAACTGCTAATAAGCCATGAAAGTAGTAAGCGGTCAGATTTTGATAAAAGTGTCAGTCGAAGAAGGCAATGAAAACTGGTGAAAAGATAGAAGCAAACCCTTCTCCAAGAAAAGATGCCAATCGCATAAAGACACTAGCAAACACCACAGCCCCATGGAGTAGGCAGGATTATATGGGGACACTAGGGGGAGAGCTAGCAAAGCTTTTGGCAGTATCCAATCACCTTAAGGTAGAGGCATATAACCAATGTTCTGGGAATCAAATCTTATGTTCTGTACTGTACAATAAAGATAATACGTTTGTCATTAACACAGAACTGCAGAAAAGAAGTCTATTCTCCTAAAACTAGCAAAAAAGCCGAGGCAAGCTGGTATCAGGAGGGATTATTCTAGGCAGGCCTACAGTTTGTGTTGCGTTTAATCCATCTGTAGGCAGCAGTATATCCCAAAGGTTAAAGAATTCCCCTCAAGGTGGCCCTCAATGGAAAAGAAAGAAAATGTTTAATATGTACAAACTTACTATACAGTATAGTTTGACAGCTTATCAGTCTCCTGCTTCTCACTTTACTTTCTATTCACAGGCTGGGAAAAGGGCAAGAACTGTGGGTGCAACTTAACTACAGCTGGAAAAAAAAAAAAAAATCGGGTCTTCTGATCAGAAAGAACTGTTCAGTGTGACAGAATTGTGTAAATCTCAGTTATGAATTGCCGGGAGTTCAACTTTAAGTCCAAAACAATAGTTATGGGAACGAAGATCAGAAGACCTAGAATATATCTTGCATCTGGGTCTAGGTGCATCAAACTCCTAAACTCAAGGCTCTGTCCTTGGGCCCCTTCTCTTCTCCATCTACACCTCCTCCCTTGGCCAACTCATACACTCTCACGGCTTCAACTACCACCTCTATGCCTACGACACACAAATCTATCTCTCAACCCCCCACCTCACCCCCTCGGTCTCTGCCCAAATCACACACCTACTGAGCGACATATCAGATTGGATGTCGCTCCACTTCCTTAAACTGAATCTCTCCAAAACCGAGCTCCTTGTCTTCCCCCCAGCCCGAACCCCACCCCCCATTGACTTCTACATCACATCCAACAACGCCAATATCAAACCCGCTCTGCAGGCCAGAGTACTTGGTGTCATTCTGGACTCCAACTTATCCTTCCAGCCCCAAGTCCAATCTTTAACAAACTCGTGCAGACTCCACCTCCGCAACATCGCCAAATCCGCACGTTCCTAACCCCAGAAACCACTAAACAGCTCATCCACTCCCTCATCATATCACGACTCGACTACTGCAACTCCCTCCTCACTGGCCTGCCTCGCCGCTGGCTATCCCCGCTTCAGTCCATCCTGAATACGGCTGCCAGACTCATTCCCCTTTCCAACTGCTCCATTTCCGCCACTCCCCTCTGCCAATCCCTCCACTGGCTTCCGATTGCGCAACGGATCAAATTTAAAATCCTAACACTGACGTACAAAGCTGTCCACCATACTGCCCCGAACTACATCACTGACCTAATATCCAAGTACCGCCCAGCACGCATACTCCGCTCCTCACAAGACCTCCTTCTCTCTAGTTCCCTTGTCTCCTCCTCCCATGCCCGCCTCCAGGACTTCTCCAGGGTGTCACCCATCCTCTGGAACTCCCTTCCCCAACCCATCAGATTATCACCTACTCTCCTCTCCTTTAGGCGCACCCTGAAAACCCATCTCTTCAGGGAAGCCTACCTCACCCCCTGCTAACTTGCTGACCTCCTCCACTCTTCCTACCACTCCATCCCCCACAGCTATCTCCTCCTGTACCACTATCCCATCCCTTCTAGATTGTAAGCTCGAAAGAGCAGGGCCCTCGATCCCCTCATGTTTTGCATTGTATTGGTATTGTTCTGTCACATGTTCTGTCCCCCTTTGTAATGTACAGCGCTGAGTGAACTATTGGCACTTTATAAATACTGTATAATAATAATAACTATGTTGTACCCAGCTAAAAATACACTTGCACTTTAAAACAGGTAGACCCTCAAACTCACAAAAGATAAGGCAACTGGAATGTGTGCACTGGTAACCATTAAGCATGAAAAGTCTGCAATAAACTTTGCTTAATCGATACTAAAGCTAAAAACATTTTAATTCCTCTCTCTTTTTTATTACTTGCTGCTGTATGTCTACTATTATTCTCTTTTTATGAGACTGTTCCAGTTCGTGCAATTCCCTTAATAGCATATTCATTTTCTTTTGCCGTTCCTCATTTAACCTCCACATGTTTATCTTATCATGCTCTCTACCCCATAATAAATTTGTTGAAACTGGTGCATGATCCGATATTGTTGTGACTTCTATTTTGACCTTAACCAATGACTCCAAGAGTGTATGTTCCATTAAAATATAATCTAGTCTTGAATATGTCACATGGGCCGGAGAGTAGAAGTATAGTCTCTATCTCTGGGATGTTTAATCCTCCAGATATCTACTAGTTGACATTGATATAGCATTCTTCGTATTGCTTTCCGACTTCTACTTTCCGCTCTCTGCACATGCAACATTTTGTCAACCTGAAGATCTATGCAGAAGTTAAAATCCCCTGCCACAATCAATTTGCCCATTTTGAAATCCAGAAGTCTTCCCAGTATCTTCTTAAGCTAGGCCTCCAGAATTCTATTGGGGCAGTAAATATTTGCCAATGTACACTCAATCTCTTGTAATCTCCCCTTCAGAAACAAGAACCGCCCCTCGGGATCCTCCAGCCTCTCCTCCAACTTAAATCCTAAATTCTTAGCCATACCAATTGCCACTCCTTTAGCCCGCTTGGTAGGTGAATCCGCATAATACCAGGTTGGGTAATAACTAGAATATAATTCTGCATTTGTTTCCTGTAATAAATGTGTTTCTTGTAAGAATGCTATTCCAATAGATCGTTGCTGTAATTCTCTGAGGATCTCATGCCTTTTTCCCAGTATATTCCATCCCTTAACATTATAAGTCATAAAATTGACCTCCTCCATCTCTCTTGTAAGTATATTTTTTTTTCTTCTCTTACTCTCTCTCATCCTCCTACCCAGGGTACCATCTTTTGAAAGGAGCAATCTCCTGTATTATTCTAAAATGTTCATGTTCTGAAAAGAAAACTGATGGTACAGGGAAATCAGACTCCTTATAAATGCGTATATTTATCCATTTTTTTTCCCAATAGGTGAACTTAGTCTTTAATTAGCACTTGAACACAACTGATACATCATGGGCTTTAATGTCAAATTTTAAATGATTGAAGATGGGACGGCATGGTCTGTGAATAAAAAGCTAGAGTAATATTTCTAAATTACCAGGATGACACAAACTGATTTTGAAAGCATAAAAAAGTTAAATGTTTAAAATTCCATATAATAGTTTTTTTTTTTCAAACTAATCAGAGTTTGAAAGACCCCCCCCAAAAAAAACTATTACATGGAAAATTAAACATTTAACATATTTTTTTATCATTTCAAAATCAGTTCACTGTGTGATCCTGGTAATTTGGAAATATTACTCTAGCTTATTATTCACAGTTCATGCTGTACCATCTTGAATCATTTGAAATTTGACATTAAAGCCCGTGGCGCATCAGTTATGGTCTAGTGCTAGTTATAGGCCAAGTTCACCTTTTGGGAAAAAAATAATAAATTCACATTTTGGCAGAAAAAAAAGCGCATTTATTATTTTTTACCCAAGAAGCCTGCAAAGCATTGCACCCAAAATCAGTGGATTGTTGATGCAATGTCAGGTGCCTGCAGACAAGCCCTACAGCTTTCAGCCTGTACCTCTGTATGAGCTGTCAGTTTGAAAGCTGCAAGGCTTGTGAATCAACTACGAGGGTGCTTATCAGTGCCCTTGCAGTTCATTGAGAGCACCAAGCCAAGTATTTTCGGTCTTGAAGCACCCCACTCAAAGTCTTGTTTCACATTACTGTGTGTCATGGAACGAGCACAAAATTGCGCGCATTCCTGACACCCAGTTGAATGTGCTGCTCTTTAGCTGATGTGCAGGGAAGCAATTAATTCTTAATGGTGCACCATTCGTTGGCAAATGTGTATTTTGGTGCAGACAGATTTAAAGGGGAAGAAAAAAAAAAAAGGGTCGGGGAGTTCTTTCCCTGTGTTTCTGCAGATAGGACAGCCCACTGAAATGAAAGGGCTGCCCTACATGCAACAACACATATGTGAACCAAGGCCTTGTTCAGATGTGAGGTTGTGGGCGGTAAAACTATTTTGAGCTGATTTTATCACCCCAAACTGTTCCCCATTTAGCTGCAGCAACTGGTGTTGTACACATGCAGTGGCTGTGGCTGGATGTATATATCCCCCAGGTAAAGGGGGCTGTGCTTCAGCCATGCCTCAACTGTGTGCATTGCTCACAGTTGAGGTGCGGTGATGCTGCATTTAGGGAATTAAAACAGGTAGTGAGGAGAATACATACTGCATCTTAAAAGAGATCTATACCACTTTTCAGAGGATCTGAAGTCCTTGTTATTTCAAATAAGCCCCCCCCCCAAAACCCAACAACAACAAAAAAAACAAAAAACGACTCCGCTACAATAATCATTATTTGCAAAAAGAACAACAGCTGAAAGAAACAATCCTATGCTCATGTGTTCATAACCTGAGCCAATTTGGTAAAAACAACAAAATTAGGGAAACATATAATGTTTGAGGGATGGTTTTCAAGTATAAATAATCAATATTTTCTTGACGGAATCACCCACACTTAACATTAAAATTAGATTGGGAGGGTTCAATCCCATGTGATTTTTTTCAAAAAGAAATGTATTGTTAATATCCATTATGAATCAATATGTATACGATTTATTTTCTTTTAGGAAAATGTTTACTAAATTTTGAAACAGTGACTGTGCATAGTTGTCGGACACCTATTGGAGTAACTTTACTTTTTTCTGGAGGTGCTGAAAGTTAATTTTATTAATATGAAGAATGCAAATATAAATCAAGGACATTAAGAAAAACAACCTTGGTACTAATAGCATCTCAAGCTTAAATAAAGTAATGTCTGTCATGGGAAGGGAAAAAAAAAGTTAAGATTTTTATATAATGTTGTCCTGTGCAGAAGGTATCCTTAAAACGGTATTAAACCCAAAACCAAAAATGTAATATATTGCAGCTTACTAATCACTAAATGTGGTAGCTGCATTCATTTTTATTTTCTGGGCTTTTCCCCTCAATTTTCATCTGGTGATCTGGCCAGTAAAACACCTCCTATATTAGAGTGCCCCCACTCTGGATGAAGGGGCACACTTAGAGAGCAGCATTGTCAGTCAGGGAGAGGGGAGTGTTAGATGTAATAGCAGGTTTAAATACACTAACAAACTGAAGCCTAATTTCAGTTCACACTTTATAATCAGTTAAAGCAAACCGTTTTCTTCCTCTTGGGATGGTTTTACATGAATAAAACATGATCATTTTAATCACCCCTGCCAGTGTTAAATGGTTTGTCTCATCCATTTAAACTGATACACTCTGCTGGAGACCATGTGCTTTTGAAAAACAACAGACTTGCTGGTTGGATCACCAGAAGAAAATAGAAGAAAGAGCCTAAATGCAGAAGAAGAAAGAGAACCTAAATGCATTAGAAGAAAAGTAATGCGGCCATCATATGCAAGAACTGGTAAGCTGCAATATAATAAATGCTTGCTTTTAGGTTTAATACCACTTTAATATACTCCTCAGTCCTACTAAATATTCCCTTCTCTAGCGGCACCTCAAAAGCTCCTCTTAGCCAGCACATTATAAAGCATGTTGAATTCCAGCAATCAGTGGAAGTTCAATAAAAGACCAGGAGCAAAAACTGGAGCAGCTGTAGGACCCAGTCTGTAACCTATGTATAACATTACAAACAGGATGAAAGAAGATGACATGGGACGTTATATGGGTTTGTATAAATCAAATCTGTCTGTAGATAAAACAAAACGAGGAAAACAAAAATGGGAAAACACAGTTAATGAAATTTTCATGATACCCACAGAAATTAAGAATTTAGTCGCTGTATCATGAACTGGCAGCAAAAGACAAAAAAGATCATGATACACATATGTATAATCTCGTCATTAGCTTCTCTCAGGAGAAAGCAACTATGAGAAGTAGGAAACAAAATCCAACCCAGCCCCAGTCCCAGGAAAGCTCAGCCAGAAGGATACTAATTTAGGTATGACCTACAGTTCTATGAGCGTATTTTCTGATCCAACCATAAACAGCTTGACAGAGCGAACATCCTTAAATGTCTATGGACACCTTAATGTAAACTTGCAAGGATAGATATGGAAGCCTTTTCCCTCAACTTGTTTTTAAACGTCAGATACTTTTAAAATCAGAAATAAAAGTGTACCACTCAAAATGAACCCATGCACTAAAGCTCATCTGCTATATGATGGTTCCAGTTTGGCTAGTTCCCCGGGTAAGCATTGAGGACTGAAGGGAAAAAAACACCTGCACCCCTGAATGAATTCCAGTGCTGCAGTGATTCTTCTTTTTTTAAGTCTGGACTTTAAAGGGTGCAGGCTCTAGGGCTACCACCCCAATCCTATCTTCCTCATATTATGTGTGTTGCCTGACTGCACTGACTATATGCTTGTTATACGTCAGTGTTCAACTAGATAGTGAAGCCAGTGACAGGGACAGTGACCACTATGACATGAGGGGAGCTCAGAGTACAAACTATTTTTATGGCAAGGAAGAGGTAATTTTTTATTAGCAAATATGGTAGTGATGAAAAGTTGATTTACGTAAGGGTTCTTTTTAATAATAGATTCTCTTTAACAAAAAAGCAATAAAGACAAGAAATAATGCAGAAATAAATATTATGTATAACAGAATCTGAAAGTTAGTGATAAATAAAACATACTGCTGAGGTATTTGTCATAATAAAAATGGTCTTAACCACTCGAGTCCCCCATACTGTTTTAAATGGTGCTGGGAGAGAAGCTATTCATCGCAAAGCGGTTTCAAAAGGCACAGGGAATTAGCAACTCCTGCAGGCTGTGGTGGGGATTGAACGAAATCAGAGAGCTGGCATCCAGCACTAAGCCGAGGAGCTGAAACAATGAGCTCCTGGGCTTCTCATGTATCTAAAGATCACTTCATCTGAGCTTCCTCATAGTGTTTACATTGAGAGTGTGGCAATGTAACCAGTGATTCAGACTTCCTTTCAGTACAAAAGCTCAGACAGAGCTGCTGCAGCTCTGTCCAGCGATTCCCTGCAGCAGGAACTCATGACTACAAACCCATAGAACGTCCCATGTCATCTTCCTTCATCCGGTTTCCTGTAGTCATGAGTTCCTGCTGCAGGGAAAGGCTGGACAGAGCTGCAGCTCTGTCCAGCCTTTCCCTGCAGCAGGAACTCATGACTACAGTGATCTATTGCTGGTTGATTGAAAAGAAAAAAAAAAAAAAAAAAGATGATGCAGTCATGCTAATTTGTGCCCTCATCAACCCAACTTAATCTTATTGTTATGCTGACAATTCACGAAAACTCCCCCCCGCATGCATCACAATTTAGCATCAAAAGTTGAATAAAGCTCTCCTAAAGTAAGATGGATAGGTTCACTTTGAGCTTAATCATTCCGCTAAGTTACATTTAAAAATTAAGTTCCCCATATTTTTGTAGGTAACAAAATGTGCATTTATTATTTTTTTTGTTTCTGGAGCCTTTAAAACATTGCACCAGTGATGAGCAGATCGCTGGTGCCATGCAGGTCTCCTGCAGTGTATCTGTGTCCCTGTACATCGTACAAGCAAGCAGGTACTGGCAGGAAGACTCAATGAACTACCACGGCACTCCACAACACCATGGTAAGTTTATTGAGAACTACAATCCAACAGCCGCTGATGCTGTCATGACTTGTATTGTTCCCATTCACAGAATAATTTACATTTTTTTTTTTTTTTTTTTTTTTTTTTTAATTGTGACAGCTCAGTCAGACCATTCAGAACATGTTACACCCTGAATATAGGTGTAACATAACATGTTGCGAAAGGTGAACTTATCCTTTAAGTCATACTAATGTGATGTCACTTTAATCAGCAGACTTTAATTATATTTTACAGTAAATATACAGGAGTGCACAAATAATGTAAAATAATGCGTTGGGAAAAATGAAAGAAAATGCATTGTTTTTAACAATTTTTCCCAATAAAAAAACAAGGCAATAAAAATATATGTATCCAATTTTGCTACCAATTTAAGGCTCTGTTCACACCAATGGATTTTTAGTGCTTTTTGCAGAAATGCACTACAGTCCATTTAACATGGTTTCCTTTGGAACATGTTCACATCTATGCTTTTTTGAGCTGCTGCGTTTTTGGAGAGGGCCATGGACTTTTTCTTAAAAAACAGCATTTTTGGTATATTAGATTTCAATGGAGAAGATGCTACAATGCATGGTAGTGCGTTTTTGTTGCATTTTGCATCTTTATTCTGCCCAGCAAAAAACAAAATTCTGCTTTAACAAAAACAAAAAAAAGGAGCTGAACAAAAACACAAAAAACGCAGTAAAACCACGTGAAAAACGTGTCTAAAAAAAAGCAAAACAAACTGCAAGAAGCACCGGAGAAAGCACCAAATGCAAAATACATATATGTGAACCAAGTTAAAGCCCTATCTGTTCTGAGGGGGGAAAAAAAGGGATTTAGGGGGCAAAAGGACAGAGACAAAAGTGGATAAAAGACAGATTTACCTTTTGAACATGTTACTCCCATTTGTAGGTTCCTCTCCCTGCTGTCACATTAGAAATCAGCCCAGCTGAGGACTTTGTTTCCAAAGCTGCATCAATTATTCACAGGGATCAGTGGCTGAATAAACTACAAGTCCTGTCTTCCACTGCAGCAGACAGATCTGTAGTGTCAATAGAATGAAAACATGCTTGTAGTCCATTCACACTTCCTACTGCTCTGAAACTACAGAGGTACTGCACAGAGCTGTATGGAAGAGTCTGTGAGAGCCTGGCATTGCACCTGTTATTCAGTGATTGTGGTTGCCCTGCAGGCTCCTGTGAAAAAATAATAAATGCACATTTTGTTTTCAGCAAAAATATATGCATTTATTATTTTTTCATAAAGGTAAAGGAATTCTGATGGGAAAACTGCAATTTTGGTATGCCGTTAATGACGCCTGCCTAAAAAAAGACAGTTTAGCAGGAAAATTATACCAGAAAGATTTGCTATATTTACCTTTCAAATTGTTGTTATTTTCTCCAATTCCAACAAGCAACTTATGTATACTTCCAGCCTGCAAGCTCATTTTCTCTCCATTTGTATTTACCACACGTGTTATCAGAGGAGAACGTATTAACATCTAAAACAGACAAGAATCAAGATATAATGCTGTAACCAAATACAGACAAAATATTTTTAGATATTGATTCCAGAAATCATAACCTATTCTATATGAATTAGTCACTGGGGTGCAACATTAAAACAGGCGGGTGCAAAAACACATCAGAAAGATCAAAAGAGATACTGTCCAGTAGGGTGTTCACTTATGCTGTTATCTCAAACAATGGATGTGGGTTCCTTTAAGGTTTAAAGTCTTCATGCTACCATGCTGTGTCACCGTTCTCCTGGCAACTCTGCTTCAGGCCTGAGCTCCTCTCACCGCCCGCCGCTCCCTAGCAACCACAGAAGCTTAGAGGAGCATCTCCAGGGGGAGAGTGACTCAGCATGGCCGCATGAAAACTTTACAGCCTTAAAGGGGCTCACACCAATTGTTTGAGATGACAGTAAGTGAACACCCTATTGTAAACATCACAAGTGCGCTGGCTGGAATCCAAGCATTTAAGAGGTTCAAATGGATGCACAACATGCGTTTTATGATCTTGCACTTAATGTGAGTCAAATAAATAAGGTGAAAGCACTGTGAGCACTAAGGTGACACGAGTGGAAGCTTATTTGGTCACAACTGGAATGTCACTGGTTTTTGGTATCATTAGTGGAAGACATACAAGTTATGTGCATGTATTTCATTAGATGCAAAGATTTGGCACTTGTATAGTTTATAAGGTGTGAATGTGAAATACACAGACTGTACCAGTTATCAATAAGGACATCATTGATTATACAGACATTGCATCACTTTTATTTTGATTGAGAAGGACAAGTTCCCCCCATACACAAATATTGTATTGTGTCTATTTAGTATACATTTATTTGATTTTTTTCTCTTTATTTGTTGCACATACATGGATTGTCATTACATCCGACAGGGTATTTAGCTACATATCATATGATAGCGCAGCTGCATTCACAATTTGCAATTCAAAAGACTGATGTATGTGTGAACAACATAAACCTATATGTGATTGTTAACTAACCAGGATAGACTGATATTAGGCACATGTTGGACTAGAGATGCTGGCAGCAACTGACTAGCAAAAATAATCATAAAATGGAACACTCATCGCCATGTACATCGCTTCCTCGATGTCCAAAACATTGCAGAATCTCACCCGTAAACAAGGGAGCAGTGGCACAAAGCTGCATTACAGGTTAAGCCAGCGAGGGAGAAATGCCCTGAAATTAGGCAGCTGATTTCTTTGGTCTCCTAGCTATCCAAGTTGCTGCTTGTCTAACTTACTCTATACCAGCCTAAGTAATCAGGTTTAGTTTTTACTGTGTTCTTATAAACGTTTTACTGGTGCATTGTTAAAGTGATTCTAAAGCAGGGGTGGGCAAACGTTTTGACTTGAGGGCCGCAATGGGTTCATATATTGGACCCGGGGGCCGGACCAAGTGTAGATGAATGATGTGTATGTGTCATCCATAGTAAGTATAGTAATATTCCCCATAGTAATTCATCCCCCATAGTAATTCATCCCCCATAGTAATTCATCCCCCATATAGTAATTCATCCCCCATATAGTAATTCATCCCCCATATAGCAATTCATCCCCCATATAGCAATTCATCCCCCATAGTAATTCATCCCCCATATAGTAATTCATCCCCCATATAGTAATTCATCCCCCATATAGTAATTCATCCCCCATAGTAATTCATCCCCCATATAGTAATTCATCCCCCATATAGTAATTCATCCCCCATAGTAATTCATCCCCCATATAGTAATTCATTCCCCATATTAATTCATCACCCATATAGTATTTCATCCCCCACAGTACTATTCCCCCCCATGTAGTAAGCCAAGTCCCCCCTGTGTCAATTCACTTACCTTTGCTCCGCGCGTTCCTCTCGCCGTGTTCCCGTGCCGTTCCGGTCTTCAGGGCGGACTGTGAGAGGAGCCTAGCTCCCCTCACGTTCCTCACGCTGCCCCGCCTACACACATTCTGACAGCCGATGTTTGCCACGCTCCGCGGGCCGGATTAAAAGGTCCGCCGGGCCGTAGTTTGCCCATTGCTGTTCTAAAGGTTTCTTTTTTTAAGAAAAAAAATAACAAACATGTCTATACTTACCTGCTGTGTGCAGTGGTTTTGCACAGAGCAGCCTGGATCCTTCTCTTCTCGGGTTCCCCTCGCAGGCTCTCCTGACTCCTCCCTCCTGTTGACAGCTTGCTATGGGGGAACCCGCTGTGCTTTGTGTCCATTCACACAAGGAGCCGTGGCTTGCGCCCCCCCCCCTTTTCTCATTGACTTACTGGCTTTGATTGACAACAGTGGGAGCCAATGGTTCTCGCTTCTGTCTCAGCCAATGAGAAGAGGGAGTTCCGGAATAGCCAAGACTCCAATGAACATCGCTGGATCCAGAGAGGGCTGAGGTGAGTATGGGGGGGGGGGGGGGACCTGGGGGGATGCTGCACACTTAAGGTTTTCTACCTTCATGCATAAAATGCATGAAGGTAGAAAACCTTGGGACTTTTGAATCACTTTAATGGTGATGCAGCCACCATTACGTATTGTAGGGACACATACATTTATACACTCATATATGCATTACATTTAGTTGTAGATTCATTGTATGGCTTGTTACCTCTCGGTAAGACTTAAGGAACCCAGGAATTTCATAATAAACAATCACAAATCCAGAATCTTTTGCTAAAGCAGCACCTGTTCTGGGATCAATCTGAAGAGTGGAGATAGAGGAAGAACTCCATGTTCCAGCCAAACCTGTCAATAAAGAGTACATGCCGCATAATGCTGTTACTAGGAGTATAAAATATCTTTATACTGTAAAAACAATAAGCACTGTTAAAGGACCAGAAGTTCAAAAGGTAAGTACCAAACTCCTGTATCACTTCACAAGTAGGTACACACATACTCTAATGCTGAGATGTCTTTAATAACTCACCTTTTTGACTGGCAACTGTGCTTCTAAAACAAATTACATCACCAACCACAACTTCTTCCTTTATACTAGGGTATATACTGTGCTGGATAGGCAGTGGTATATAGTCCGAGATTCCTGGGTTCTCAGCATCCCACACACTTAATATAGTGTATCCAACATTGACTGTGCGCATGACAAAGCTGTCATTTGTGGGTCCCTTACCAATTTGTACAAAATCATCTCTGAAATTAAAGAAAGAAATATAAAATTTACAGACGAGTATTAAATATCACCAAAAAAATAAAGTTCTGCAACATTGCCATCATGTGGTTTGAAGAATCATATTCTTCCTAAAATAAAAACAGGGATTTTATGCGGTCTTCGAAAAAGTAATCTTTGTAACAACTTTAAATACCACACATGGAATACCAAGAGATTTCTTTAGGTGGTAAAGATGGTCAAAAGTGTATGTGTTGTTTATGAGAACAATCAAAACAAAGTAATTGTAGTTGGTTTGCACTGAAGATTGCTTAAAACATTACTAAGTTAAAGTGCATTACCCCCCCCAAGATCCAGATGGTCAAAAAACAACCAAAAAAGCACTTACCTGTTAACTGCAAACCTGAGAACAGAATTCTGAGCATGAAAAACTTCCCCAGTGTTATCATGGAAATGGGCTGAGAAATGCAAGGTTATTCCCAATGGAATTGCAGTCAATAAGGGATTATTTTCTGTTTGAAGGACAGGGCTAGTTACAATACGCATATATGAAACTGGAGATACCTGTAAAAAGAAGAAATAGCAAGAAAACTTGAGCCTAAAAAATCCATGAAGAATGCCATAAACCTGCAGCTACATTTGCTTTACTGACTCTCAAGGTGGATGTATCTGTTTTTGTAGATAGTAAAAAAAAAGCCAACATATCTAAAATCAGGAAATTTTATTTACCTGTAACACATTTCACAGATGAGCTCTGTTTCTTAAGACAGGAAATTAAACCATTACTTCTGTGCAAGGTAAATATAACCTTTGCACTAAGTGGATGTACTTTTGATGGTCATTGAATGTTGACTGATAGTATCCCATAGTGGCTAAAGATTTATTCCACTATTCCATAGAGATTACTACCGTTGAGGGGACTCCCCACGGGTTCAAGGGTTCCACTTGATCCCTTGCAGTCCGATGGGGATCGTTACATGTTCATGTAGAATTATATGAAAAATATGCAAGTCAACATACTGCACATTACACAAAATGTATCATGTGAATTATGATAATATGTACAGTTACACCTTATTGATATGCATATCATTGTGGATTATAATTTCTTTTCTTCTTTGAAGAATCAAAGCTTATCTGTGAAACATATTACATCTTTAGCCGCCGTTTGTCTGTGATAATCGTTTGTGTAATCTGTGATAGCTAACATGTATTAAACAATATAAAACACCAGGCAGTTTTGTTATGGAATATAATGTATGTACATGGGAACATTCTATACTCGTGAATTAACGTACGGAAAAACACTCGTGATGGAATAATCTTCATTTTATATGATCTTTGTATATTAAAATTGTAAACAAAAAAATCATGATTTTTTTAAATATATGGTTTGCATGATGTCCCCAGGTGGCCCCGCCCCTTACATATTTAAGAACTGTCAAACCACCGGAGCAGGCAGAAGGCTGGAAGCCATTGTCAGAGGCGGAGCCTTTTTTTTTTTTTTTTTTTAATTGGGTCGGCGACGGTGGGCATCGTGATTGATGTTGGATCTACTGCAGGGGGCATTCTTTTAGTTTTTTTCTTTTAATAAAGGACTTGTCAAAGACTGTGTCCTGTATTTTTTCACACTACACTTTTTGTTTTTTATGAATGAGTACCCTATACTCATTCACATGGGGGGGGCTGGGATCTGGGGGTCCCCTTGTTACAGGGGGCTTCCAGATTCCGATAAGTGCCCTGCCCGCAGACCACCACAACCACTGGCCATGGTTGTGGCACTGCCCCAAAGCACACCCCCATGTTGAGGGCATGTGGCCTGGTATGGTACAGTGGGGGGGGGGGTGTAATGGGTGCTCGCGTTCGCTCGCCCCCCCCCCCCCCCTTTCCTGACCTACCGGGTTGCATGCTCGGATAAGGGTCCGGTATGGATTTTTGGTTTTAATTTTGGCATGGGAGTTCCCCTCAAAATGCATACCAGACCCAAAAGGCTTGGTATTGATGGGAGGGGGGACCCCATGCTGTTTTTTAAATAATTTTCTTAATTGCCAGCAATTCTTCTACATTCAGCTGTCAGTAGGGAACCCCGCTGACAGCTGAAATATTAACACATGGTTGTCACTACTAAAATACCACATGATTTGATAAAATAACTCATGGTATTTTAGTACGGTTTACTTTTTTCTGATCTCCGGAACGGATTAATTGGTTTTTAATGCATTCCTATGGGAAATGGCGTTTCAGTTTACAAATTTTTTGCTATACGAAAAGTCCTGCAGAACGAATTAAATTCGTAAACCAAGGTATGCCTGTATGTTTGATAATTTGGAACAAAACTGACAATTCAACCCCCCCCTTATGTTGTGATTTAGATTGGGATGCATATGGTATGTGGTATTTACACATGCCAATTATGGAGCCCGCATCTTTATTTTGAAGGCAGTGAATGCATTTGCCAAACACTATTTAAGAACACCAAATTAGTGACTCATATTTTTAACTAAAAAACAAACAAAAAAAAAAATCAGGGAACAATCCTCTAGAAGAAAGTAATGGCTGTTCCAAAATGATTCTCAATGCAAATTTGGCTTGCCTCTTCCAAATACTTCAGGAACATTTTCGCCCAAGAAAATGCTTACAAACTACTCTCTTGGTGGTATATGACCCCAGATCGTGTGTCCAAGTTCATCGCATTGGTTCCTCCTAAGTGCTTTCATGCCTGTGGGAGAACGAAAGCACTCTTTCATGGTGGTCCTCCTGCCCCAAGGCTTCTCGTTTTTGGACATGGGTCTACATCGATCCCATCACTGACTGCAAACCAGAAAAGCCTGGTGGGGTTTGTGTTCCAGGCTGCCCAGCAAACCCTGGAGAGTGCAAACAACCATTTCTCAATTTCACAAAAAGTATGATACAGGATTATAAACCTAATGCTGCATGAGAGGCTCACCTCCATTCTAGAGGACACCCACACTAAATTCCTCAAATGTGACGGCTATCAATGGCAAAGAGCAACCTTCATTGACTGGTGCACCCCATTGTTCTCTTTAGCTTCAATCCTTATGTGCTTTTTATTGTCGTAATCTACAACTTTGCTGGTAGATGCAACTGTGACACCATAGTCCCTGTGCCTTTCTTTGCAATATTTCACTTTGCCTTTACCTGCTGTTTATTCTTTATTGTAAAAACTAGAAAAACCAATAAAACTCTTTGTATGCTTTGTAAGCAAAATCAGTTCAATAAACACATATATAGGTCAAGTTAAACAAGGGTATTTTTATTCAGCGTTATTATGGGGAGCAAGCACAAACAGGTATTTTAGCTTTGGGTTGATCCCAGTTACAAAGCTTTGACAGTGGTGTCTTGTTAATGGAGCCCTCAAGATACAAGTAGCCAGTAGGCTAGCCATCTGACCAACTTATGTTTATGTGCAGCTCACTACCGAGGAGAAGAGATAAGGGATCTGGGGGCAGCAGAAAGGGTGAGGAAAAGTAGTTCCCCTGCTTTGATGATCTGGATTTGAACCAACAGGACTCGAGGTATGCACTGAAAGCAAATATCGCACCTCTCAACCTGCTCATAGAGCCTGACTGACAGCATAAATAGCTCATGCCTATTGTTTGGCAGAGCAAATCTCCTCTTGGCATCATGTAACTACTACCTATGTTCCTAATTTGTGCTTCTGCAGGGATACCACAACTTAAGCTGCAACTCTTGAAATAGGAAGCAGGACTTTAGAAGACGATTTTTATGGTGCAGTCAGTGTTTGTTTTTGTAAGCAATTGTATTTGATGTACAAATCAAGCGTTTTACCAATCAACTATGTCCTTATTCTAGTGCTAATCTGCAAATTGATGGATTTAAAAAGCATTTACAAAAATATGAAAGGCTAAATGCAGTTAATTTGAAGCCATAAAAGCACATATCAACTCCAGACTGGGATTGCTTTATGCAACCTTTAAAACCTAAAAGCCTGGTGAAGTTCTGTTGAAAGCTATAGTCTAAACTCCTATTAGGACCTATATTCAGCACGCAGTATGGAACTGAGGGGACTTGAAGAAAGCTTGCCTGAAAGATCTATGAGGGCTCTGCTTCATGTGTTGTGGTAAGTTGATACATTAAACATGTACCATTCATACCAGTTGAAGATGCACTTAGGGACAACTGTACACACTAATGCTGTGTAAATTATTGTTGGTTATAATGATCAGACTAAAGTTTGTAAGCTAATAGTAACAGTTTTGCCACAGCGAGAGATGACTTTTTTAAATGGGCCATGACAGTAGGAGGCACTGTGATTGGATGCAAAGGGCTGAGGTCTTTGGGAGCCCATCCTACCAGCTCCCAATTATTGGCAGTTGAACATGACCTGTAACAACTCGGGTCAAATTTCTGAGGACGCTGATGGAGCACACCCCAGAACAAGACAGTGTAGCATATATGCGGCAGATGGGCATTAAAGCCCACCCACCCTGCCCTTGTATATATGCATATTGCTGTCATAAATTGATTAAATATCCATATAAATAAAACCCAACGCCCATCATAACTGACTGCCTAATGCTGTAAGACAAGATATGTCATTAAATGTCACATTTTCCATACCAAACAGTTAACACAAATAATAGCACTGCTCTGAATTTTGCAGCATGGGTCAATAATTTGGTCAGTCACTTTAAAATCATGTGCAGTTATGTATTGTTCCATGTTTTTTATCATAAAAAAACATCAGTGGAAGGCCGTGTAATTGACACCTAGGCCTTCAGTGATGTCCTACCTGAATTAATACAGTACACATGGCAGTTGGATGCTGATTGTGTTTTTTCTGTACTGTGTTACAGTCTGTAACACACAATACAGCACCCAATAGCCATGTGACACTGTGAAAGAGCCATACAGCACCTGCTGTGTTGTGGTCATCAGAACGATGAGGATCATATGAACATAGTAGGCAGTCTGGGAACTCTTTGGATTCTATCCAGATCAGTGTATCGATCAGTTTCACTCCCTCACTGTGTGAGGCCTGGCCACCCGCTGCAAGGATTAGTCCACTCCGCCGCCTGACATCAGTCTCTACCTCAGCCTGCAGCACCAGCAAGTACTGAGGTAACAGAGCAGCTCTACATAAGAATCGATCTGCCAGTAAAGGCATACAGTAGGTGGTCAGCCAGAACAATAATTTGTGCATGTGCACATGTGGCGCAGGTTTTTTTTAACTGCATCCGAAAACAGAAAAAAGTCCCTTCTCTGACCAACCATCCAATGAAAAGGATGTAGAAACGCCGACATGATTGTACGCCAGCTAGATGCCCCCAGTGTCGCCAACTCAAAATTCGATTGGTTAAAGTTTTAGCTACAGGCACCCGCACTGTTGATTCTGAAGGGCTTAAGGCAGATTTCTTTGGCGCTTGCAACACATGATGACTATCATGGCTGAAATATGATTTAGTAAAAGCTTCAACATAAATATACTCCTGGAAGCAGTGAAAGTCAGTGATTATAATTTTGGCAGTATTTAGACCAGCAGAGAAGGCCTTGTTGGCCCTGATGGCCTACCACTGATTTTTATGCACATAACAAATGTGGGTCAGTCTGTGCACAGAAGAGATTTTCAAAAATGTTAAAGCCCACTGTTAAGGAAGCATTGCTATTTAAATCAGAAAATCTGCAAATAGTTCAAAGCCTCTTTCACCTATTGCTGTGGTCCTCGTAATGGTGTTCGGACTTCAATGAGATAGGTATACATAAAGTATCAATAACCCATTAGGAAGTACAAGTTGTGTGATAGAATTCTTAGGAGAGATTATATAAAATTATATGACTTGTTGCTTCCGCATTTTGTTTGGTCAGTGGTATGCATCCTGCAGGGCACAACAGTGAGGAATAGTTTTCTATTGAACAAAGTGAACTCTATGGTTAATCTGTGGCACCCTCTTTATGTATTAGCAATGTGTTTGATGTATGGTTTGTACTGATCATCTTGCCATATTGGGGGATCTGTTACCATTTTTTTTTTAACAGTTTGTCTTTCTCGAAGATTTAGACTCTGTAGAACAAAATGGCGGCAGCTGCAACTTATGCCACACTATAACTGTACTACTGTTTATTAAAACTATTTTCATTAAGAAAATATACATTAAAATTACCAATAATGCACCCAAACAAATAAGAATACTTAATTTTTGGGCAAAATATAAAAGATGAATGGATGCAAACTGTCCATCCTCAACACAGTGTGCATCCTTGCAATAGCAAAAAACTACAATTACAGTCTGGCTTTTACTTTACAGGAGGTTCACAATGGTGGTGGAGAGATCTCTTTTAAAGGGATTTAACCCATTCTAACACAGTTTCACGCATTAAGGTCTCAGCCAGTACAGGTTGAAAGGCAGAGCTCACCAACGAAAGCGGTGCATTATGGAGGAATTCTGGCTGCTCAGTAGAATCCTTAAAAGGCAAGAACACCCACTACTGTCCTAGAGATTTCTGTGTTCAGATGTGTCACTGCCAGAGACAGAGTGGGACCACTGTTTGACAAACTCCTTCTCAAAAGGAATAGATTCAACAATTGATCACTCCCAAAATGCACAGAGGAACACCTCAAAGCAGGTGTAGTAGTAAGATCTTTGATGCTGTAGGGGCTCTGAAAAACCCAAGACTGAGTACAGCAGGCTGATTCTACAGATGCAGAGGAGTATGTAGTACATCTTAACAGCAAAATACTGTAATTCCTCAAAGGCAATCCTTTGTGGGGACCCTGAATCTGAGTGAGAGATGGTCACTGCGGCCAGAGGTGACCAAAGTCACCGCAGAGCATCTGAAAG